>NC_053394.1:345598120-345911338 GCF_905171765.1 Bufo bufo
CCTAGAGGTAACAAGCGAATAAAATTAAACACCACATGGCTTATAAATAGTAATCTGAGGGGTCAGCTGTAGCCTTTAAAAAGTATAAAGAACTAAATAAATTATGCAAGGGGGTAATAAAATCAGCAAAAATAAACAATGAAATACAGGTGACCAAAGAAAGTAAGAACAACCCCAAAACATTCTTCAAATACATAAACGCAAAAAAAACAAAGGTCAAAACATGTAGGACCCTTAAATGACAGTAACAGGGTGTTGGTCACTGGGGATCAAGAGAAGACAGAGCTCCAAAATGGGGTTTTTAGCTCTGTATATACAAAAGAAGAGAGAGCATCTCATGAGGGTGGTGACCCTGGTGTAAATACCTCAAATAGCATATTTTCCTGGCTGACTGTAGATATGGTCCTTAATATGCAAAAAAAAAAAAAAAAAGAAGTAAACAAGGCCCCAGGTCCAGATGGATTACACCTTGTAGTTCTAAAGGAGCTCAGTTCAGTTACTGCTTTGCCTCTGTTCATAATACTTACAGATTCTTTAATGACAGGCATTGTATCAAGTGAGTAAGGCGCTAGGTCTTCACCAGGAAATTATAGACCAGTAAGCTTAACATCCATGGGAAAAATGTTTGAGGGCCTTCTACGGGACTACATACAGGATTATGTAAATGTCAATATAATAAGTGATAGCCAACATGGTTTTACTAAGAACAGAAGCTGTCAAACTAACCTGATTTGTTTTTATGAGGTGAGTAGAAACCTGGACAGAGGGAAGGCTGTCTATATTGTGTTTTTGGACTTTGCAAAGGCGTTTGATACTGTCCTACACGAACTACTAATGGGTAAATTGAGGTCTATTGGTTTAGAAAATATAATTTGTAATTAGATTGAAAATTGGCTTTATGACCATATCCAAAGAGTTGTGGTCAATGATTCCTACTCTGAATGGTCCCCGGTTATAAGTGGTGTACCCCAAGGTTCTGTGCTGGGTCCGCTATTATTTAATTTATTCATTAATTACATAGAGGATGGGATTAATAGTGCCGTTTCAATTTTTGCAGATGACCCAAAACTTTGTAATACAATCCAGTCTATGAAAGATGTTAATAAGTTACAAGCTAACTTGGACAAACTTACTGTTTGGGCCTCCACTTGGCAAATGAGGTTCAATATAGATAAATGTAAAGTTATGCACTTGGGGCCTAATAATCTGCATGCAGCATATGTCCTAGGGGGAGTAAAACTGGGAGAGTCACATGAGAATGATCTGGGTGTATTAGTAGATCATAGACTAAATAACAGCATGCAATGCCAGTCAGCTGCCTCTAAGGCCAACAGAATTTTGTCTTGCATTAAAACAGGTATGTACCCACGGGACAGGTATATAATATTGCCATACAAAGCATTGGTGCGGCCTGAACTGGAATACACAGTTCAGTTCTGGACACCAGTCCATAAAAAGGATGCCCTGGAGTTAGAAAAAAATACAGAGGAGAGCAACTAAACTCATAAAGGGCCTGGAAGATCTTAGTTATGAGCAAAGATTAAATTAACTGAATTTGTTCAGCCTTGAAAAAAGACATCTAAGGGGGGGCATGATTAACCTGTACAAATCTATAAATGGACCATACAAAAAATATCAAGGGAAGCTATTCTGTGTTAAACCCCCTCAAAAAACAAGGGGCCACTCTCTACGCCTGGAGAAAAAAAGATTCAGTCATAGGAGGAGACAAGCATTCTTTACAGTAAGATCTGTGAATCTCTGGAAGGAGCTGGACACAGCAAATACAGTAGATTGCTTCAAAAAAGGGTTAGATGACTTTTCAATTCAAAATAACATTGGAGGCCTATGACAATGTATAGAAATTTTGTTCTACACACTTTCCCTTTGGCTCAACCCCTTTTCAAAAAGAAGATGGTCACTGATCAAGGGATCGATCCGTGGATCGATATAGCAGGATTACAGGTTGGACTTTTGTCTTTTTGCAACATTAACAACTATGTAACTATGTACTACAGGGAGGTGTCAATAGATCACATCATTGCGTCTGTAAATAGCTCACAGCTTTGAATGTTGCATGTGGCATTTCAACTCCTTGCAAATTCTGACTGGTTTTGAAAAGTAAAGAGCTGGTCTTTTTCAAGGGGTAATCGAAGATATTTAATATTTATGCCTATACTCAAGACACCCTACCCACCTGATCAGCTGTTTCTGTGTAGCACCGCCATTGGATGTACACAGCTCTCTTCATTGTGTAGTGGATGGAGCCCATCAACTCAATGGGAACAGCACTGCTGCAACGACTTCCGTCTATTACACAATGAGCGCAGTGGTCTGCTTATGGCGCCGGAGCTGATCAGCAGAAGTCTGTGGTGTCAGAACCCCCCTTCACTAGATATTGATGGCCTATCCTAAGGACAAGTGATCAATATAAAACTCCCTGAATACCAGTTATGTTTTTGTTTTACAGGGGCCCATCAGCCAGAATATGAAGACACAAGATCCTCACCAGTGGACAAGCTCCATGCCAAAATTAAAAATAAAGCTGAACTAAACTGATGTAGCCAGAAAGTTGTGTCAAAGCTGCTTCTCTAGCTGAACCTCAGCAACCACTGGGGGTGCACCACCATGGACAGCCTCACAGTTGGAGAAGCACAAGGTTAGAGGGCTCTTTCTTTGTATATAGGTATTAGGGCTGCACGATATGGGAATTTTGTGCGATTGCGATTAGGGCCCTAAAAATTGAGATAACGATATGCGATGCGATATTTTAAGGAAATTGTGCTAGAGGTCTATTTGCTTGGATTTTCCCATATGAGCCGCTGACGCGGCTGGGTATGATGTAGTTATGCGGATCTGTGGATGATGCACTGTTATGGGGAATCTGTGGATGACGCTGTTATGTGGGGGATCTGTGGATGACGCTGTTATGTGGGGGATCTGTGGATGACGCTGTTATGTGGGGGATCTGTGGATGACGCTGTTATGTGGGGGATCTGTGGATGACGCTGTTATGTGGGGGATCTGTGGATGACGCTGTTATGTGGGGGATCTGTGGATGACGCTGTTATGTGGGGGATCTGTGGATGACGCTGTTATGTGGGGGATCTGTGGATGACGCTGTTATGTGGGGGATCTGTGGATGACGCTGTTATGTGGGGGATCTGTGGATGACGCTGTTATGTGGGGGATCTGTGGATGACGCTGTTATGTGGGGGCTCTGTGGATGACGCTGTTATGTGGGGGCTCTGTGGAGGACGCTGTTATGTGGGGGCTCTGTGGAGGACGCTGTTATGTGGGGGATCTGTGGAGGACGCTGTTATGTGGGGGATCTGTGGAGGACGCTGTTATGTGGGGGATCTGTGGAGGACGCTGTTATGTGGGGGATCTGTGGAGGACGCTGTTATGTGGGGGATCTGTGGAGGACGCTGTTATGTGGGGGATCTGTGGAGGACGCTGTTATGGGGGATCTGTGGAGGACGCTGTTATGGGGGATCTGTGGAGGACGCTGTTATGGGGGATCTGTGGAGGACGCTGTTATGGGGGATCTGTGGAGGACGCTGTTATGGGGGATCTGTGGAGGACGCTGTTATGGGGGATCTGTGGAGGACGCTGTTATAGGGGATGTGTACTATGACACAGAGGGCCATGAGGGGGGCCAGCATAAGACACACATATAGCATCTTATGCTGGTCCCCCTCATGGCCCTATGTGTTCCCTCATGTGTCCTAAACTGCGCACATAACTGGCTTTGTGTGTAAAGTATTTTACTACTGTCTGAAACAAGCTCTCTCCTATTGATAAAATGGCCAGCCTCTGTACTCACTTTCACTATGAATGCACTGCAGCGAGCGGGCCGGCCAGCCCGTCACTTAGTCACGCTCCTCCCACTTAATTCAGGAATCAGAAGCGTGACTAAGTGACGTCAGTCACGCGCCGGCCGGCCCGCTCGCTGGCTGTCGCTCGCTGCAGTGCATTCATAGTGAAAGTGTGGGGCCCCTTCATATATAATCGCAGCATTTTCGGGTCGGCCAAATCGCCATATCGCATTTGGCGATTATCGCGATTCGATTATTTTTTCAATATATCGTGCAGCCCTAATAGGTATGTAGTCAATTTTGTTTGGATCCTTTCTTGAAAACTGACAGGAGCAAGTGACTAGATTTAAAACTTCCTGAGATCCAGGGTATCGTCCATTTTGCAGGAGGAATGTTGGTAGTGTGAATTGATCCATACTTCCTGGACTTCTATTGTCAATGCTGGAGCAGAGAAGATGGTTTTGGGTTCCCAGTTATTGGTTATTTTTCAAAGGTTTTGTAAGACCTAAGGAGTGTCAGTATTACGATTGCAGTATACATCATATCTGGGCTAGTCGCTCTGTCACACTGAATTTGCATACCTGGCTGGAGAGCATTCGGACTTCCTCTAAAATGGAGTGGACGGGACGACTCCTCTCTCTCCCACGTGTGAACGGTACAATGCAGTATGTGCACATGTTATTACAACCACGCATGATGGATCTAGAAAGAGGAACATGCCATTCTGTTGATATACCATGCATGTGTAAGTCAGGAAAACCATTTAAATAAAGACTGGACACCTTGAAAAGATCAATGGGGTTCTTCTGTTTCTGTGGAAGCAGTAATATGCAAAATAACCATGGAGCCCCAGTTATAAGTCTTCAACACAGTGAAAGCCAGATATTCTATTTTAGAGATCACCGGATCCACCATATTAAGGGGCGTCTATGTCAAGATCTAGGTCCGTTACAAGCCTTAAGGATGTGACAGAGGAAAACCTAAGACAGTTATCCATCCACAGACAGCTGTTTCGGGGTGTTGCCCCTACTCAGTGTGGAGTAGGATTCTGCCTAACCGGGAGCAATGCCTTGTCCTGGTGAAAGGGGAGGGGGGGGGGGGTGTCAAACATTTCATATTATTCCTGAGGTGCAATCACCCAAGTGCAAACTTACACAAAGGACGAAACGCTGTTGGAAGAGGTCTGAACTGGCATGACATCAGCATAGGTCTCATCTAGAGACAGAAGCACGTTAGCTGCTTGCTGACCAGTCTCTGCTACAGACAGGAGTCTTGGTAAATCCCGATATGCATCCGGCCCAGCCAATATATCCACCAGCTTCTCCCTCTGTAGGATCTCCTCTTTCAACCTCTCGGCCATACAACCTTCATGAAATCAACAAATACTGAAATTGACAATAGGTTATTTGCTGCGCTTGACTTTTAATATATTATTATACAAACCGGATTCCAAAAAAGTTGGGACACTATACAAATCGTGAATAAAAACTGAATGCAATGATGTGGAGGTGCCAACTTCTAATATTTTATTCAGAATAGAACATAAATCACGGAACAAAGGTTTAAACTGAGAAAATGTACCATTTTAAGGGAAAAATATGTTGAATCAGAATTTCATGGTGTCAACAAATCCCCAAAAAGTTGGGACAAGGCCATTTTCACCACTGTGTGGCATCTCCCCTTCTTCTTACAACACTCAACAGACGTCTGGGGACCGAGGAGACCAGTTTCTCAAGTTTAGAAATAGGAATGCTCTCCCATTCTTGTCTAATACAGGCCTCTAAACTGTTCAATCGTCTTGGGCCTTCTTTGTTGCACCTTCCTCTTTATGATGCGCCAAATGTTCTCTATAGGTAAAAGATCTGGACTCCAGACTGGCCATTTCAGTACCCGGATCCTTCTCCTACGCAGCCATGATGTTGTGATTGATGCAGAATGTGGTCTGGCATTATCTTGTTGAAAAATGCAGGGTCTTCCCTGAAAGAGATGACGTCTGGATGGGAGCATATGTTGTTCTATAACCTGAATATATTTTTCTGCATTGATGGTGCCTTTCCAGACATGCAAGCTGCCCATGCCACATGCACTCATGCAACCCCATACCATCAGAGATGCAGGCTTCTGAACTGAGCGTTGATAACAACTTGGGTTGTTCTTGTCCTCTTTGGCACAGATGACATGGCGTCCCAGATTTCCAAAAAGAACTTCGAATCGTGACTCGTCTGACCACAGAACAGTCTTCCATTTTGCCACACTCCATTTTAAATGATCCCTGGCCCAGTGAAAACGCCTGAGCTTGTGGATCTTGCTTAGAAATGGCTTCTTCTTTGCACTGTAGAGTTTCAGCTGGCAACGGCGGATGGCACGGTGGATTGTGTTCACTGACAATGGTTTCTGGAAGTATTCCTGAGCCCATTCTGTGATTTCCTTTACAGTAGCATTCCTGTTTGTGGTGCAGTGTCGTTTAAGGGCCCGGAGATCACGGGCATCCAGTATGGTTTTACGGCCTTGACCCTTACGCACAGAGATTGTTCCAGATTCTCTGAATCTTCGGATGATGTTATGCACAGTTGATGATGATAGATGCAAAGTCTTTGCAATTTTTCGCTGGGTAACACCTTTCTGATATTGCTCCACTATCTTTCTGCGCAACATTGTGGGAATTGGTGATCCTCTACCCATCTTGGCTTCTGAGAGACACTGCCACTCTGAGAAGCTCTTTTTATACCCAATCATGTTGCCAATTGACCTAATTAGTGTTAATTGGTCTTCCAGCTCTTCGTTATGCTCAAATTTACTTTTTCCAGCCTCTTATTGCTACTTGTCCCAACTTTTTTGGGATTTGTTGACACCGTGAAAAAATGGATTTTTTGTACTCACCGTAAAATCCTTTTCTCGTAGTAGGCATTGGGGGACATAGCACCATGGGTATATGCCCAGCTGCCACTAGGAGGCTGACACTAGAAACAAAAAAGTGTTGGCTCCGCCCAGGTGGGCTATACCCCTCTGCAAGAGCCGAGAGACACCAGTCGGTACAAAAGCAGTAGGAACGCCACACCTGAACAAACAGAAACTGAACGCCAACAAGTCTTCAACTGGGGGAACCCAACGACCACAAATCGCCGGGACCACAAACAAGAAGAAACTCAAAAAAATGGGTGGGATCTGTGTCCCCCAATGCCTACTACGAGAAAAGGATTTTACGGTGAGTACAAAAAATACATTTTTCTCGTGCATGGCATTGGGGGACACAGCACCATGGGACGTCCCAAAGCAGTCCCTGAGGGAGGGAAGAAGAACGCCATGTCGCCAATCTAAAGCACAGCTGCTTGTAGAACCTTGCGCCCCAGGCTAGTGTCAGCGGAAGCCAGGGAATGAATATGGTAAAACTTAGAGAAAGTGTGAACTGACGCCCAGGTGGCGGCCCGGCAGACCTGGGAAGCAGATGCCTGATGACGCACCGCCCAGGAAGCCCCAACAGCCCTAGTCGAATGAGCGGTCAACCTGGAAGGGGGAGCACGGCCCTTTGCGATATAGGCCTCCTTGACAGCCGACCGAACCCAGCAAGAGATGGTGGCCTTGGAGGCAGGCAAACCCTTACGAGGACCCGCCGGAACCACGAAAAGGGAATCCGAACGACGGAAGGGTTCTGTGAGGCGAAGGTACTGGCGAAGAGCCCGAACAACATCAAGGCAATGGAGGGATTTCTCCCTAGGGTGAGAAGGATTAGGGCAGAAAGAGGGAAGGACGATCTCTTCATTGATATGAAACGAGGAAACCACCTTTGGAAGAAAAGAGGGAACGGGACGCAACACCACCTTGTCCTGATGGAAAACCAGGAAAGGCGAACGGCAAGAAAGCGCCGCCAGTTCGGAAACCCGGCGGATGGAGGTGACTGCCACTAAGAAGGCCACCTTGAGCGAGACAAACGACAGATATCTCTGTCAAAGGCTCGAAGGGAGAAGACTGAAGGGCGTCAAGGACGAGATTCAGGTCCCACGGCTCCACTGGAAAACGAAAGGGAGGGGTTCGGCGAGCGACACCCTGTAGAAAAGTCCTAACCTGAGCCCGCGAGGCCACGGGACGCTGGAAAAGGACTAAAAGGGCCGAAATCTGTCCTCTGAGAGAAGCCAGGCGAAGACCCTTCTCAAAACCGGCCTGAAGGAAGGCCAGAACGTTAGGGACGGAGAGGGCGGAAACGCCCAGACTCGCACCAGGCAAAATACGCTCTCCAGGTCCGGTAGTAAATACGGGCTGACTGGGGTTTGCGAGCGTAAAGCATCGTCTGAATGACAGAATCCGAGAGGCCACGGGACTTCAAGACCGCGGTCTCAACAGCCACGCCGTCAAACAAAGCTGAGGTAAATTCGGGTGGGACAGAGGGCCCTGTGAAAGGAGATCGTGGCGCAGGGGAAGTCGCCACGGGACGTCAGCGAGCAGAAACACCAGATCTGCGTACCACGCCCTGCGGGGCCAATCCGGGGCCACCAGGATTGCCGGAACCCGGGCTGCCTTGAGACGCTTGAGCACTCGGGGCAGGAGAGGAATGGGGGGAAACAGGTACAGAAGGTTGAACAGAGACCAAGGCAGAACTAGGGCGTCTACCGCGAAAGCCTGAGGGTCCCTGGACCGCGCGACATAGCGCGGGATCCTGTGGTTGAGACGTGACGCGAAAAGATCCACGTCCGGAGTTCCCCATCGGTGACAAAGTTGGAGGAACACCTCTGGGTGTAGAGACCATTCGCCCGGGTCGACTAGCTGACGACTGAGGAAGTCTGCCGCCCAAGTGTCGACCCCGGGAATGTGTACCGCGGAGAGGACGGGAACGTGGTTCTCCGCCCAGCGCAGGATATGGGAGGCTTCCTGCAAGGCCATCACGCTCCTGGTGCCCCCTTGGTGGTTCAGATAAGCCACAGCGGTGGAATTGTCCGTTTGAACCCGGACAGGGAGACCGCGAAGACGTGGGGTCCAGTGAGACAGTGCCAGGAAAATCGCCCTGAGTTCGAGCACATTTATCTGCAGGGAGGACTCCTGAGCAGACCAAAGACCCTGGACTGAGAGAGAGTCGAGGACCGCTCCCCAACCCGAGAGGCTGGCGTCCGTCGTGATCACCCGCCAACTGGGGGGAAGGAAGGAACGGCCCAGGGACACCGTCCAAGGAAGCAGCCACCAGGAAAGGTCCTGGCGAAGCTGGAGAGGGAGACGAACCAGGCGATCGAGGCCTGCCTGGGACTTGTCCCACCTGGATAGGATGAACAACTGAAGGTCCGGGAGTGGAATTGGGAATGGCTTCGAAGGAAGCCACCATCCTCCCCAGGACGCGCATACACGTCCTGATAGTCAGAGAGGACGGGCCGCGGAGAAGAGTCACCCCCGCCTGAAGGGAGGCAATCTTCTCTGGGGGGAGAAACAGATCATGCCCAGGAGTGTCGAAGATCATGCCCAAGAAGGGCATCCTCTGGCATGGGACGAGGGAGGACTTGGAGTGGTTGACGAGCCACCCGAACTGGGCAAGAGCTGAGAGGGTGATGTGCAGGCTGGACAGGTTGTCCTCCAACGACGGGGCCCGAATCAGAAGGTCGTCCAGGTAATGTACCAAGGCGACCACCCTGGCACGTAGAAGGGCCATGAGAGGCGCTAACACCTTGGTGAAGACCCTCGGAGCGGAGGCCAGGCCGAAGGGCAGGGCTACGAATTGGAAATGAAGAGAACCTACCGCGAAGCGAAGGAACCTTTGGTGGGAGAGGGCAATGGGGACGTGGAGATAGGCGTCTTGAATGTCGATGGACGACAGGAACTCGTCCGACTCCAAGGAGGCGATCACCGACCGGAGGGATTCCATACGAAAATGACGGACCCGGACAAAGTGATTTAGCGCCTTTAGGTCCAGGATAGGACGGAGCGAACCGTCCTTCTTGGGAACCGTGAACAGATTCGAATAGAACCCCCAAAAGCGTTCTGACTCTGGAACCGGAACGATGACCCCTAGAGAGCGAAGGGAAAGAATGGCCTGAAAAAAATCTTCTGCCCCGGAGGGGGACCTGGGGGGCGACGTCAGGAAGAACCGTCCCGGCGGAAGATTGGAAAATTCGATCCTGTATCCAGAGGAGACTACCTCCAGAACCCAAGCGTCTTCCACACTTGCTTGCCAGACGTTCTGAAAGGCGAGCAGACGCCCTCCCACCTTGACAGAGTCATGCGGAAGGAGGTTTAGTGGACTGGGGGCGAGCAGGTTTGGGCTTGGCATGCCAGGAGGGCTTGGCCTTAAAGGAAGGCCTGGAGGCCTTCTTGTCAGATCGGGCAGGGGGGGCCCGAAAGGACTGCGCCCGAGAGGACGACCCAGGAAAGCGACAGCGGCGAGGCTGATTCTGGGGAAGAAGAGAGCTCTTACCACCAGTGGCCTCCGAGATGAGCTCCTCCAAACGCTTCCCAAAGAGCTTCCCACCGAGAAAGGGAAATTAGAGCCTTCTTGGAGGCGGAATCTGCCGCCCAAGAACGAAGCCAGATGGTGCGGCGGATGGCCACAGAGTTAGCGGCCGCACGGCCCGATCGGCGGGCCGATTCCATAGAGGCATCGCAAAGAAATTTGGACGCCTGGTAAATTTGAGAGGCAAGCACTGCCAGTTCCCCCTGATCAGAGTCTGGGGGTAAGGCGCGGACAAGCTGTTTTGCCCAGATAGCGCAGGCCTTAGCCACCCAGGAGGCGGCAAACGCAGGGCGGATAGCGGCGCCCGCTGCAACGAAAACAGACTTGGCCAAAGAGTCGACCCGTTTGTCAGCGGGGTCCGACAAGGAAGCCGCGTCAGCCAGGGGAAGGGTAGTAGCCTTCGCCAGGCGAGCAACCTGAGGAGGAACCGTCCAGGTATTGACAGATTCCTCAGAAAAAGGATAGGGGACGTCAGAGGCCTTGGTAAGATGAAGGCGCCGATCAGGATGACGCCACTCCTTAGCCAGAAGCGCGTCCAGATCCTCGTGATTCGGGAAGACCACAGTGGACCGTCTAGACCGGCGGAAGGACACCGACTCCAGGGAGGAGGAAGAGGGAACGTCCTGCACATGGAGCGCGTCACGGACGGCTTTGATGAGGTCCTGAACGGCAGCGGACATCGCCGAGCACCGCTCTGATTCAGAATCAGAAGCGGAGGAGTCCACAGGAACGGCGGAAGCGACTGAAGAAGAAATTTCGCCCGACTCAGACCTAACCGGGGAGTGATCCGGGGTAGCTGAGGAAGAGTGGGACCCGGCCGAGATTGTACGAGGTCGCTTGCGGGACCGCGTACAGGAGCGAGAACGGACATCCCCAGCGGGGGGGTCCCTGCCCGAGGCGGCCGCAATCTGAGCGGGCAGGCGGTCCAAGGACTGCGCTAGGGATTGGGAGAGGCTGGCAAGGTTACCTATGGCCTAGGATAGAGTAGCAGCCCATTCCGGAAGGACCAACAAAGAGGGGGCCGCAGGGGCGGACTGGGTGGGCCTGGGGGGGAGGCACTGCACGCAGAGAGAGGTAGACTGGCCGCATGGGAACTTTCTATTACACATGGAACAGGCGTAATGAGTGGAAATGGCGGCAGGGGGAGTGGGGGCCCGACCAGAAGAAGACATGAGGGCGGATGGTGGAGCCTGCAAAGCAAAAAAGAGTCAGCCAGAGGCTGCCTACCAGACCCAAGGTGCTGTGTCCCACAGAAGCGCGTCCAGAGAGCCGAAGCGCAGGAGAAGCTGCAAGATGGCGACAGCTGCAGGCAGGACAGGAGCCGGTAGTTGTAGGAAGACACGATCCCCCAGCAGCCCGTGCTGGTGCTGGATTGGCAAGAAAAAAATGCACCTCCCAGGGCACCACCCACAGAGGGGAGGGAGAGGAGAAAAGCCAGGGAAGGTAGAAGGCGCAGACGAAGCTCCGCGCCACGTGACCTGCGGCCTAGGCGGCAGAAAAGCCTGTAGTAGAAAATACTGCCGGAAACGGACGTCCGCGGTCGCGGTGACGTCCGGAGGCAGCAGCAGAATCGGGGACACAGCGCCGATGCGGGGGGGGGGGGCCCGGAAGGCCAGGTAGGAGCAGGAAGGAAACCCGACAGTGCGGGAAGGAAACTAAAGGACAAAAAACGGCCGTCTTAAAGGGCCAGGCCAGAAACAAAAGGTGCCTCCAAAGAGAAGTCCCCGCGCAAAAATGACGCCAGGGGAGGGAAAAAAGCATGCAGTGCTCCCTAGCTCAACTCAATAGGGGTCAGGCCACAAGGAGAGGAGTGGAGGGGGAGGGGGGGGGGGGGAGTACGGGATACTGCCATACTCACCTTCCGACGTTTTCAGGCGCAGCAATGACCACCCCCTCGGCGGACTCAACACGGGAGCCGTGGGTCCGCCGGAATTCCACTGCGGAAGCAGATAAGGTGGGGACTGGGTGGCTGCCGGGTACCTGAGTACGCGCCCGCAGGGGGGCAACTAAAGTGGAACACGATGGAGCCACCCCTGCATCAGGAAAACCTGCAGATAAAAAGAGAAAAAAAGGGTAAAATAAAAAATAAAAATTAGCAGGATGACCTGCGAACACAGGTCATGTCTGCCTCCTACGGACACTAGAACTAGACTGGTGTCTCTCGGCTCTTGCAGAGGGGTATAGCCCACCTGGGCGGAGCCAACACTTTTTTGTTTCTAGTGTCAGCCTCCTAGTGGCAGCTGGGCATATACCCATGGTGCTGTGTCCCCCAATGCCATGCACAAGAAATTGGAATCAACGTATTTTTCCTTTAAAATGATACATTTACTCGGATTAAACGTTTGATCTGTCATCTACGTTCTATTACAAATAAAATATTGACATTTGCCATATCCACATCATTGCATTCAGTTTTTATTCACAATTTGTTTAGTGTCCCAACTTTTTTGGAATCCGGTTTGTACTATAAAATGCAATTTTGAAAGGTAGATACTCCTATTTATTGTGATGTTCACCAATTAAGTAAAGGTACTGTGTGACATACCCAATATACCAATCCTCATGGGACCTTGGGAATTGCACCGCTTCCTTTTCATGAAACCAAGTTGTTTTAGACGGTTCCAAATAGTCTGTTCTGCCTTCTCTCTGCAAATGAATTTTATTAGTCCACCCATGTATTTTAATATTACCCCTTACAACTTATACTCTTCAATTACCTAAATTCTTCCCTTATTATTTTGGACTGCTTCCCAAAGCATGGGGTGCCCCGAGGGCCACACTGTAAGACTATCCCACTTCTAAGGGCCATGAAAGAACTTAGTCTACTTTCACACTCGCGTTTTGGCTTTCCGTTTGCGAGATCCGTTCAGGGCTCTCACAAGCGGTCCAAAACGGACCAGTTTGCATTCTAATGCATTCTGAATGGAAAAGGATCCGCTCAGAATGCATCAGTTCAGTCTCCATTCCGCTTTGGAGGCTTGCAGCGTTTTGGTGTCTGTCTGACGAAACTGGCTATGTTAAAGAAAATACAAACGAATCCGTTCTGAACGGATGCAGACGGTTGCATTATCTGAACGGATCCGTCCATGACCGATCCGCACAAAGCGCGAGTGTGAAAGTAGCCTTATAGGGATACTGCATCTAAGACACTGATGGTACATAGACAGAATCTATCAAGTGTCTGACGGGTGGGGCTTCCACTTTCTTCCACCTATAGAAAGGACACGGAAACAGACGATCATTTTATAAATTACAATGAAGAAACTGCTATGAATACAGTTTCCTACTTTCTGGTGTGCCTAGCAGGAGATCAGGGGCCCCCATATTCCTGACAGGTTACTTAAAGGGCATATGTCAGCAGATGTGTCCCTACGACACTGGCTGAGCTGTTACATGTGCGCTTGGCAGCTGAAGGCATCTGTGTTGGTCCCATGTTCATGTGTGCCTGCATTGCTGAGAAAAATTATGTTTTAATACACACTACTCACAAAAAGTGGGGGATATTTGGCTTTCGGGTGAAATTTATGGAAAACTTAAAGTTAACATTACAGTGATATTATATCTATAGAGTATTTAAGTAGAAGCAGCAATGGTGATTTCCACATATTAAACAATTTATTGAAACAAACACCAACAACAGAGGTGGGTATACCCCCACAAAAATGGACTTGTCATGTGGCCTTGAACATAAATTACAGCTTCACAACGACGTCTCATGTTGTTCACAAGTCGGCTTATTGTCTGCTGAGGCTTTGCATCCCACTGTTCTTGAATGGCGGTCCTCAGTTCATTGAGGGTCTAGAGTACAGAGCTACGAGCCTCTAAACGGCGCCTCAGCTGATCCCATAGGTTTTCAATGGGATTCAGATCTGGAGAAAGTGCAGGCCACTCCATTTGAGCTACCCCAGTCTCCAGCAGCCGTTCCCTAATGATGTGACCTCGATGAGTTGGAGCATTATCGTCCATGAAGATGAAATTAGGTCTGTGTTGTTCATGCAGAGGCACAATGACTGGATTAATGATGTTATTCAAGTAGTATGGGCTTGTCACCGTACCAGTCACAAAGTGTAGAGCAGTTCTGTATTGACTAGACCAGTGGTGGCGAACCTATGGCACGGGTGCCAGAGGCGGCACTCAGAGTCTTCTCTGTGGGCACCCGCGCCCTGTAAAAAGTCTATGGTGTACCAATACACCTTAGACTGCCATTCATCAGCACAGGGAACACTATGAACAGCACGAGCACAGGCCGCGCACTGAATGTAGGCAGACATAGCTAAATGATAAAGTACATGGAAGATATATTATATTGCTATTCAGGCTAAATTGCTGTGTTGGTACTTTGCAATAAATAAGTGGGTTTTGTCTTGCAGTTTGGGTACTCGGTCTCTAAAAGGTTCACCATCACTGGACTAGACACACCTGTCCACACTGTAACACCACCATCAAAGGCTCGTCTGATAACAGTGGCTGATGCATAGCACTCTCCTTGAGGTCTCCAACATCATTGGCAGCCATTATTTCTGCTCGTCACGAATCGACTTTCATCAGTGAACAGCACTAAGGCCCACTGGCCCCTCGTCCAGAGAAGATGCTCCCTGGCCCATGCAAGACAATGGAGGCTGTGCCTGATGGTGTGGTCAGGTACCCTTGTAGTTCATCTAGCACGTAAACCACACTGAAGCAAATTGTTTTGAATGGTCTGACGGGACACTTAGCTGCAAGTAGCTGCGATCTCCGGTAGTTAACCCCTCAGGTGCCGCACCTGAGGGGTTAACTGCCGCGGATCGCAGCTACTTGTCATCGAGGTCGGGAGGCGGCTATCTGATTCTGCAGCCAGCTCCCGCCTCCTGTATATGAATTAATGAGAGAGTTATCTTCATTGGTGGCGCAGTGCGCCCCCCCCAACCCCAGTATTAAAAACATTGGTGGCGCAGTGCGCCCTCCAGTATTTATCATTGGTGGCAGTGGCCACAGGGTCCCTTCTCCCCTCCTCCTCAGTGGCAGTTCCCATCGGAGCCCCAGCAGTGTAAGCCTGGGGCTCCGATCGGTTACCATGGCAGCCAGGACGCTATTGAAGCCCTGGCTGCCATAGTTAGCTCTCGGATGCTGTGTGCACAAAGCACAGGGCAGCAGGGACAGTGTGAGGTCCTATTCACCCTGATAGAGATCTATCAGGGTGAACAGGACAAGGATTCTAGTCCCTAAGGGGGCTAAAAGTTAGAAAGAAAGAAGAAAAAAAAAAAAACAACAAAATATTAAGTATAAATGAAAAAGAAAGATTTACACAAAAAAAACCTACACGTTAAAAATAAACATACTGTATATTCCTGCGTATAAGACTACTTTTTAACACATAAAAATCTTCTCAAAAGTCGGGGGTCGTCTTATACGCCGGGTATGGCGGGCGCTGCAGTGCCGGGACGCCCGAATTATCAACAGAGAGAGCCCGGGCTATTGCCTTGTATCCCTAGCAGCTGAGAGCTGCAATGTAACCCACGGCATATGCCCCCCCCGTGCTGTACCTTGTATACCGCCCCCTGCTCTGTACCTTGTATGCCTCCCCCCTGCTCTGTACCTTGTATGCTCCTTGTACCGCCATCCTCCCGGCCGCTCGCATCTCGCTCCTACGCATGTGCGAGATTTCATGCGGCGAGCGTGGATACACGGGATCCTCACGGCCGCTCGCATCTCGCTCCTGCGCATGTGGAAAGGGGTAGTCTTATACGGCGAGTATATCCCAAACTCTGTATTTTCAGTGTAAAAGTTGGGGGTCGTCTTATACGCCCAGTCGTCTTATACGCCGGCATATACGGTAAATTTTCAGCAGATTTGTGTAGGAATTTTTTTTTCTTCAAAAATGAAAATTCACAGAATATCAGTATAAATTATCAGCTATCGGCCTGAAAGTTCGCAGATTATTGCTATCAGCTGTAAAAAAAAATCTATATCGGTCGATCCCTATTAGGTTCACCTGTAAAGGTTAGAGTGCATTTTAGGTTCATCCTTAAATTTAACCTACAAGCCAAATATCCCTAATTTTTTGTGAGTAGAGTTTGCAAATGAGTCTCTAGGAGCAACAGGGCGTTGCCATTAAACCTAGAGGCTCAGCTTTCTGCAACTGCTGCGGCCTCTGCACTTTGATTGACAGAGCCAGACATCGAAAACATCACACCTGGCCCTTTCAATCAAAGTGAAGAGGGCGCAGCAGTTGCAGAGAAAGCTGAGCCTCTAGGCGTAACAGCAACACCCCTGTTGCCCCATAGGCTCCTCTGCATACATCAAAACATCATTTTTCTCAGCAATGTGGGTACATATAAACATGGGACCAACACAGATGGTACAAATCTGATGACAGATGCCCTTTGATATAGAACTCATACAGACCACACAGTGCCCTACCCTCCCTACCAAATCAGTTCCAGATAAACATTGCTACCTTAGCATGTCTGTGTCCTGATATATGGGGGTCACAGAATATAGCACTGATTGTCGCATGCATCTGTGTCTTAAAATGTTATATACCTTTGAAGACGATCTTGCAATGACAACCCCATCAGAAAATTAAGTACTGTAGGTGTGGTGATATGTTAGCACTGGGGGAAGCTTCGGTCAGCTAGATAATTTCTCATGCAGCAGCAATGGCATGTAATACATGCACAGGCTCGGCCTGCAGTGGAGGAGCTGCTGATACTCTGGCTCATAAAGGGGGTCCCCCTCAATAACTTCCAGATACCCTATCAGGACAACCCCTTAAAGTTTTAAATACTTTTCTATGACCAAACAATAATCCAAAATATTTGAGATCTGATATCTGTCCGGTCACACAAACAGCCACTATTAATTCTCACTGTAGAAGTTACCTGTCAATATCTGCCATTTATAGGCAATATGACTCTTTTATATAACCATATATAGTAAATTTCTGTTATTTCGGGAAAATGATGGTCTGGAATTCCTTATGACCAGGTAATTACCAAAAAAATAAAAACTGTTTAAGTATAATGACCCCCTCCCAATGCTAGGGAAGCTCGCCCCTGTCTCAGCCTATTGGTGTTGGGTGTTTTGTTTAGAGCGACGGTAAGATGCAGCAGCGGCCGTGAGGGAAGCAGGGAAAGTATTACCTATATGAGGGGCCCGGACATTAGGCGGAGGTCATTATAGGGGTTGGATAACCACCTTTAAAATTTTGCAATAATGAAATGGCCACATGGCAATAGTGATCCTGCATCATGTACCAGCAGGAAAATTTGTGAATCGACCATCAAGCATGCTCAGAAATTAGTGTGTCGTTAGAAAATGACATTGTTTAAATCAAGTTTTACGTTAAACACTTTTTTTTTTTTTTACATTTTCTATGGCCCTATCTTTATTTTAAAAAAATCATGCACTTTCCACACTAGTCAATGTGTTAAGACTTAAGTCATACACAGAATAGACTGGAGGGGACCTCCTTTGCTTTTGGCCTCATGCACACGACCATTGTGTGCATCCGTGGCCGTTGTTCCGTTTTCCGTGATTTTCTGCGGACCCATTGACTTTCAATGGGTCCATTGAAAACTCGGAAAATGCACCGTTGTTCATCCGCGGCCATGATCCGTGTTTCCTGTCTGTCAGAAAAATATGACCTGTCCTATTTTTTTGACGGACAACGGTTCACGGACCCATTCAAGTCAATGGGTCAGTGAAAAAACACGGATGCAAACAAGATTGGCATCCGCGTCCGTTGGCAACTTTCACACAGACGGATCGCAGATCCGTCTGCATAAAAGCTTTTTCAGATATGAGTTTTCACTTCGTGAAAACTCATATCCGACAGTATATTCTAACAGAGGCGTTCCCATAGTGATGGGGACGCTTCAAGTTAGAATATACTGAGAACTGTGTACATGACTGCCCCCTGCTACCTGGCAGTACCCGATCTTTTACAGGGGGCTGTGATCCGCACAATTAACCCCTCAGGTGCCGCACCTAAAGGGTTAATTGTGCGTATCATAGCCCCCTGTAAGAGATCAGGTGCTGCCAGGCACGAGGGGGCACACCCCCCTCCCTCCCCAATATTATATTCATTGGTGGCCAGTGCGGCCGCCCCTCTCCCCCCCCACCCCAGTTAAAATCACATTTTGAATCCACCATCATTGGTGGCCAGTGCGGCCTCACCTCTCCCCCCTAGTTAAAATCACGTTCCCCCATCATTGGTGGCAGTGGAGAGTTCCGATCGGAGTCCCAGTTTAATCGCTGGGGCTCCGATCGGTAACCATGGCAACCAGGACGCTACTGCAGTCCTGGTTGCCATGGTTACTTAGCAATTTTTAGAAGCATTATACTTACCTGCGAGCTGCGATGTCTGTGACCGGCCGGGCGCTCCTCCTACTGGTAAGTGAAAGGTCTGTGCGGCGCATTGCTTATAGCACAGACCTTTCACTTACCAGTAGGAGGAGCACCTGGCCGGTCACAGACATCGCAGCTCACAGGTAAGTATAATGCTTCTAAAAATTGCTAAGTAACCATGGCAACCAGGACTGTAGTAGCGTCCTGGTTGCCATGGTTACCGATCGGAGCCCCAGCGATTAAACTGGGACTCCGATCGGAACTCTCCACTGCCACCAATGATGGGGGAACGTGATTTTAACTAGGGGTGGGGGGAGGGGAGATGTGAGGCCGCACTGGCCACCAATGATGGGGGATTCGGAACGTGATTTTAACTAAGGGAAGGGGGGGGGGGGGGGGGAGATGTGAGGCCACACTGGCCACCAATGATGGGGGATTCGGAACGTGATTTTAACTGGGGGGGGGGGGAGATGTGAGGCCGCACTGGCCACCAATGATGGGGGATTCGGAACGTGATTTTAACTGGGGTGGGGAGAGGGCTTGGCCGCACTGGCCACCAATGAATAGGAGGGAGGGGGTCTGCCCCCTCCTGCCTGGCAGCACCTGATCTCTTACAGGGGGCTATGATACGCACAATTAACCCTTTAGGTGCGGCACCTGAGGGGTTAATTGTGCGGATCACAGCCCCCTGTAAAAGATCGGGTGCTGCCAGGCAGCAGGGGGCAGTCATGTACACAGTTCGTAGGATATTCTAACTTGAAGCCTCTGTGTTAGAATATACTGTCGGATATGAGTTTCACGATCTAACTCAAATCTGATGGTATATTCTAACATAGAGGCGTTCCCATGGTGATGGGGACGCTTCAAGTTAAAATATACCATCGGATTGGAGAAAACTCCGATCCTATGGTATATTAACTCCTGACTTTACATTGAAAGTCAATGGGGGACGGATCAGTTTGCAATTGCACCATATTGTGTCAACGTCAAAGGGATCCGTCCACATTGACTTGCATTGTAAGTCAGGACGGATCCGTTTGGCTCCGCACGGCCAGGCGGACAACAAAACGACTTTTTTTTCATGTCCGTGGATCCTCCAAAAATCAAGGAAGACCCACGGAGGAAAAAACGGTCACGGATCACGGACCAACGGAACCCCGTTTTGCGGACCGTGAAAAAATACTGTCGTGTGCATGAGGCCTTTATCTGAGAGTTTTGTAGGCAGTGCAGAGGTCAGAAGGGAGAAGATAAGCTGTGCTATCACCTACTGTGAATGGTGGATCCTGTATTATCTATACAGAGAAGAAATCTGTCCTTGTAAGGCCTCATGCACACAACCGTTTTTTTTTTTGCGGTCCGCAAAAACGGGTTCCATAGTTCCGTGTCTGTTTTTTCCTCCGTGGGTCTTCCTTGAGTTTTGGAGGATCCACGGACATGAAAAGTGAAAAAAAAAAAACGAAGTCAAGTTTGCATTGAAAATGATGATTTTTCACGGACCCATTGACTTGAATGGGTCCGTGAACCGTTGTCCGTGAAAAAAATAGGACAGGTCATATTTTTTTCACGGACTGGAAAAATGGATCACGGACGCGGAAGCCAAACGGTGAATTTACCGATTTTTTCACTGACCCATTGAAAGTCAATAGGTCCGTGAAAAAAAACGGAACAATGGCCGCGGATGCACACAACGGTCGTGTGCATGAGGCCTAATTCTGCTGATAATGAGATGGCTACTGAAATGTTACCTGTACAGAACAGGAAGTCTCAACATGTTATTAGATCTAGTGGCCAGTGTGAAAACTGCCGTTTTGGCTAATTTTTTATATAGATAGTGACATGGAAAATGAAAGCAAAACTCACCAGAAATTCTGAAAAAAATATATGTTTAACATACAAATATGATTTAAACAATAGGTCATTGTCTGATGACAGATTCCCTTTAATCGTCACTCTTCATCCTTTCTTATGTTCTTGAATTTAACGATCTGATCTCTCCCTCCCCCTGATTGACAGGGGTAATGTCTGGTGATCTACCATGTCTGTGTAAATACGCACACACACACACATCAACAATACCTGATAGAACAAGTCACCAAAAGTATGACATCTGCCTAAAAGAAAGAAAAATGTGATTAGCAAACATGTAAAACTGGCAATAAAAACTGAAATTTAAACGGTAATGTACATATTTAGGGAACCAATCAGCACCATCAAGCTGTCTTTACGGCCTGTTCACATCGTGTTAAAGCCTTCAGCATAGCACATACACCAGGAAAAGGTATATGTCAAGCCTTTGCATAGGGTTCTCTTTACCAAACAGACTATAAGTAGGTATACACTGGGATATTTTTTTTCTGGTTCGTAATAGTAAATTAGACAATGCTATTCCATAGAAAGGTATACGATAAAGAAAAAAATGTATTTACTTTAGCTCACGGGCGACATATTCCACTGTGTACAAATAAAGTGGGATAGATTGCAGCCTTCTGTATACTTGTACGTTGGAAACTTTTCCCAGCATATACTTAAAACAGCCTGAAAATGTGAGCAGCATGACTTAAAGGAATTGTTGGCAACCCCCACTCTCGGGCAGACCTGTTAAGGGAAACATACACACCTGCTTCCTGATGCTGGTTCCTGGCTCCTTCCCTCTCCTGTCTCTGCTCGAGTCCCTGGATGTAAACATCTGGTTTGACGCTGCTGCAGCCAATCGCTGGCTACGGAGGTGACCTGCTACTTGTGCATCACATGACCATTTGACATAACCCAAGGGCAGCAGGTCAACGCTGCAGCCAGCCATTGGAGGCACCTGCGTGAAACCGGAAGTTTACATCCAGGGACCCGAGCAGAGTAGTGGAAGCCGGAGGGAGCAGGAGCTGGGAGCCAGGGTCAAGGTAAGTATACTTCCCTTCTCTGGTCTGCCCAGAAGGGACGGGGTTTGGCAAATGTGCACAAGCCCTTCAATGACAAGTCCCACAATCATAACGAGCTGCCATGTTTTAGAGAAAACACTAGCCATTGTTATGTGCCTTGCATGAGGAGGACAGACTACTGGGTAAGCTCGAGGACAGGAGTCCCCTCCACTCAGCTAACTATACTCAAATGGCAAGAGACATGCAGATTGAGCCGGATGTGGGGGTACTAGCTCATTCAATGGGCGTATAGTTACCAGAGCTTTGTCTTATAATGAGAAGTACATATAACTCAATTGTAAGTCCATCTGCTAACACATGGCAGATTATCAGACTATATAAAGAATCAGATTAATGGAATTTTACAGTATTTCGTCTTCAGAGTGACATAAGACTGCAAGCACATGTTACCTCTGTAGCGGAATTAACTCTGACATATCCACTCTTCTGTAATATAGACCAGGCAATTTCTGTATCATTCACATTCATCTGACATCCATAGGTCTCAAAGTAAACTAAAACATAAAAACAGTACAGTACAAGGGATTGTTCATACTACATATACATATGTTCATACATCATAAACCAAAAGAATGCTAGAAAATGGCCTCTGTGTTCAGTGACGCGTTAAAGGGGTTGTGGCCTCTTCCCAGTTACTGATGATCAATGTGTTTGCTAGATGATTATATGGCACTTACTAATTTAGTGCTTGTTGAAATTCTGTACCATTTTCCATATTTCTATATAACCTCTCTGCTGTAACCAAATCCTATTCACCTTAAAGAGGACCTTTCATGTTTTTTTTTTTTTTTAGTTTATCTAAATACCTTTACTTGGGGGGTACTGATGCTGCCACCTTTTTTTTCAAATATCACTCCTGCGCCTCGCTGTGCCCCCCTGCAGTTTTCCCACTAAGTATGTTAATACTGAGCATCGGAACAGGAAGGAGGAGGAGTCTCAATGGGCGTCTCCTTCTCCCTGGCTGTGACGCTCTCCGCTGTGATTGGATCGCGGCACAGACAGGGAGAAGGAGACGCCCATTGAGAAATTGGGGGCTAATAGTTACTAAGAAGTAAAAAAAATAATAATTTATAAATAAAAAGTTTAAATCATCTCCATTTACCAATTGTAAAATATATAAACAATTAAAAAATTAAACATATCGGGTATCGCCGCGTACAAAAATGTCTGAACTATTAAAATATTTTAAAAAAAATGTTCCTGCACGGTGAATGCCATAAGAAGAAAAAATTTAAAAACACATGATTTGCAATTTTTAGTCACCTTGTCCCACCAAAACTTGATCAAAAAGTCTCACGTACCACAAAAATGGTATATAAAACTACAGTTCGTTTCACAAAAAAAAAAAAAAAACAAGCCCGCATTCAGCTCTGTAGACCAAAATATAAAAAAGTTATAGCTAACAGAAAATGGCGATGCATGGAAAATTTCGATTATTTCAAAGGTTTTTATTTTTATAAAGTAATAAAATAAAAACTATACAAGTTTGGTATCGCCATAATCGTATTGAGCTGCAGAATAAGGATGTCATCTCATTTTTAGCGCACAGTGAAAGCCATGATGTCAAAACTCTAAAAACCTTGGAGGAAATGTGTTGGTTTTTTTTTGTGTGTTTTTACCCCACAAAGAATTTTCCAAATACGAGACATGGTAAATTAACTGGTGCCATTAAAAAGTGCATCTTGTCCAGCAAAAAAATAAGCCTTCGTATGGCTATGCGAACAGAGAAATAAAAAGTTATGTCTATTGGAACATGGGGAGGAAAAATCAAAAATGCTAAAATGAAAATAGGCCGTGTCTTTAAGGGGTTAACTACAGGGCTCGATAAATCCCAGGCGCCAGGTCGCCATGGCGATCAGGAATTTTGTCCTGGGTATTTGCCCCTGCTTGAAAATAGGCCCAGCACACCAGCAGCTGGGCGCAGCCACTGGAGGGTTAAGACCGCAAGGCTAACAATGTGACAGGCGGTGCACATGACGGGTTAAGCCAAGTGAGTGTCAGCTGGCCGCGGAGTGACATACGAGATGTACGTGGCAGCGCTCACCTGCCCGCTAGGTGCTCTCCACCGCACACCTCATGTACTGGGAGCGGCGCAGGTCACTACGGCGGAGTTTCCGTTTTCCTGTATGAAGACTCTTCCAGTGTTTCCCGGAGAGGAGCCGTCTCATCACCGTTAAAGCCTCATGCACACGTCCGTGGAATAGATCATACCAGTGTATTACTGTACTGCGGCGGCAGCAGGAAGCGCACGGCGTCATAGCAACCAATGACGCTGTGCGCTCCTGCACTCAGAAGAAATCCAGGCCGGTGTTCCACGGACGTGTGCATGAGGCTTAACGCACTCACAGGACTCCAAGATTCCTCCGACAAACAGGACCGCAGCCCCACGCCCTCCCCATCACAGCACGGGATGTAGATCCGGCAAGAGCTGGAACCAAATCCCGGCCTGGACTCACAGCACAAGGACGGCCCCGGAGACGCCGACAACAGTGACTCCATTATCCCCCGGTCAGAACAAATAATCCGGGACAGCAGAAGGGCAGTGATCCCGCAGTGACGCCGGATACAGGCGGCAATGAGGGACATTTCTCTTCAAACCCAGCGCTGCTTCAGTTTTATCTAGCCACAAAATAAGTTTACAAGAGAAGAACTATGAGATGAATGATGAGCCCTGACCAAACATCCTGGGGAAGGGATCTCAGTTCTGTCAGCTGCAGCACAGGGATTATACACAGTGACATCACAGCACAGGGATTATACACACAGTGACGTCACAGCGCAGGGATTATACATACAGTGACGTCACAGTACACTGATAAACACTGAAGAGATGCGGCACACTGACGTCACAGTACACTGATAATAAACAATGTGAAGAGATGCTGCACACAGTGATGTCACAGTACACTGATAATGTACTGATAAACAATGAAGAGATGCTAACACAGTGACGTCACAGTACACTGATAAACACTGAAGAGATGCTGCACACAGTGACGTCACAGTACACTGATAATAAACACTGAAGAGATGCGGCACACTGTGACGTCAAACACTGAAGAGATGCGGCACACAGTGACGTCACAGTACACTGATAATAAACACTGAAGAGATGCG
This sequence comes from Bufo bufo, assembly GCF_905171765.1. Lineage (NCBI taxonomy): Eukaryota > Metazoa > Chordata > Amphibia > Anura > Bufonidae > Bufo > Bufo bufo. The sequence continues at coordinate 345,622,741 of NC_053394.1, forward strand.
GCACACCGTGACGTCACAGTACACTGATAATAAACACTGAAGAGATGCTGCACACAGTGACGTCACAGTACACTGATAAACACTGAAGAGATGCGGCACACAGTGACGTCACAGTACACTGATAATAAACAATGCCCATGTTGTTTGGTTCTAGACTTCTTTATATGTTAATTTAAGAGGTGTTATCTTTGTCGCTGAAAATAAGGCTTTATAAAAGGTAAAAAAAAAAAAAACGGCTCCTAACTTTTTTAGCTGGCTCCTAGATTCCAAGGAAATTTGTCAAGCCCTGGGTTAACATCATCCTTCCATCTGTATCAATGCTCCATCCTGCATGGACAGCAGGAGTCTGCACACAATATACAGAGGACAGCCAGGAAAACCTGTGCAACCAAAATTGAAATACATGTGTGAAAACATAATCCCAACCTTTGTTGTATATCGTTGAGGGACTCTCTGTGATATAATGAGGATCATCATCATCATCATCCTCTTCCATAGATGAAGGAGCAGCACTGGCTGGGACGGGGCTGACAAAGTCTTTAAGGTGTGGCCCCGCAGCCACTCTGGATCTGAACTCTTCTTTCCTGGCGTTGGCCCTCTGAGCGTGTGAGATGCTGGAACTTAAACTGTGATGAGAAAACCACACTTTGGCCCGATAGAGAAGGCGTGATAACTTCAGGGGCTCCATGAGAAGTGAAGACCTGTAATAGAAGAAGGTTTTTTTTTTTGTCACATCCTTTTACCCCCCAATAGAGAAATGTATGGGAAAAATACCTGACAAATGCCACAAGACCATGATGCAATTTGCAATCAAACCAGGAAACACCGCCCATGTGAACAGTGGTTTTTCAAACAGCATTTTTTGCCATGGAATTTTGTAGCAGACACCCAAATTTTCTATGGCAAATTCCATGTCATCGGGCACTTAAAATGCTGCTTAAAAAAAAAAAAAAAAACATGGGGGGAGATTTATCAAACTGGTGTAAAGTAGAACTGGCTCAGTTGCCCATAGCAGCCAATCAGATTCCACCTTTCATTTTTCACAGTTCTCTTGGAAAATAAAAGGTGGAAGCTGATTGGTTGCTATGGGTAACTAAGCCAGTTCTACTTTATACCAGTTTGATAAATCTCCCCCCATAGTGTTTGTAAGGCGTTTAATTGGCCAAAACACCAGGCAATGGAGTTTTTTGCTTAAAAAAATAAATACATATGGTCCTATGCATGAGCCCGAACAGCGAGTCTTCTGCATCCCTGAGAAGCGCTCCGCATCAACTGGACAGCGTCACAGCAAGGCACAGGTCAACGCCTACTGGGGACAGCTTCAGTCTCCGATACATTTACTGCACATTAACATAGTGGGTGCCAAAATGGAATGGCGGCTGTACTGGGTGAACGGGTGATCAACTGGAGAAAACAAAGCAAAAAACACAGAGCTGGCATCTCTGGAAAAACGTCAACAAGCAGAGTTTTTGGATTACATTTTTTTTTTTTAAGTGATAACAGGTCCAGTTTAAATCAAGTTTCTATGTAAAATATTTTTGGTCATGTTATTAATTTTCCATGTGAATATCTATTTTAAAATCCTGAAGTTTTAGCACTGGCTTCTAAATCTAATAATACGTGCCACTTCTTGGTCTGTACAGATCAATTTACTGTAGTTATCTGCTTATTATAGGCAGGATTAGACTGACCGATATCACCTACACATCAATAATAGGCGCAGGAGAGGACTCCAGCACAACGGAAACGGGACGGATCCGTTTTGCAGCCCATAGACTTCTATTATGACGGACTGAATAACGGAACGCCTCTAAAGGCATTCCGTCATGGAATTACGTTATGGTCCGTGGTAACGGGATCTAAAACGCAATTCACCTTTTACCACAACCCGAAATTCAAAATATGAAATTCACTCATCCCTACTAGCAACGCCCCTCTGTCTTCTGTTTACATCACTGTGGAGACTTGCTTAGCGTTGCTAAGGCTCAAAATGGGCCACTTTAGTGCTATTTTTTTAATAGAAATGTATGATTTCAGTAATTAAAGGGGTTCTGCAGTTAACTGTTGATCTATCCTTTGGATAGATTATCAGCATCAGATCGACGGGGGTCTGACACCTGGGACCCCCGCCGATCAGCTGTTTGAGAAGGCAGCGGCGCTCCAGCCTTCTCACTGTTTACCGCAGGCCCAGTGACGTCACGACTAATATCAATGGCCTGGGCGCGGCTAAGCTCCATTCAAGTGACTAGAGCTTAGCCCAGGCCAATGATACTAGTCATGACGTCACTGGGCCTGCGGTAAACAGTGAGAAGGCTGGAGCGCCGCTGCCTTCTCAAACAGCTGATCGGCAGGGGTCCTGGGTGTCGGACCCCCGCCGATCAGAAGCTGATGATCTATCCAGAGGATAGATCATCAGTTTAAACAAAGTGCAGAACCCCTTTAAAGTATATTACAAAAATGGTCTGTATCACTGCCCCTATACATTACACAAATAATATAGATCGGCAGTTACACTTTAAGAATATGGGCTCCGTCCCACTGTAAAATGTATGGCCTATGAAGAGGTCTTTCCGAATTTTCAGCAAATATCGCCAGATTTAGGGTACTTTCACACTAGCGCTTTTCTTTTCCGGCATAGAGTTCCGTCCTAGGGGCTCAATACTGGAAAAGAACTGATCAGTTTTATCCTAATGCATTCTGAATGGAGAGTAATCCGTTCAGGATGCATCAGGATGTCTTCAGTTCAGTCCTTTTACAGTATTTGGACGGAGAATAAAACCGCAGCATGCTGCATTTATCTCTCCGGCCAAAAATCATGAACACTTGCCGGATCCGCCATTTTTTGCCATTGGAATGTTTTAGATACGGCATTAAAATTGCTGCATTGACGGATTCGGTCTTCCGGTCTGCGCATGCGCAGACCTCTAAAGATGTAAAAAATAAAAAATAAATACCGGATCTGTTTTTCCAGATGACACCGGAGAGATGGATCCGGTATTGCAATGCATTTGTGAGACGGATCCGTTTCCATACAGATTGCCAGATCCGGCGACGGAACTGCCTGCCAGAATCCAGCAACGCAAGTGTGAAAGGACCCTACGCTTGTCTCGCCTCTATCACGTGTCAGTTCGTTTAATTGCATAAATTACTTTATTAAAATACGAAGCTGAAGGCGGCTCCATTAACGAGGCAGGACGGCGAGTTCCTTATGGAAGGAGAGGAGCGGACCTCCTGGATGATCTAGGGAAGGGGCTGCTCTCTGGTCCACGCACAGCAGATGGGTAGTCGGATCGCGGTGCACGGAAGCCAAGTGGATCAGTGCGTTCCCGGCAGTGGAACAGATCAGAAAGAAATGGCGCAATACGTTATCGCATTGTATGACGAGAAAACACTTTTCCAAGGGGCTCATCCACATGTAACTGCGCCAAGAAGGGACAACCTGCTTCCCCCCCAACACGCAGTTCCCATTAATAACACGAGTCGGTACTGGCATAAGATATAAGCGAGAAATATAAAGTGCGCTACATAATGCACTTTTACGTTTGTGGCATTTTTGTTTAAATACGTTGTGCCCCCAAAACGCAGCATGCTCTAGGCATGACAAATAGCTGCACAGTTCCCCATTCCCTCACTTTGCAAAACGTGACAAGGGCCTAAAAACAAACATATGTACAATACACTAATATAGCGGCACCAAATGGAACTCCCCTTTAAGCCCAGAGCAGCCTTTAATATTGTCCCTTGCAGCGGCCGGCAGACACAGGAGCACGCCGAGTGACGGTACCTTTCTCACACCTTATGGACAAGCGCAAGTCCCGGAGTGACAGAGGACACGCTGCCGCCGCTGCTATAACATTGAGAGGGCAGAGGAAGCGTGACTTATGGTCACGTGACCGGGGGAGGCCAGCAAAAAAGGGGCGGAGACTACAGGAACGCGGAAGTGCGCTGAGCTGAGAATGTGTGTGTCATGACGTCCTCTGAACACTTGGCGGCAGTGCTGCGTGTAGTTTAGGGTTTTGTAGCGGCGTGAAATTCCCGCCAAGTGACCTGACGTGAAACAGAACGAGGCAGTGTGCGAGGAAATGCAGCACTAGTGTAGTTACCATGGCAATTAGGGTTGCCACCTTTTCTTCAAGCCAAACCCGAACAGAAGGGAGGGCGGGCCCCCTTCCAGGCCCCACCCATGTCCCACCTCCAGCCACGCCCATGTTCCACCTCCACCCCTGGTCGCTGTCGCACCGCGATCGTTACGCCCCTGAAGAGGCTCATTAGCATATTATAAGTCTTTGTTTTAAGAGAACGGCGGCAGGCAGGGAGTTATAAAACACACTGTTATGTACTGCTAACATTAGCCCATCGCTAATGTCAGTCAGCTACATAACGTAATGTTTTTTCTGATGATTGACAGATTCAGAAACCTGTTTAAATGGTTTCTACCACCAGAAATACTGTTATGTAGCGGACTGATATAGCGATGCGCCAATGTCAGCACTACATAACAGTATGTTTCTAACATTAGTCCCGGCAGCCGTTTTTGCTAAAAAAAAGCACTTTTATTATATGTTAATGAGCCTCGAGGTGCTATGTGGGCCTAAAATCAGCACCTAGAGGCTCCGTCCACTCACCCATTATCCCGCCCAGGTCCAGTGTTGTGCCCGCCCCGCTCCTCTTGATTGATGCCACTGTTCCCTGCATTGATGGCGAAATCCCGCGCCTGCACCGTTCACTTCTGTCTTCGGCGCAGGCGCAGTGAGTGAATGATGCGATCCTGGTGCCGGATTCCTCACTGCGCTTGCACCGACTACGTCACAGTGAGGAAGCCGGCATCAGGAGAGCGGCCTTCACTTACTGCGCCGAAGACATAGTGAGCGGCACAGGCGCGGGATTTTGTCAACGCTGCTGCGAACAGTGGCATCAATCAAGAGGAGCTGGGCGGGCAGAACAGGAGACCTGGGCGGGATAATGGGTGAGTGGACGGAGCCTCTAGATGCTGATTTTACGCCCACATAGCACCTAGAGGCTCATTAGCATATAATAAAAGTGCTTTTTTTTAGCTAAAACGGCTGCAGGGACTAATGTTAGAAACATACTGTTATGTAGTGCTGACATTGGCGCATCGCTATATCAGTCAGCTACATAACGGTATTTCTGGTGGTAGAAACCCTTTAAACACTGTTACATTACACACTTCAAATGTTTTATATACCTTTTTAGAAGTGCCTAGGACAGGTGTCAGGACTGTCTTGGTCACACACCGGTTGAAAAACCACTCTGCAGGCAGGGCACTACTTGGGCAGGCTGCTGGAGCTGGACTGGAGTTTGAAGAAGAATGATTTCAATTCTCCCTCCCTGCCTCTCTCTCTGATGTCAGGTTCCTGTGTGGACCTGACTTCCTTATCAGAGAGAAGGAGGGAGGGACTGGGAGGCAGGGGAGGAGCGAGGGAGACTGAAGCTGCTGAACAGTGAGTGAACACAGTGCTGCCTGAGTGTGTAGACTAGAGGAGGGAGGAGGGAGGCTCGGGAGCACTGCGCTCAGCTGATCACCCGGCCGCAGTGAGTGACAGCTTAAATATGTGATCGGATCGACGGAGTCTCGGTCGGACGTCCGTCCACACACACTACTTTGAATGAATAATCCTGTGTCCGGGTCTGAGAAAGGCTTGTACCCGGACACAGGATTACAAACCCGGACTGTCCGGGTCAATCCCGGACGGGTGGCAACCCTAATGGCAATGCTCCTGTATTTACATTTCATTTCCAAAAGTGGAAGGGCACAAAATAGTGTCTGACCAAGTCACCAATTACATGAACTGGAGCGTTTCTAGGGTGCCATGGTTCACCGTTTTGTTTCCTAGAGAAACGCCCCTAAAAGTTCCTCTGGTCTATAAAGAATTTTCCTTTAGAAAATAAGTCTCTACCGCTCGCTATTTTACACAATCACATCCCACATTATCAGTCCTCTAGGTCTCCAGTACTGTGACCTGTAGTTAGAGGACCCTTTGTACTTCACTGATACATACCGCCCAACTTTCTGGACGTTCAAAGAGGGACACTTATGGTTCATTGCATATTTATACAGTTGAATAGTTTTCTCTTACGAAATAGCGCAAAAGTTATCTGAATATAGAAATGTCTAAAATTCTAATACATCAAGAAATAAAACAAACAAGATGGGCTCTAATATACAGAGAGGAACGAGACAAACACTTTCTGCATCAATATTGTAAATGCAATAATGAAAATCTCTGCCTCAGATCAAGAAGAAGGACACTTGGGAGGTCTGCCGATATTTGCTGAGAAAGTGCAGCAATCCACAGCACGCTGATGAGACTGGTACGTGAGAACCCAACCCAATGGTTACAAGAACTGATTGCAAAGACATCAATTTAGGACACTTGTAAGGGAACACTATGGTCACCATCCTGAACCACAAATGGCAATCCCAAAAACTGCAACCGGTCTTACCAGGGGCGTAGCTAGAAATGACTGGGCCCCATAGCAAAAAAAAAATTTATGGCCCCCTCCCGGATCTCCCACCCCCACAGACTTCTCGGACCTCGCCGCCACATCCGCAGCTCCTCATGCACTTGCGACGGTTACGCGTAGGACTGAGCACAGACAGTTAGTCACTGGCAACGCATTTGTGCCAGTGTAGGAAATGTATGAATCTAAATGTCTGTGTATTAAAGAAAATTGTTAAATTGTACAGGGGTCTGTACTTTCACACAAGGTGAAAGTACATATCGTGGGGTGTGTATGTGTATTAGACAGAAGGTAGGGATATTGTCACAGCCACTATCTCTGGCTGTGACCTTCCGTCCTTGCTCGTTCGGCGCTCCTCGCTGAAGTTTTGTTTCTGTGTGTTATTTGTGGTTCTGTATGGGTTAACTCCCCTGTGTTCCTATTAGAAGTTAATCCTCTCTGTCTGCTCCATGGGTGTGGCCTCTCTGCTGCACCCATGGAACCTGTATATAAGGCTGAGGTTTCCTCAGTTCTGTGTCAGCTCTCCTGGTGTGTGTTGTCTTGTCCTGCTCCTGTTTGTACTCACTCTCCCATGCTGCTGACCCATGGGATCCGTGTCTGTCTGTCTGTGCTCTGTGGGTTTCCCTACTTGTTCATTGATGTCCTCTCTCCTGTCCTCTTTGATGTCCTCTTTCCTATGTTTCTGTTATCTGTTCTGCCAGTTATGTTTGTTATGTTATATGTCTCTGTTCAGCAAGTCCTTGCTGCACCTTTCTTTGCAGCAGAGTGCAATGCGCAAGGCCATGCAGTTTACTAAGTACTCTTTCAAACATTGCACCGGGCAAAGAGCTTGGTTATCAGGAAAAGCCGGGTAGGATACCGATCGAATATTAGTCTTTGTGCGGCGAGATATATTAAAGGAGACACCACTTGGAGTAAAAGACAGAGCATCGAAATCCAAGGCTCGCACATCTGAAACCCTTTTGCAGGAGATCAGACACAGCAGGGTGACCAGCTTCGCCGAAAGTTGGCGTAGAGATAAAGAAGAATTGAGAGGCCAACCAGAGAAAAATTGAAGAACCAACATAACATCCCAGGAACTAGTGAAACGGGGTCTAGGAGGACGAGATAACCATGATCCCTTGAGAAGCCGACACACCAAAGGGTGTTGACCCGCCGGGCAACCCGCAAACCCTTGGTGGCGAGAAGATATGGCTGAACGGAAGAGGTTAATGGACCTATAAGCCTTACCCTCTTCATAAAGAGTCGACAAAAACTTGAGTATGTCCGTCACAGGAGCCGAAAAGGGATCCAGACCCCGCCCCACGCACCAGTCAGACCAACGTTTCCAGGTTGACTGATAAGCGCGTCGGGTGCCGGGGGCCCACGCGCTCTCCAGAAGGGTACGAGCCGTTCCCGATAGGCCTGTGACGTCCCAACGCTCCCTGAAACTCTGCACGCAAGGAGACGAAGAGAGCCGTCCGTCACCAGCGGATGAAGTTGGTTCAGAGGTCCGCAAAGGAGATCTGGAAACGATGGAAGAAGACTATGGGAACCATGATTGGGCTTGCCAAAAGGGAACTATCAGCACCAAGTCCGCCAGTTGACGACGAACCTTTGATAGCACCCGTGGGATGAGCGCAAATGGGGGGGAAGGCGTAAGCCAGTTGACCCGACCAATCCTGTAGTAGGGCGTCCACAGCCTCCGACCGAGGGTCCGGCCTCCAACTGTAGAAGCACGGGAGCTGGGCGTTCCAACGTGAGGCAAAGAGGTCCATAGAGAGGGGTCCCCAAACCGAAATGATGGAGGAGAACACCGCTGGATCTAATCTCCAATCGCTGAAGTCCGATGAGTGACGAGAACTCCAATCCGCGAAAGTATTGTGTAGTACTGGGATATATTCCGCGATTACCGTGAAGCCTTTGTCTAGGCAAAAGGACCAAAACTCCTTCGCCAGATGGGTTAGGATCGATGAATGGGTGCCCCCCATGGCATTGACATAACGCACGGCCGACACGTTGTCCATCCTGAGTCTGATACATGCCGAGATCCTGTCGTTGGTGAAGCTGCGTATGGCGAAAGATCCCGCCAACAGTTCCAGAGCGTTTATGTGGAGATGAGATTCGTTGCCTGACCAGGGTCCTCCAGTGGAAACCCCATTGCAGTATGCACCCCAGCCGAGGAGACTGGCATCCGACTCCACAATCAGGTCCGGTTGAGGTCCCACGATGGCCTTGCCATTCCACGCGTCGAGGTTGGAGATCCACCACATGAGTTCGTCCCTCGTCTCGCGATCCAGGGTCACCACGTCCGCATAGGATGCTCCCGCTTGCAGGTGGGCGATCTTGAGCCGTTGCAACGCTCGATAATGAAGAGGTGCCGGAAAAATCGCCTGGATAGAAGAGGAGAGAAGACCGATAATGCGTGCCAGGTGACGTAGTGACATTTGAGGAAGTTTCAGAGCGTGACATAGTTCCTTGCGTATGGACCTGACCTTGGGCCCAGGGAGGCATAGGGTCTGCTCGCTGGAGTTCACCACAAAACCCAGAAATTCCATCGACCTGGAAGGTTGTAGACAGGACTTCTCATGTTGATGACAAACCCAAGACCTGTAATAAGAGACATCGCAGATTGCAGGTGAGTTAGAAGCTCTGATGGGGATTGAGCCATGAAGAGGATATCGTCCAGGTAGATCACAAGACGAATACCCTGACTGCGAAGCCAAGCCACCACTGGTCTCATCAATTTGGTGAAACACCAAGGGGCTGACGAGAGGCCAAACGGTAGGCACGTGAATTGCCAGAGGAGGTCGCGCCAGCGAAATTGGAGGAGCAGTCTGGACTGAGGGGACACAGGAACCGTCAGGTAGGCATCTTTCAGGTCCAACTTCACCATCCAGTCCCCTGGAAGAAGAAGGTCCCTGAGTAAATGAATCCCTTCCATTTTGAAATGGCGGTAACATACAAACCTGTTCAGATTCCGTAAATTTATTACTGGTCGGAATTGGCCTCCCTTCTTTTCCACCAAAAACACATTGCTGACAACCCCAACAGAATGGGGAGGAGCCCTCTATATTGCTCCTTTGTCCAAAATGGAACGGAGCTCTTGGTCCATGCAAGACCGGGCCGGTTCTGCTAGGACTAGTGGATGAGGGTCTGGAAGTGACAGATGAGAAACTATCAGATCTATCCGAAACCCCTGGACCGTGGCTAGCACCCACGGATCGGAGGTAACCCGGTTCCAGGCGGGTAAAAAATGTTGGAGTCTGCCCCCGATACAAGGGTTGGAAGAAAACCATAGGTTTTGAGAACATACCAAGTGGACGTCTTGATCCAAGATTGCCTCTGAATCCTCTGGAGCGATACGTCTGACCCCTGGATGGGAAGAAGGAGGACTGTTGTCTCTGATCTTGGAACGAGGGTCGTTGATTATAGGGACCTCGAGCGTTTCCACGCGTCTGGAAGTGGACACGGCCGGACAGTCGACCCCTGAAACTGCCGGCCCTATTAGAGACACGCCCGTGGAACACTCTACGCATGGAGCTCTGAGCTTTGTCAAGCGCAGTAAAAGCTCCCACAAATTTGCCTAAATCCTTAATAAAACGGTCGCCAAAAAGGAGCCCCTGAACCTCCTTACCCGTCTCAGTTAGAGCCATGTTAGAAAGTTTGGGCTCAATTTTCATGAGCAGCGCTTTCCTTCGTTCAATGGAGAGCGAGGAATTAACATTCCCTATCAAACAAATGTCGCGTTGCGCCCAGCCACTAAGTTCTTCTGGGTCTATGGCCGTACCCTCAGTTCTGGCAGTTTCAGCCATTTCAAATATTTTTGTCAGGGGCCCCAGACTGTCTAAGAGCTTGTCTTGACAAGCCCGAAGAGCGGAGTCTAGGCCTTTGCGGGGATTAAATCCTGACTTGGAAAGGAACTGGATCATCTTTGGATCTACATTAGGCGTCTCACACACCTTATTCGGTACTAAGGGACGGGGGCATTCGGCCTTTAATTTATTTCGGGTTTCTTTGGAAAGTGGTTTCCTCACCCTATTTTCTAGATATTGGGCCACATGTGGAATGGGCAACCATTCGGCCGACCTTGGATGGTGGAGGCTGTCTGGATCAAACAGGGGTTCGCCCTGTGGATCAATAAGGGAATTAGATCCCAGAGTATTGGCATCTGGACCCACACTAGAAGGGGGGTGAAGCGGCAGGGAAAACCCTTTTAATTCGTCAGCCACCCGGACCCCCTCAAGGTCTATATCAGAGGTATAATGATCCTCACTCCAAACCTCCTAATCAGACTCTAATTCCGAGTCAGAACTGAGTTCGTGACGAGGCCGAGCGGACTTCCAGGGGCGCGCTTTTTCCGCCTGGCGCGGACAGGCTCTCTTACGTGACCTATGCATGCTGTCTTTTGATGGAACTAAGCCATCATTACAATCAATTCTGGAGGTAACCGGGGTTGGGGTAACAGTTGGGGTGGTGACAGGGTTTTCCGCTCTAAGCGCCTGGGAGATAGACTGAGAAATAATAGAAGATACATTGCCCATGGCATTAGCAATTGCTATAGAGATAGATTGTTGAAAATCCACAACCTGGGGCTCAGTATGGGTGAGATTTGATCCTGCAGGGAGCAGGGCAGAGCTAGTGGTGGGGCCCACTAGAGCAGAGGGAACATAGGGAATATCGCTAGGCAGGGACATGATAGTGGAGTTAGTCACTCCTGAGAAAGAGCAGTACAACAATAAAAGGTAATAGAAAACGCCTAACGATAATCAGAGCAGGCAGGAGCAGGCACCGATGTCCAAACGTGCGGTGGAATGGCGCCGCCGGAACAAGGAAGAGGGTGAAGGGGGGAAGCAGAAACGCCCCTCTACACCCAAACAAGAACAGAGGGGTACCAAGATGGCGGCCGAGATGTCCAGTCTCGGCGCCGCAAGAAGTAATACAGGCGAGTAGCAAGATGGCGCCCCCGCGCGCGCGACTGCCGCCGAAGTCCCGCGAGTCGCGAGACTTCGGGCGGCAAGAAGCGCGAACGGCTAGCCGAATAGGGGAGGAATGGCGCCTGGAAAAAAGTAGGGAAAGGGGGGAGACGGAACGGAGAACTCGATATAAAGAAGACTATGATCCGCAGTAAAACCAAAACCGCTCACAGCAATCAGAAGGAATTAACTCCTAGGTACAATGAAAGAATATAGGACAAAATAAAAGAACCAAACGTAATCACATAAGAATCATCATAAATACATAAGGCTATAGTCTCAAAGGTTATAAGAATAGACATTCATAACAGTAATACGAATAAAGAATAAAGAATAACCCCAAAGTAAAAATCGAGAGGCACTTATCTGCTGTGGGCAGCAGCAAAGAAAGAGGAAGAGATGACAGGGGAGGACCTATTTATGGACTAACTATTGGGAGGGGTTGTTTGGGGTTGTCCTTGGTTTTTTATGTTAATTCTTTGCTGCTGTGGAATTTCAGTAAAGAAGGAGTGATGCAATACGAGCCTCCGTGTCTTGTTATAAAATCAGGCTTCACGTCAGCCAAAACTGGAACAGTCCATTGTCATATATTTAGGCCCCGACACGCAGACAGAGGAGAGAGGTCCCATAACAGAGATTTAGGCTTCATGTCAGCAGAGAATCAGTCTTCATGTCATAGCAGAGAATCATGCTTCACGTCACCCAAAACTGGAACAGTCCATTGTCAGATATTTAGGCCCCGGCACCCAGACAGAGGAGAGAGGTCCCATAGCAGAGATTCAGGCTTCATTTCATAGCAGAGAATCATGCTTCACGTCACCCAACACTGGAACAGGCCACTGTCAGATATTTTTAGGCCCCGGCACCCAGACAGAGGAGAGGTTCATTCAACTTTGGGTTGCCCCACAATATAATGGTAAAATGAAAATAAAAATAGGATTGAATGAGGAAGTGCCCTGGAGTACAATAATATATGGTTAAGGGGAGGTAGTTAATGTCTAATCTGCACAAGGGATGGACAGGTCCTGTGGGATCCATGCCTGGTTCATTTTTATGAACGTCAGCTTGTCCACATTGGCTGTAGACAGGCGGCTGCGTTTGTCTGTAATGACGCCCCCTGCCGTGCTGAATACACGTTCAGACAAAACGCTGAACGCCGGGCAGGCCAGCACCTCCAAGGCATAAAAGGCTAGTTCTGGCCACGTGGACAATTTGGAGACCCAGAAGTTGAATGGGGCCGAACCATCAGTCAGTACGTGGAGGTGTGTGCACACGTACTGTTCCACCATGTTAGTGAAATGTTGCCTCCTGCTAACACGTTCCGTATCAGGTGGTGGTGCAGTTAGCTGTGGCGTGTTGACAAAACTTTTCCACATCTCTGCCATGCTAACCCTGCCCTCAGAGGAGCTAGCCGTGACACAGCTGCGTTGGCGACCTCTTGCTCCTCCTCTGCCTTCGCCTTGGGCTTCCACTTGTTCCCCTGTGACATTTGGGAATGCTCTCAGTAGCGCGTCTACCAACGTGCGCTTGTACTCGCGCATCTTCCTATCACGCTCCAGTGCAGGAAGTAAGGTGGGCACATTGTCTTTGTACCGGGGATCCAGCAGGGTGGCAACCCAGTAGTCCGCACACGTTAAAATGTGGGCAACTCTGCTGTCGTTGCGCAGGCACTGCAGCATGTAGTCGCTCATGTGTGCCAGGCTGCCCAGAGGTAAGGACAAGCTGTCCTCTGTGGGAGGCGTATCGTCATTGTCCTGCGTTTCCCCCCAGCCACGCACCAGTGATGGGCCCGAGCTGCGTTGGGTGCCACCCCGCTGTGAACATGCTTCATCCTCATCCACCTCTACCTCCTCCTCATCCTCGTCCTCCAGTAGTGGGCCCTGTCTGGCCACATTTGTACCTGGCCTCTGCTGTTGCAAAAGTCACTTCGAAGAGACTGGCCTGAAAGTGCTAAAAATGACCCCTCTTCCTCCTCCTCCTCCTCCTCCTGGGCCACCTCCTCTTCCATCATCGCGCTAAGTGTTTTCTGAAGGAGACATAGAAGTGGTATTGTAACGCTGATAACGGCGTCATCGCCACTGGCCATGTTGGTGGAGTACTCGAAACAGCGCAACAGGGCACACAGGTCTCGCATGGAGGCCCAGTCATTGGTGGTGAAGTGGTGCTGTTCCGCAGTGCGACTGACCCGTGCGTGCTGCAGCTGAAACTCCACTATGGCCTGCTGTTGCTCGCACAGTCTGTCCAGCATGTGCAAGGTGGAGTTCCACCTGGTGGGCACGTCGCATATGAGGCGGTGAGCGGGAAGGCCGAAGTTACGCTGTAGCGCAGACAGGCGAGCAGCGGCAGGATGAGAACGCCGGAAGCGCGCACAGATGGCCCGCACTTTATGCAGCAGCTCTGACATGTCGGGGTAGTTGTGAATGAACTTCTGCACCACCAAAATCAGCACATGCGCCAGGCAAGGGATGTGCGTCAAACTGGCTAGTCCCAGAGCTGCAACGAGATTTCGCCCATTATCGCACACCACCAGGCCGGGCTTGAGGCTCACCGGCAGCAACCACTCGTCGGTCTGTTGTTCTATACCCCGCCACAACTCCTGTGCGGTGTGGGGCCTGTCCCCCAAACATATGAGTTTCAGAATGGCCTGCTGACGTTTACCACGGGCTGTGCTGAAGTTGGTGGTGAAGGTGTGTGGCTGACTGGATGAGCAGGTGGGAGAAGAGGAGTAGGAAGCCGAATAGGAGGAGGAGGCAACAGGAGGCAAAGAATGTTGCCCTGTGATCCTTGAGGGCGGAAGGACGTGCGCCAAACAGCTCTTCGCCTGGGGCCCAGCCGCCACTACATTTACCCAGTGTGCAGTTAGGGAGATATAGCGTCCCTGGCCGTGCTTACTGGTCCACGTATCTGTAGTTAGGTGGACCTTGCCACAGATGGCGTTCCGCAGTGCACACTTGATTTTATCGGATACTTGGTTGTGCAGGGAAGGCACGGCTCTCTTGGAGAAGTAGTGGCGGCTGGGAACAACATACTGTGGGACAGCAAGCGACATGAGCTGTTTGAAGCTGTGTGTGTCCACCAGCCTAAATGACAGCATTTCATAGGCCAGTAGTTTAGAAATGCTGGCATTCAGGGCCAGGGATCGAGGGTGGCCAGGTGGGAATTTACGCTTTCTCTCAAATGTTTGTGAGATGGAGAGCTGAACGCTGCCGTGTGACATGGTTGAGATGCTTGGTGACGCAGGTGGTGGTGTTGGTGGTACATCCTCTGTTTGCTGGGCGGCAGGTACCAACGTTCCTCCAGAGGCGGAGGAAGAGGCCGAGGCGGCAGTAGCAGAAAAAGTAGCAGGGGGAGCTTGAGTGAGTTCCTTGTTTTTAAGGTGTTTACTCCACTGCAGTTCATGCTTTGCATGCAGGTGCCTGGTCATGCAGATTGTGCTAAGGTTCAGAACGTTAATGCCTCGCTTCAGGCTCTGATGGCACAGCGTGCAAACCACTCGGGTCTTGTCGTCATCACATTGTTTGAAGAACTGCCACGCCAGGGAACTCCTTGAAGCTGCCTTTGGGGTGCTGGGTCCCAGATGGCGGTGGCCAATAGCAGACGGACTCTCTTGGCGGCGGGTGTTCTGCTTTTGCCCACTGCTCCCTCTTTTGCTACGCTGTTGGCTCGGTCTCACCACTGCCTCTTCCTCCGAATTCTGAAAGTCAGTGGCACGACCTTCATTCCATGTGGGGTCTAGGACCTCATCGTCCCCTGCATCGTCTTCCACCCAGTCTTCCTCCCTGACCTCCTGTTCAATCTGCACACTGCAGAAAGACGCAGCAGTTGGCACCTGTGTTTCGTCATCATCAGAGACGTGCTGAGGTGGTATTCCCATGTCCTCATCATCAGGGCCGTAGATAATTTTTTTTCCTGGGGGGGGTTCAGCTTTCTCAAATTACACTAGTCCGGGGCTGGCAGGCGGCAGTGCAGGAGGCGGAGCACAGGGGTGTGATTAGGGTGTGTGAAGAGGCTGCGGTGCTTCATGAGCTCCACAGTCTCTTCTTAGGCCATATGACATCTTTAGACTAAAAAAAAATACCCCAAATTGGGTCCTAAACTGAAAAATTTGGTCGCCAAATTCAAAATAAATATAATTGTAATAAAAAAGACATGGAGGAGAATACAGCACCACATACCTCTTACATCCAGTGACATCTCCTGTCATGTAGACCTTCTTTTTCCTCTTCTCCTCCATTTGACCCAGACCACCATGGCAAATTCTTTCAGCTGCATCTCGTCTCTACAGTTTGTAACACAGACACGTTAGATTTCTCAATTTTTCCATCAACCTCCTCATCCTGGTGTCCCCACAGTGTCATCCTGCCACCCCCAATACTGTGCCCGTTGTGCCCCCCAATGCCCCAGGTACTATACTGCTGAAAAAATAGTGACCCTAATAGACATAATTGGGGTAATTTATAAAACTGGTGTAAAGTAGAACTGGAATCCCAAAAGAGCTGTCAAATATGAAAGGTGGAATCTGATTGGCTGCTATGGGCAATTAAGCCAGTTCTGCGTTACACCAGTTTGATAAATTACCCCAAATGTTCCTATAGTGTCCACAGCAGCTATAATGTCCCCTAGAGTGCCCCACAGTAATAATAACACCCTCTATTGTGCTCCAGGCAATAATCCCTGTATAGTGTCCCCAGAAATAATAGAATTGCCCCTACAGTGCCTCCCCAATAGCAACACCCCCATATAGTAATTTCCACCACACTGCCCCCACATAGTAATCCCCCCATAGTAATTTTCCCCCACACAGTAATTTCCCCCAAACTGCCCCCATATAGTAGTTTGCCCCCACACAGTAATTTGCCCCACACTGTCCCCACATAGTAATTTCCACCTCACTGCCCCACATAGTAATTTGCCCCCACACTGCCCCCACATAGTAATTTGCCCCCACATAGTAATTTGCCCCCACATAGCAATTTCCCAACACTGTCCCCACATAGAAATTACCCCACACTGTCCCCACATAGAAATTACCCCCACACAATAGTTTTCCCCACACTGCCCTATATAGAAATTTGCCCCCAGATAGTAGTCCCTCCCATAATAATTTGCCCCATTTAGCAATTTGCCCCCACACTGCCCCATCTACTAATTTGCCCCCACATAGTAGTCCCTCTCATAATAATTTGCCCCCACATAGTAATTTGTCCCCACATAGTATTCCCTCCCATAATAATTTGGCCCCATACAGCCCCCACATTCCCCCCATCATGTACTCGATTTATTTTCCCTAATATGTCCTCCTGTGTGTCCCCCCCTCACATGTCCCCCAAAGTAGGCACATGAAATAAAAAAAATAAAAAATGAACAAAAAATGAAAAGCTAAATACTCACCTATGTCCAGGGCCAGGCGCTTGCTTGCAGAGGAAGGCGGGATGAGTCAGGCGCGTCACAGTGCTGCGTCCCGGCACAGGTGCGCGATGACGTCATCACGCACGCCTGCGCCGGGATTTCACTACCGCATAGGCCTCAGGCCTACAAGGCCTGAAGCCTATGGCGGTGATCTGCGACGGGACAGGGCGCTATGCGCTCCCGTGCCCCGCCGCAGTAATACAGTATGTGGGCGTTCGGGTTAGCGGCATGCCTGGGGGGGGTTTGAACCCCCTATCCCCCCCCTTATCTACGCCCCTGCTCATCATTAGGAAACATAAGTGGTTGTGCGTTAGTGCATTCTATCTCTTCCACCCCTGGGGAAGGGCTAGGTGGATGCCCTTGGGAAACCCTGCCAGCAGAGTCTTCAAACAGCATAAGAGACTGCTGCATAACTTGAGGCTCAGACAGTTTCCCTGATATGCATGGGGGTGATGTGACAGACTGATGGGCTTGGTTTTCATGCGCCATCTGTGCACTTTCTGCAGAAGACTGGGTGGGAGATAATGTGAACGTGCTGGATCCACTGTCGGCCACCCAATTGACTAATGCCTGTACCTGCTCAGGCCTTACCATCCTTAGAACGGCATTGGGCCCCACCAAATATCGCTGTAAATTCTGCTGGCTACTGGGACCTGAGGTAGTTCGTTCACTAGGACGTGTGGCTGTGGCAGAACGGCCACGTCCTCTCCCAGCACCAGAGGGTCCACTAACACCACCACGACCATGTCCGCGTACGCGTCCCTTACTAGATGTTTTCCTCATTGTTACCGTTCGCCACAATAAGAAAAAAATTATTTGGCCCAATGTATTGAATTCAAATTCAGGCCTTTTTTTTACAGGCACCTAGCACTATCTGGCTATCTATTTAGGTACCGTATTACACTAATACAGGCACAACAGTAACGACAGATTTAGCTGAATATAAATTGTAGGCCTAGTATTTAGGCGCTGGATGACAGGTATCCCTTTTACGGACAGAATTAAACTTGGAAATGCACGGTAGCGTGTGAAGTTATTGAGGGTAACCCTCCCACCCAATTGCAGTCTTCCTCGGTGTATCCTGGAGTCGAGGATCTTTGCGACAACGTATTCTTCTTCACCCTGTACCCTCACGATTGGTGGAGGGGGCGAGTGGCGGCCTGTGAAGGTGTTCTCCACGTATGGCTTGAGGAGTGAGCAATGGAAGACAGGGTGCACCCTAATGGAGTCCGGAAGGTCGAACCGGAACGTGACTTCGTTGATTTGTGCGGTGATCCGGAATGGACCCATGTATCTTTGGGCCAACTTTTTGGAGGGGACCTTCAATCTGAGGTTCCTGGTGGACAACCACACCTTGTCTCCCACATGAAAGCCCGGGGTGGGTTTGCGACGTCTGTCTGCTCCCTGTTTAAAACGCCTCTGGGCGAGCTGGAGGTTGTCTATAATGTTCTTTTGTGCCTCCTGTAGGGTTGTTAGGCGTTCGGCCACTGCTGGGAGGGTGGAGGCGACGGGCAGGTGGGGAATGAACACCGGGTGCGAGCCTGTGTTAGCAAAGAAGGGGCTGTGCTTGGTTGAGCTGTGCTCAGCATTGTTGTAGGCGAACTCGGCCGTGGGGAGATGGTCAAGCCAGTCATCCTGCAAGTGGGAGCTGAAACAGCGTAGGTACTGCTCTAGGGTCTGATTAGTTCTCTCAGTCTGCCCGTTGGACTGAGGGTGGAAAGCGGAGGACAGGTTCACTTTAACCCCTAGCGCCAGGCAGAAGTTCTTCCAGAACTTTGAGGCAAATTGTACGCCTCGGTCGGAGACCACGTCGTCCGGGATCCCATGCAGCCTGAAGACCTCTCTGAGAATTAGATCGGCCTTCTGTTTGGCGGTGGGTATGCCTTTATAGG
Organism: Bufo bufo; assembly: GCF_905171765.1. NCBI lineage: Eukaryota > Metazoa > Chordata > Amphibia > Anura > Bufonidae > Bufo > Bufo bufo. The sequence goes on from NC_053394.1 coordinate 345,641,480, forward strand.
GGATGAAATGGACCATCTTGGTGAGACGGTCGACCACGACCAGGATGGTGTTCATCCCTTTTGATGGAGGAAGGTCTACCACAAAGTCCATGGAGATCGAGCCCCAGGGGCGGGAGGGAATAGGGAGGGGTTGTAACAGACCCACGGGAGAGGAACGAGGAGTCTTATTGCGGGCACAGACTGCACACGAGGAGATGTACCTCTTGATGTCCTCCTTGTATGTTGGCCACCAGAAGGAGCGGGAGAGAAGCTCCTGGGTCTTTCTTGTGCCAAAATGGCCGGCCAGCTTGGAGTCATGGTTGAGTTTGAGCACTTCGAGCCGTGCGATTTCTGGTACATATGGTTGTAGGTCCTGATGAAACCAATGACCGTTCTTAAACGTAAGGCTGATATTCCCTGTGGGGTGGGCGAGGAAGGGGTCATTTTCGTATCCTTCTTTGATTGTGCCCAGGAGTTCTTTAGAGTAGGTGGCCCCTACGACCCTTCTCTCGGGTAAGATGTTATTTTGGCCCTTGTTACTCTGTGAGGGCTCGGAAAACATTCTGGAGAGGGCGTCAGCCTTGCCGTTTTTTGATCCGGGGCGATAAGTGATGAGAAAGTTGAAGCGGGAAAAGAATAGGCTCCATCTGGCCTGTCTGGCTGAGAGTCTCGAACTCGAGGTTCTTGTGGTCAGTTAGTACGATTATGGGGTTGGTGGCTCCCTCCAGCAGATGTCTCCACTTGGAGAAAGCATCCTTGATCGCCAGTAGTTCTTTGTTCCCGATGTCATAGTTCTTCTCGGAGGGGGACATCTGGCGGGAGAAATATGTGCACGGGTGTAATAGCATCCTCTCCCCTGTCCGTTGTGACAAAACTGCCCCCACCGCGGAGTCTGATGCATCCACTTCGACTGTAAATGGGAGCTCGGGGTTCGGGTGGATTAGGATTGGGGCAGAAGTTAGGAGGAGTTTCAACTTGGTGAAGGCCTCCTGGGCCTCGGGTGTCCAGGAGAAGGGGACTGCCTTCTTGGTGAGTTGGGTGATTGGTGCTATGACCTTGGAGAAGTTCCAGATAAACTTCCGATAGAAGTTGGCGAAGCCAATGAATCTTTGTGTCTCCTTCTCGTTTTTCGGAACGGGCCAGTTCATCACAGCTTGGACCTTCCCCGGGTCCATACTTAGGCCCTCTGTGGAGATGATGTATCCGAGGAACTGAGTGGTGGTTCGCTCAAACTCGCATTTCTCTAGCTTGATATAGAGAGAGTTCTGTCAGAGTCTCTGCAGTACCCTGCGGACGTGTTCGCGGTGCTGCTCGAGGTCTTCAGAGAAGATCAAGATGTCGTCCAGGTAAACGACTACAAACAGATCCAGCATGTCCCTGAGGACGTCGTTAATGAAGTGCTGGAAGGTGGCGGGAGCATTGCAGAGTCCGAAAGGCATGACCAGGTACTCGAAATGACCATAACGTGTCCGGAAGGCGGTCTTCCATTCGTCCCCAGGGCGGATTCAGACGAGGTTGTAGGCCCCTCGAAGGTCGAGTTTAGTGAAGATCTTCGCTGCCCGGAGTCTCTCAAGGAGTTCTGAAATCAGTGGGAGTGGGTACCGTTTTTTTACGGTTATGTCGTTAAGCTTTCTGTAGTCTATGCAGGGACGCAGGGAGGAGTCTTTTTTCTCTACGAAGAAAAAGGGGGCTCCCGCGGGGGAGGTGGAGGGCCGGATGAACCCCTCCTCAGGTCCTCAGCCAGGTACTCTTTCAGAGCCTTGAGTTCAGTCTCTGAGAGGGAGTAGATACTGCCAAAGGGTATTTCGGCCCCGGGCAACAGTTCTATAGGGCAGTTGTAGGGTCGGTGTGGTGGCAGCTTGTCTGCGTTTTTCTTGTCGCAGACATCCTGGAACTCGCGGTATTGAGGGGGTAGCAGATCCTTGACGGATAGTTTTGAGATGGTGGTGTCTTCGGGTGGAAGGACGGGTTTGTGGAAGCAATTTAGCGAGCAGAACTCGGACGGGAATCGTATGCAGCGGGTTTCCCAGTCCACCGAGGGGTTTTGGGTGGCCAACCATGGGATGCCCAAGATCACTGGGAACTTCGGGAAGGCGATCAGAGAGAAGTGGATCTTTTCACGGTGATCTGGTTCTATGAGGAGTTGTAGTTCGGTGGTCTCGTGAGTGGCCGGCCCTGAGGAGAGTGGGGATCCGTCGACGGTTTCCAGGTCAACGGGGGCTGCCTTGATTGTCAGTGGAATGTTCTTTTCGCGGGCGAAGGTTAGGTCCATGAAGTTGCCTCCCGCCCCGGAGTCTAACATCGCTGAACAGGGGAGTTGTCGCCCCTCAATGTCGATGAGGATGGGGACGATGAAGTGGGATCCATGAGCCGCCGTGTTGTTATTTTCAGGGGCTGCTGGCGGGGTTGGAGTCTGTGGTTGCTCCTTTAGCTCTGTGACGGGAATAGTCTTTCGGATCTTATGAGGACATTTGATGACAAAATGACCCGGCTCCCCACAGTAGAGGCAGAGGTTTTCGGCCAGCCTTCTCTCCTTCTCAGCTGTGGATAGAGACCTACGTAGAGCGTCGACCTGCATAGGTTCAGTTACTGACTGGGGGTCGCGCTGGGCGGTGGAAGAGAAGGAGTAAGTGGGTCTGTGGTCCGAGGACGGGAGTCTTTCTTTCTTCCTCTCGGAGAGTCTTTGCATTATGCGGATGCATAACTGAATGAAGTCATCCAGATCGTCCGGGGCCTCAACTCTGGCGAGTTCGTCCTTTATTAATTCAGACATGCCTCGCTGGAATCGGCTTCTCTGTGCCGCTGGGTTCCAGGTGGTGTCCGTGACCCAACGGCGAAACTCGGCGGTGTATTCGGCGACGGAGCGTCTCCTTTGCCGCAGACCATGTAGTCGCGCCTCGGGTGTCGCACAGCGGTTGGGGTCATCGAAGACTTGGCTCATGGCGGTGATGAAGTTGTTTAGGTTGTCCAGGAGCTGACTGTTAGTCTCCACGTATGGTGATGCCCATGTGTAATGACCGGCGTCACGCACAGGGAGGGAAAAGGGAAAGCCCTGCCCAAGGGAGAGGTTAAGGTGGTGACCCCTGACTCACCTTGCGGCTGGCACCTGACTGCCCTGACGTCCCTAGACGGGTTCCTCACCCATGCGGCGATCACGTGCCTAAACCCTGGCTTTCCCTAAAATGAGCCCTAGATAGTGAACGGGCCGGTGGGATCGCTAGTCCGCACCACTGACACTAAGAGGGAAACACCAGGGAGAGGACAGACAATGTAAAAAGGTAAAGGACGGCTCACCTCTGGCTCAAGATGGCAAGGTGCACCAAACAGATGTCGTACCCTAATCACCAAAGAACAATTGTAAAATAGAAAGAATGGGCACTCTTATACCTGGTTCACAAAGTTAGCAAAGTGACACTATTTATTAAACGCAATTAATAAATATACAGATCGTCACCATACATAAATGAAAATATATATCCTAGACAGAATATTGCCCTAAAAAATGTTGCAATTCGAACATCAAATAAAATGTCAGTTAAAATAGCAAATGAATCAGTCCACTGATATAACTACTAGATGGGGAAGTGGACCTGTAGGTCCGGCCAGAGTTAACCAGGCTGCATAGGAATAAGCGGACTAATTATCCTCTATTAGTTGTAACAGTGACCGATGCCGAGAAATTCTCCAGACAAAAAACGTTTTCACGTTTATTTGATGTTCGAATTGCAACATTTTTTAGGGCAATATTCTGTCTAGGATATATATTTTCATTTATGTATGGTGCCGATCTGTATATTTATTAATTGCGTTTAATAAATAGTGTCACTTTGCTAACTTTGTGAACCAGGTATAAGAGTGCCCATTCTTTCTATTTTACAAGAGGACAGACAATACAGACAAACACATACACCCAGGTGGGCGACCACAGCAGACCACAAAGGTCCAACAGGGATCCGGAGGGTAGCGTTCTGGACCAACAACCAGAGAACGCAGCAACACAGCTCCAGAGGGTCAGAATAGATGTCCAGGCAGGAAGCTCTATATCTGGCAACCAGAGAAGTTTGAGAGGGGAATATAAGGAGGTTGGGAGTGCTGGACAAGGAACAGCTGAGGAGAAGGAGCTACGGATCCCTGAGTGAGCCAAAAGGGTTTGCAAAGCAAACCCAGAAAGCTACCATAAGAAAACAGCCCTATCTTATATAGAGCGCGCAGCCAACCGCTGCGACTTCCTGACCCCGGGTATAACGGAGTCAGGCATGGTTCTAGACACCCTCGTGACACCATGCTAATCCTTCATTTGTCAGGAGATTGACCACGAATAGCACCTTCTTTTTCTCGGTGGTGAAGGGGGCCGGGTACATCTGAAAATAGATGCGGCATTGGTTTAGAAACCCCCGATACTGGCGTCTGTCGCTGCTGAATCTTGATGGGAGTGGCATGCGGGTGTCTGCGGGTGCGCCGCGGACGTCCAGGAGTTGCCTCTGTAGTTCAATAATCTCCCTCTGTTGGCTTTGGACTACGCCTTGGAGCTGGGCAAATTTCTCCTGATATGTAGTACCAAATTCTTGAAGTTCGGAGACCTGCTTACGCAGAGTGGCCATTGCGGACTCCATAGTGTGGCTGATTATTCTGTAACAGTCCTACAGGCTCACCTGAGTCAGAGGACCGCTGGCTGGAGGTAGGAGTGGAGCCCAGTGGCAAGGACCGCAGGCAGGTGCAGGAAGTCTGGCAGAGGCGTAGTCGGTAGGCAGGTGGTGGGTCAGGGCAGGCGGCAGTAAGCATGGTCAGACAATCCGGATGGCAACGGTGGTAGCAGCTCAGTAGGTAGGGACAAAGCAGAAGAGTAGTCGGTAGGCAGGCGGTGAGTCAGGGCAGGCGGCAGTAAGCGTGGTCAGACAATCCGGATGGCAACGGTGGTAGCAGTTCAGTAGGTAGGGACAAAGCAGAAGAGTAGTCGGTTGGCAATTCCTGGTCAGCAGTGGACTTCCAGTAGTAGCAAGAGCAGCAGATGAGGAGAAGCTTGATCAAGGCTCAGGAGCTCAATAATCAGCAAGCTAGAGTGCAAGGGGCTGGACTTATATAGGGAAGTACCAGGTGTGGGGAATCAAGGGTGATGAGCAAGGCTTGGCAAGACTGAGGTTACATAATAGGTTTCAGGGAGGAATGTCCAGAGAGGACGGTAGCCTAGTAAGCAGGGCTACAGCCTGGGATGTGGCTGGTTCGAATCCCGACACCCAGATGAAGGCAGAATCTCCCCGGCCTCCGGAAATGACCCCAGCACCCCACGCCACTTCACCCAGGATAACTCAGGTGTGGGGGCATGTCAAAAGAGGGCTCCTCTGTTGGGCTGTCATGGATGAAGTTTGCAGATAGCTGGAACTTATAAATAAACGAGCGACTGGCTTGATCTCAAACTAAGGAGCTTATAGGTGAGCCCTATAAAACCCTAAGAGCTCTCCCTGACTGCTATGCACATGCAAGGGTCTCGATGGTAGATGGTTGCATGCCCTCGTACCTAAGCCTGTGTGACAGCTGAAAACCCTATAATAGTGAGGGGACATGACCATCGGCTCCCTGCACTTAATACGGATGGAGTCAGGGTCACCTAGAATCAAGCCAGCAAGGAAACACAATAAAGTAAAGGACTTATCTGAGCAAACAGCAGAAGCAGCCTCCTGCAGTGAACACTTCATCCAGGAAGTAGTATAAACCGCAAAGTGAGGCAGTATAGGAGGGAATATAAAGGAAGACGATTAGTCTAAATAAGTGACACCTGGCAGAAAGAAAAGAGATGAGAAAGTAAAAACAAAACAAAGAACATCATACAAGAGGTAGAGAAGAACGTCTGCCAGACCTTCTCACAGAACTGGCGGTGACATGGTCTTGTCGAGAGTACGGCAATATGGCAAAGAGTGCCCAGAACAGATGAATTAAAATAAATAGAGTCTCTGTTTAAAATACTTGTCCCCTCGAGCGCTGCAAATCCAAAGACAATGTGGGTAAAAAAGTCTGCTAAATGAAGAAAATATAAAAATGGATTGCGCTGCAGGAGAAGATTCTTCTCTGTGTGTTACAGTTCTCTTTGTATGATCTTCAGCTAATAGGACCACATGCACACCTCACATCCCAACAATGGTATGGAAACCTGTAGTGTGATAAGAAAACGCACTATGGTGTAGTAAGCTCCAAACACCTATCGCACCGTGTGAATGAGCTATACTCACAAAACTCCACTAGTGAACACGTGTATGGAATCTTGATAGTGTCTCCTTTCGGAACTCTGTTACAAAGAAGAACACTATAGTGTAGTATGTTACAACACTTAACACACCTTGCGAACAGAATGTACTCACAAAACTTCACTGGTAAGGTGCGTAGATAGAGATCTCATTGGAGTCTTCTGAAAGGAGCTTGGTGAATGAAGCAGGCGTGGGTCAGAAGCCGTCGGTTCAAGTGATCTCATACCAAAAACCGGTCCAACAGGTTGAATACCGCTACACCTGGATAACACCAGACTCCTGCTTCCAAGGATCTCATAGGAAGGAAGTCGCAAGTATAGTGAAGTACGTACCAGTAGGTCAGATAAAAAATATTTAATATACTCACAAAAATACAGCTAAAACCTTATTTAAAATATGTCTCTGTAGTGCCTGACCCGGGTTTCGCCGTGATGCTTCGCCTGGGGCGTTTCTGACCTACTGGTACGTACTTCACTATACTTGCAACTTCCTTCCTATGAGATCCTTGGAAGCAGGAGTCTGGTGTTATCCAGGTGTAGCGGTATTCAACCTGTTGGACCGGTTTTTGGTATGAGATCACTTGAACCAACGGCTTCTGACCCACGCCTGCTTCATTCACCAAGCTCCTTTCAGAAGACTCCAATGAGATCTCTATCTACGCACCTTACCAGTGAAGTTTTGTGAGTACATTCTGTTCGCAAGGCGTGTTAAGTGTTGTAACATACTACACTATAGTGTTCTTCTTTGTAACAGAGTTCCGAAAGGAGACACTATCAAGATTCCATACACGTGTTCACTAGTGGAGTTTTGGGAGTATAGCTCATTCACACGGTGCGATAGGTGTTTGGGGCTTACTACACCATAGTGCGTTTTCTTATCACACTACAGGTTTCCATACCATTGTTGGGATGTGAGGTGTGCATGTGGTCCTATTAGCTGAAGATCATACAAAGAGAACTGTAACACACAGAGAAGAATCTTCTCCTGCAGCGCAATCCATTTTGTTATTTTATATTTTCTCCAGAACAGATGAAGTCCGAGTCGACGTTAAACTTCCGACCGCCACAGTAGCTGGGTGTCCTGTGGCGGTACACCAGAAGCTAAGCCCTATGCATGAGGAACACGACCTGTATGCCAGCAGCCCCGTTATGGAAGCAGAGTTGGAAGGCCAGAAGGTACGCTGCCTAGTTGATACAGGGTCCGAGTGCACCCTAATGCCTCTGAAGTTCTACAAAAGACACTTTGAACATATGATGGAGCCGGAAGACGGGAGCGTCATCAGGCTGACGGCTGCCAATAACAAAAAGATAGACGTCCGAGGGATAGTCTGGATGCGGGTCGGACTGTTTGGGCAAGACATCGGCAAGAAGGGGGTCGTGCTGGTGGACCATTCGTCCCGGAGAGGTGTCATGCCCTGCCCTGTGAGTGATCTTAGAAGGTCTGTCAGACTTGTGGCACGTGAGCCTATCTGACAGATTGCTTGGTTCTGCTCGTTAGTCAGTTAGTGATGCTATATATCTCCGCCTCTCACTATAGCCCTTGCGGTTTATAGTTTCTGCTGGAGTTCTCTGCTGGTGCTTGGTGGATCTTCTGCTCCCAGTCAGTCTTGAGATAAGTCCTCTTTTCTTCCCTTTTGTTGTATTTCCTGGCTAGGCCTTAGGAAGACACTGGTTCCTTTATCTCTTGCAAGGAACCGGTTGTCTTATCGCCTGTTCACTAGCTGAGGGTCTGTTTCAGTTGCAGCAGGGATTAGGTTCCAGTGCATGAACACTTCTACCATTCTGATTTTTTCATGTTAGCAGTGAGGTAAAGGCTTAGGGTTTGTCAGGTGGTGACCATTCCCTGTTCCTTAGCTGTGGGGCCTAGCCTGGAGTTTTGTTACCTGTTTTTGGTTTGCTTTCCTTCCCTCACCTTCCGTGAGAAGAGGAATGCCTGTGACACTAGGTATGAATGTGCTGAGAGACTTAGACCATCGACATGCCAAAGAAGGGCCAAAGTATTAGCAACGGGCCACCACACACCGGCCAACCCAGAAGGTTCTACAGCAGATGGTGAGGAGCTGTAGTCTGCGAAAGAGCAACATGTCCGGTCGTACCATTGGACACATGAAGGTGCCGCGGAGGACCCCGGTAAAGATCCCACCTAAACAAGAACAAATATTGATGCTGCCGGTGAGGGCTGGACAACAGCTTAATGGACTGGAGGTCCTGATCGAGCCCGCTTACCAAGAGGAAACGCGGACTCACCCACTGGTAGCCTAGGCCCTCGCTATTGAAAAGGATGGATGTGTGCCTGTACGTTGCCTCAACGTTGAAGACTGTGAGCTAACCGTTCCTGGGTATACCTTGCTGACTGAAGTGTATATGTCCGAAGGGGACATCACTCGATGAAGGGGCTTCACGCTACAGCCAGATAGGAAATCAGGCTGGACCTATGCTGTAGGGAGACCCCAACAGCGAAGTGAAATGGTCGAGTGATCATGGCCCGGATGGGGGTGGACTGCAAGACCCTGACTCCAGGACAACAAAAGTCTTTGGAAGACACCCTTTGGGAATTTCAAATGGGCTTTCGAGACACGACGAGGACTTTGGATGTGCGTCTGCCATGGAGCACGAAATCCCCACCGGTGATGCTGCACCGATCAGGGAACGTTCATGGCAAATCCTGCTGAAAATGTACCAGGAGGTGAAGGACATGGTGGCCAGCATGTTGGAAAACCAGATGATCCAGGAGAGTCAAAGTCCTTGGGCTGCTCCAGTAGTCTTGGTACGGAAGAAACATGGGAGTCTCCGGATTATCGGAAGCTGAATGCCCAGACTGTCCGGGATGCCTACCCCCTTCCGCGGATTGAGAAGTCGTGGTCCGCCCTGAGTCATGTGAAGTTCTTCTCAACTCTTGACCTGGCCAGTGGGTATTGGCAGGTACCGGTGGCCAAGAAGGACAAAACGAAGACAGCCTTCATCCTACCTATAGGACTGTACAAGTTCAACCAGATGCCATTTAGCCTTTCCTGTGCCCCGGGAACATTCTAGCGGTTGATGGAACACAATCTCAACTTCGAGTCAGTATTGATATACCTGGATGACATAGTAATGTTTGGGGCCTCCTTTGAGAATGACTTCCAAAAGCTGCGACAGGTCCTAGGATGGCCGTGAGACCATGGGCTCAAGATGAAGCCCAAGAAGTGCCAACTGTTTCAACAGCAGATAGAGTATTTGGGGCATTTGGTCACCCAGGAAGGGGTGAAGCCGGCCCCCAGCAAGGTGGAGGCAGTCCAGAGATTCATTGTCTATGGCAGCCGGTCTCTGAGGGAGTCAGAGCGCTACCATAACAACTATAGCTCCTTTAACCTCTTCCGGACATAGGGCGTACAGGTATGCCCTTATGTCCTGGTACTTAAGGACACAGGGCGTACCTGTACGCCCTGTGTATTTTCGATCACCTCTGCGCGGCGGGCGGTAATCGGAACCCGGTGCCTGCTCAAATCATTGAGCAGGCACCTGGGGCAAATGCGGACCCAATAACCCGGAACAGGATGGTGATCGGTGGTGTGATTTTACCCCACCAATCACCATCCTGCGATCCTGAGTGGTGATGGTGACATCACCTCTCAGGATCGCTTCTGATTGGTAGGAGGGCGGGCCGGCGGCAGTTTCAAATGATAGCAGCACTCCTCTCCTCCTCCTTTTGTGTCCCGAGGAGAGAGGAGCATTGCTGCTGCACGTGCGATCTGTGCCCCAGCACTCATCCTTGCCCCCAGGACCCGATCTGTGCCCCAGCACCCCCATCTTTATCATCAGGTAATTAGGGAAAGTATAGGGAAAGGTTAGGCTAGGCAGGGATATAAAAGGGAAAGTTAGTGGTAAAAAAAAGTTTGGTTGCATCACCCTAAGTAGGGTGTCTGGGGTCCACAGCACAGCTGTGTGACCCTAGACCCCCCCCAGGGGTGCTGCTGCTTGCCCCCCTCCCCCCCGCCACAACTTTTTTGGGGCGCAGGCATGTTTTTAAATTTCTTTTTTGTGCATACGCTGACTGTGGCCGGCACTCTTAGCGTCCGGCCTGTGTTAGCGCATCGAACACCCCACCGCTGATCAACTTCGGATGGTTGATCAGCGGTTTTGAATTTTTTGAAACTTTTTTATCACTTTTTTCCCCTTTTTTTAGTTAGTCTTTTTTTTTTCTGTTACTTTTAGGGATAAGTCCGCGAACACCTGTGCCCCCACACACACGCACACCAAATAAAGATTTACACACACGCACATACACACGCAGACACACACTCCCCTATGGCCCGCCGGACGTTCTCGGCCGAGGAGGCATACCCCCAGCTTGCCTCCGACTCCGAGAGTCCCAGTGAGGACGAGGATGACCCCACTTTCCTGTTGTCATCCGCGTCCTCCTCATCATCTAGCGATGATGATGAGCCCCCAAGGCGGCGTAGACGCCGCCAGACGGATCAAGGGGACCGCCATGCTAGGGACCCTGTGGCCCACCCTAGTACGAGCAGCTCTTGGGCTCGTACTAGTTTTCCGGCCCACCAGTTAAATCCATCGGAGCACCCTGCCGGTGAACCTGTGGTATACCCGAGAGCGATATGAGCCCGTGATTTCTGATTTTGTAAGCCAATCAGGAATCCAGATTTCCACAGTGGGCTACACTGAATATGACTTTTTTAGTCATTTTTTCAGTGACCCACTGGTAAATCTGATGGTGGAGCAGACGAACCTGTACGCCCAACAGTTCATTGCTCAACACCCGGGCTCCTTTTTGGCCAGGCCCGGTGTCTGGACGCCGGTCAGTGCAGCCAAGATGAGGACATTTTGGGGTCTCGTGCTGCATATGGGCCTGGTCAAGAAACCTAGTGTCAGGCATTACTGGAGTGGGGACGTCCTCTACCAGGCCCTACTTTACAGTACGGCCATGACACGCTCCCGGTTTGAGGCCATCCAGAAATGTCTGCATTATTCAGATAATGCAGCATGTCCCTCCCAAGGTGATCCTGTCTATGACCGTCTGTATAAGATACGGCCGGTCATCGATCATTTTGGGGACAAATTTGTACAGGCCTATGTACCTGGAAGGGAGGTCGCGGTTGATGAGTCTCTCATTGCGTTCAAGGGGAGACTCATTTTCCGCCAGTATGTTCCCTCCAAGCGGGCGAGCTATGGCGTGAAGCTATACAAACTTTGTGAGAGTACCTCAGGGTACACTTACAAGTTTCGTGTATATGAGAGGCGAGATTCCCGTATTTAACCCCCAGAATGTCCCCCCACTCTGGGTGTTAGCGGGAAACTTGTGTGGGACCTTATGTACCCACTGCTAGATAAGGGTTACCACCTTTACATGGATAACTTTTATACTAGTATTCCCTTGTTCCAGTCCCTTGCCGCCAGATCCACGTCCGCTTGTGGGACCATGCGGAAAAATAAACACGGCCTCCCTGCCCACCCCCTCCAGGTACCTATCCCCAGGGGTGCGACCCGTGCCCTTACCGGTGAAAACCTGTTGCTGGTCAGATATAAGGACAAGAAGGATGTCCTTGTAATGTCCACAATTCATGGTAACGGCATCACCCCTGTCCCTGTACGAGGTACCGCGGCAACGGTCCTCAAGCCCGATTGTATCGTCGACTACAATCGGTATATGGGAGGAGTTGATCTCTCTGATCAAGTCCTCAAGCCATATAACGCCATGCGCAAAACCCGGGCATGGTACAAAAAAGTTGCGGTCTACTTGGTGCAGGTTGCCTTGTACAACTCTTTTGTACTATTCCGCAGCGCTGGCAACACAGGGACATTCCTTCAGTTCTATGAGGCAGTCCTCAAGGCCCTGTTTTTTTCGGACCGGGAAAGAGCAGGCCGGAGTACCTCGGGAACTGGAGGCGCCCGGATCATCCCTGGCCAACACTTTCCAGGTGTGGTCCCCCATACTGGAAAGAAGGGACAAACCCCAAAAAAATGCAGAGTGTGTCGCAGGAGGGGGATACGGAAGAACACCACTACTCAGTGCGACACGGGCCTCTGCATTGACGGTTGCTTCAGGGAGTATCACACTTCCATGGAGTACTAAATTTATATCCCAATTTAGCCACTGACATCGGATAAAAAAACTGGTTCTCAGACTTGAGACACCCAAAAAAACTAAAATAATTTAAAAAAAAGTATACAAATTAGGTATCGCTGCGTCGGTAATAATCTCCTCTATAAAAATACCCCATGACCTAATCCCCCAGATTAACACGGTCCAAAAAAAAAAAGGTGCAAAAAAAGAACTTTTTTTTGTCACCTTACAAAACAAAAAATTTAATAGCAAGCTATCAAAAACTCCTATAGCCCCCAAAATAGTGCCAATAAAACCGCCCTCTCATCACGCAAAAAATTAGCCCCTACATAAGATAATCGGCTAAAAAATAATGACTCTTAGACTTTAGAGATACAAAAACATTTTTTTGTATCAAAAAGGATAATATAGTCTAAAACCTAAATAATTGTAAAAAAGTAGACTTATTAGGTATCACCGCGTCTGTAAGAATCTCCTCTATAAAAATACCCCATGACCTAACCCCCTAGATTAACACGGTCAAAAAAAAAAATAAATAAAACGGTGGCAAAACAGCTATTTTTGGCACTTTTCCATTTCAATCCGTTTTTTCCGGTAACAAAGCAAGGGTTAACAACCAAACAAAACTTAATATTTATTACCCTGATACTGCAGTTTACAGAAACGCCACATTTGTGGTCGTAAACTGCTGTATCACTAAAAGGCAGGGCGTAAAAGGAAAGGACCGACATGATTTCTGGAAGGCCGATTTTGATGGCCTTTTTTATTGACACCATGTCGCTTTTGAAGCCCCCCTGATGCCCCCCTAGAGTAAAAACTCCACAAAAGTGATCCCATCTAAGAAACTACACTTCTCAAGGTATTCAAAACTGATTTTACAAACTTTATTAACCCTTTAGGTGTTCCTCAACAGTTAATGGCAAATGGAGATGAAATTTCAGAATTTCAATTTTTGGTAACCTTGCCTCACAAAAATGTAATATAGAGCAACCAAAAATCATATGTACCCTAAAAATAATCCCAAGAAAACCGCCACCTTATCCTGTAGTTTCCAAAATGGGGTCACTTTTAGGGAGTTTCTACTCCAGGGGTGCATCAGGGGGGTTGAAACAGGACACGGTGTAAATAAACCGGTCCATAAAAATCAGCCCCCCAAAAACCAAACGGCGCACCTTTCCCTCTACACCCCGCTGTGTAGCCATACAGTAGTGTACGACCACATATGGGGTGTTTCTGTAAACAGCAGAGTCAGGGCAATAAAGATACAGTCTTGTTTGGCTGTTAACCCTTGCTTTGTTAGTGGAAAAAATGGGTTAGAATGGAAAATTAGGCAAAGAAATGAAATTTTCTAATTTCATCCCCATTTGCCAATAACTCTTGTGCAACACCTGAAAGGTTAACGACGTTTGTAAAATCAGTTTTGAATACCTTGAGGGGTGTAGTTTCTTAGATGGGGTCACTTTTAGGGAGTTTATACTCCAGGGGTGCATCAAGGGGGTTGAAACAGGACATGGTGTAAAGAAACCGGTCCATAAAAATCAGCCCTCCAAAAACCAAACGGCGCACCTTTCCCTCTACGCCCCGCTGTGTGGCCGTACAGTAGTGTACAGCCACATATGGGGTGTTTCTGTAAACGGCAGAGTCAGGGAAATAAAGATACAGTCTTGTTTGGCTGTTAACCCTTGCTTTGTTAGTGGAAAAAATGGGTTACAATGGAAAATGTGGCAAAAAAATGAAATTTTCAAATTTCATCCCCATTTGCCAATAACTCTTGTGCAACACCTAAAGGGTTAATAAAGTTTGTAAAATCAGTTTTGAATACCTTGAGGGGTGTGGTTTCTAGAATGGGGTCAATGTCATTTTTGGGTGGTTTCTATTATATAAGTTTTACAAAGTGACTTCAGACCTGAACTGGTCCCTAAAAATTGGGTTTTTGAAAATTTCAGAAAAATTTCGAGATTTGCTTCCAAACTTCTAAGCCTTGTAACATCCCCAAAATATAAAATATCATTCCCAAAATGATCGAAACATGACGTAGACATATGGGGAATGTAAAGAAATAACTATGTTTCGAGGTATTACTATGTATTATAGAAGTAGAGAAATTGAAACTTGGAAATTAGCAATTTTTTTCCAATTTTTGGTAAATTTGGTATTTTGTTATAAATAAAAAAGATTTTTTTTTTACTTCATTTTACCAGTGTTATGAAGTACAATATGTGACGAAAAAACAATCTCAGAATGGCCTGGATAAGTCAAAGCGTTTTAAAGTTATCAGCACTTAAATTGACAATGGTCAGATTTGCAAAAAATGGCCTGGTCCTTAAGGTGAAATAAGGCTGTGTCCTTAAGGAGTTAAAGAGGACCTTTCATGGGTCCAAACATTATAAACGAAGTATCAGGATACGTAGGGCATAGTGCAGGGATCTAACTGCACTTACTATTTTTTTGGGGCGCTGCTCCGTTCGCCCACTGTGGCCCACGTTGTATTCTCCTGACTGGTATGCTAATTTTAGCATCGGAACAATGAGGAGGAGACTGTTTAACCAATGTGGATCCATAGAACTGTAAAGAAAGCAATAAATAACAAAAAGAAAACATTTAAATCACTAAAACAGGAGGGGAGCAAGGAAGCACTGAAAAACTATAAGGAAAAAATAGAATATGTAAAAAACAATTAAAAGCAGCCAAACTAGAGACCGAGAGATTAATTGCCAAAGAGAGCAAAACTAACCTTAAAATGTTCTTCAATTCTATAAATGGTAAAAAGTATAAATCTGAAGGTGTCAGCCCTTTACAGAGTAATGAGTGGGGAGTTGCAGAGAGCGATGAGGAGAAAGCAAAGCTATTAAATATTTTTTTCTACACTGTAATCACTGAAGAAAATAAACTCAGATGAAATGCAGAATGTAAAAGTTAATTCCCCATTAAAAGTGTCCTGTCTGACCCAGGAAGAAGTACAGCGGTGTCTTAAAAAGATTAAAATAGACAAATCGCCAGGATCAGATGGCATACACCCCCGTATTCTAAGAGAATTAAAGGTAACCTGTCACCGGGATTTTGTGTATAGAGCTGAGGACATGGGTTGCTAGATGGCCGCTAGCACATCCGCAATATCCAGTCCCCATAGCTCTGTGTGATTTTATTGTGTAAAAAAAAAGATTTAATACATATGCAAATTAACCTGAAATGAGTCCTGTCCCTGACTCATCTCAGGGACAGGACTCATTTCAGGTTAATTTGCATATGTATCAAATCATTTTTTTTACACAATAAAAGCACACAGAGCTATGGGGACTGGATATTGCAGATGTGCTAGCGGCCATCTAGCAACCCATGTCCTCAGCTCTATACACAAAATCCCGGTGACAGGTTACCTTTAAGTAATGTCATTACTGGACTTTATACTCACAAGGAGTGTTCCACAGGACTGGCGCATAGCAAATATGGTGCCAGTATTCAAAAAGGGTCCAAAAGCGGAGCACAGAAACTATAGGCTGGTAAGTTTAACATCTGTTGTGGGTAAACTGTTTGAAGGTTTTCTAAGAGATGCGATCTTGGAGTACCTCAATGAAAATAAGAAAATAACGCCATATCAGCATGGCTTCATGAGGGATCGGTCATGTCAAACTAATTTAATCACTTTCCTTTCTATGAGGAGGTAAGTTCTAGACTTAGCAGCGAATCAATGGATGTCGTATATCTGGACTTCTCCAAAGCATTTGACACTGTACCACATAAAAGGTTAGTATATAAAATGAGAATGCTTGGACTGGGAGAACATGTCTGTATGTGGCTAAGTAACTGGCTCAGTGATAGAAAACAGAGGGTGGTTATTAATGGTACACACTCATATTGGGTCACTGTCACTAGTGGAGTACTGGTCAGTATTGGGCCCTATTATCTTCAATATATTTATTAATGATCTTGTAGAAAGCTTGCATAGTAAAGTGTAAATTTTTGCTGATGACACTAAACTGTGTAAAGTAATTGACACGGAAGAGGACAGTATACTGCTACAGAGGGATCTGGATAGATTGGAGGCTTGGGCAGAGAAGTGGCAGATGAGGTTTAACACTGACAAAATGTAAGGTTATGCACATAGGAAGGAATAATGCAAGTCACCTGTACATACTAAATGGTAAAACACTGACATGGAAGAGGACCTAGGAATCTTAGTGAACAGCAAACTAAGCTGTAAAAACCAGTGTCAGGCAGCTGCTGCCAAGGCCAATAAGATAATGGGTTGCATCAAAAGAGGCATAGATGCCCGTGATGAGAACATAGTCTATACTGTCCTCATACACGGTGTGTAATCTGACATGTAGCTAAACCTTCTCTGTCTTGATAAGTAGAGAAAACTGTACTGCTTTAACTTTCTCTTTATTGATAGTAGATTGACAGGAAATATGAAACTACAGAATAAAACAGTAGGATACTTCGCTGTATCCTGGGGAGCCCACCCCGGTACACTGTTTACAGTAGTATACAGCAGAATATAACAGTTTATAGTAGTATACAACAGTATGCAAACAACAAATCCAGCTCACCCTGTATGTCGCATTCCCAGCGCACGGATCCAACCAGGTAGGTCTTGTGTTAGCAGTAAAAAAGAGAAAGCTTGATCCAATACTTGTGGGATAGTTGCTCCAGCTTTATTAATGAAAATTGATCACATACAGTGGACCCCTCTGCACACTGGTAACCCTATAGTTAACATGTTTCGACCACTTCTTGGTCTTAATCATAACTCTCTGCTTGGTCTCTATCTCCTTCTTTAATACACATCCCCCACCTGTATCCACAAGAAGGGGGAGGAGAACAACGCCCGAGGGCAAAACCAAGCAGATACACCCCTGTGACATCATTTACCATTAACCCTATATACACATTGGTTGCTAGCTAAAAATAAATACAAAATATTCCATGCATACACATATTAAAAGTTCATCACTCAGGTAATCACATAGTAAACAGACATGAAAGTATATATAGATGAAAATGAAAACATCTCATGTAATGTAACTTTCTCTGGTCCAACCTGGCAGAATCGCATAGTGTGAACATGACATATAAAATGAGGTTAAAAACAAATGTCACTAAATATGGGAAAACACGCATGCAAACACAAGTGGGATTACCCTTATATTATGAGTTAATTCTCTTGCAATCCCAATATGTTGGCTCCTGTTTAGCCCAAATTCTATATGGCTTGTCTTTAATAGATTACGGTTAGGGTTGAGCGAACTCGAACTGTAAAGTTCGGGTTCGTACCGATCTTTAGGATTTTTGGACCCCGGACCCGAACATTTCAGTAAAAGTTCGGTTCGGGTTCAGTGTTCGGCGATTTCTCAGCGCTTTTTGAAAGGCTGCAGAGCAGCCATCAACAAGCGTTTAACTGTCTGACCTTAGAAGCCATCACAGCCATGCCTACTAATGGCATGGCTGTGATTGGCCAGATCAGCATGTGACCCAGCCTCTATATAAGCTCGAGTCACGTAGCGCTACACGTCACTCTGCTGTTACAAGTGTAGGGAGAGGATGCTGCTGGACTGGTGATTTCAGGGAGAGAATAGGAGAGAATCTAACTCAGCGATCTACATACAATTAGTTGTGTGGGTGCAGGGCACAATCTTTTTACCCTGCCCTGACCGAAAAAAAACAACTTTTATCCGTCTGTTAGTTAGGTGGGCGGCGGCCATTTTATGCAAGCTCACTGCACCAGCACTGCATCTGAGCTTTTGGGACATTGCAAATTTTTTGGGCAATCTACAACATCTGGATTAGTCAGTGAGCAATTTAAGCTAGAAGTACACCCATCATTTTCTGGGGTTTGAAAAACACACTTTTTTTGTCAAAAAACAGTATTTTCCTGATCTGCAAGTGTTAAATTCAAGTTTAATATATATAGCTTTCATATTCTATTACCAAAAAACATTTTTTTGGCAATCTACAACATCTGGATAAGTCAGTGTGCAATTTAAGCTAGAAATACACCCATCATTTTCTGGGGTTTTAAAAACACACTTTTTTGACAAAAAACACTATTTTCAGGCCTTGCAGCATCAGCACATGTGAAATTACAGGCTTATATACTACTGTCAAATTCAGTTGTTAAACAAACACTCGTTTGGGCACAAAAAATGTAGTTGGCAGCCTTTGATGCAGATGTCATTGTGAGATACACCCTTAATACATTTGGGTTAGATTCAGAGATTTTAAATACCGCCATTTGGTGCACCAATATTGAATTCAGGCCTACACTGGTTCAGGCCCTGTGAGATACATCCTCTACATACAGGGGTTTGATTCAGGCATTTGAAATACAGCCATTTTGTGCAAAGAAATATTTAATTTAGGCCTACACTGGTTCAGACCCTGTGAGATACACCCTCTACATACAGGGGTTTGATTCAGACATTTGAAATACAGCCATTTGAAATAAAGCCATTTTGTGCAAATAAATCTTTAATTCAGGCCTACACTGGTTCAGTCCTTGTGAGATACACCCTCTACATACAGGGGTTTGATTCAGGCATTTGAAATACAGCCATTTAAAATACAGCCATTTTGTGCAAAGAAATTTTTAATTCAGACCTATACTGGTTCAGGCCGTGTAAGATACACTGTCTACATACAGGGGTTTGATTCAGGCATTTGAAATACAGCCATTTGAAATACAGCCATTTTGTGCAAATAAATCTTTAATTCAGGCCTACACTGGTTCAGGCCCTTTGAGATACACCCTTTACATACAGGGGTTTGATTCAGGCATTTGAAATACCGCCATTTGGTGCACCAATATTGAATTCAGGCCTACACTGGTTCAGGCCGTGTGAGATACACCCTCTACATACAGGGGTTTGATTCAGGCATTTGAAATACAGCCATTTGAAATACAGCCATTTTGTGCAAAGAAATCTTTAACCACCTCAGCCCCCCTAGCTTAAACCCCCTTAATGACCAGAGCACTTTTTACAATTCTGCACTACACTACTTTCACGGTTTATTGCTCAGTCATACAACTTACCACCCAAATGAATTTTATCTCCTTTTCTTCTCACTAATAGAGCTTTTATTTGGTGGTATTTCATTGCTGCTGACATTTTTACTTTTATTTATATTAATTAAAATTGACGAAAATTTTTGCCAAAAAATGACATTTTTCACTTTCTGTTGTAAAATTTTTCAAATAAAACTACATTTCTATATAAATTTTTCTCTAAATTTATTGTTCTAAATGTCTTTGATAAAAAAAATGCAATAAGTGTATGGGTAAAAGTTATAGCGTTTACAAACTATGGTGCAAAAATGTGAATTTACGCACTTTGACTTTCTGAGCACCTGTCATGTTTCCTGAGGTTCTACAATGCCAAGACAGTAGAAACACCCCACAAATGACCCCATTTCGGAAAGTAGACACCCTAAGGTATTCGCTGATGGGCATAGTGAGTTCTTGGAAGTTTTTATTTTTTGTCACAAGTTAGCGGAAAATGTTTTTGTTTTTTTTTCTTACAAAGTCTCATATTCCACTAACTTGTGACAAAAAATAAAATTTTACATGAACTCACCATACCCCTCACAGAATACCTTGGGGTGTCTTCTTTCTAAAATGGGGTCACTTGTGGGGTATTTATACTGCCCTTGCATTTTAGGGGCCCTAAAGTGTGAGAAGTAGTTTGGAATCCAAATGCGTAAAAATGCCCTGTGAAATCCTAAAAGTACTCATTGAAATTTGGGCCCCTTTGCGCACCTAGGCTGCAAAGAACTGTCACACATGTGGTATCACCGTACTCAGAAGAAGTAGGGCAATGTGTTTTGAGGTGTATTTTTACATATACCCATGCTGGGTGAGATAAATATCTCTGTAAAAGACAACTTTTCCCATTTTTTTTATACAAAGTTGTCATTTTACAGAGATATTTCTCACACACAGTATGGGTATATGTAAAAATACACCCCAAAACACATTTCCCTACTTCTCCTTAGTACGGCGATACCACATGTGTGACACTTTTTTTCAGCCTAGGTGCACAAAGGGGCCCAAATTCCAATGAGTATCTTTAGAATTTCACAGGGCATTTTTTACGCATTTGGATTCCAAACTACTTCTCACGCTTTAGGGCCCCTAAAATGCCAGGGCAGTATAAATACCACACAAGTGACCCCATTTTGGAAAGAAGACACCCCAAGGCATTCCGTGAGGGGCATGGAGAGTTCCTAGAATATTTTTTTTTTGGCACAAGTTAGCGGAAAATGATTTTTTCTTTATTTTTTTCTTTTACAAAGTCTCATATTCCACTAACTTGTGACAAAAAATAAAATTTTACATAAACTCGCCATGTCCCTCACAAAATATCTTGGGGTGTCTTCCTTCCAAAATGGGGTCACATGTGGGGTATTCATACTGCCCTGGCATTTTAGAGCCCTAAAGCGTGAGAAGAAGTCTGGAATATAAATGTCTAAACATTTTTACGCATTTGGATTCCGTGAGGGGTATGGTGAGTTCATGTGAGATTTTATTTTTTGTCACAAGTTAGTGGAATATGAGACTTTGTAAGAAAAAACAAAAAACCCCCCAAAAAATATCAATTTCCGCTAACTTGTGCTAAAAAAAAATAATCTTCTATGAACTCGCCATGCCCCTCAAAAGTGATCTTTATAGCGCCGCAGCGATTTTACAGTGTTTTTGCAGTGATCAGAAAAAAAAAATATTTCTATCACTGCGGTGGGGCGGACTGAACGCAAATGTACGCACAAGATCAGGCCTGATCGGGCGAACACTGCGTTTTTTGTAGAGCCTATAGAACATGTCCTATTCTTGTCCACAATTGCAGACAAGAAAAGGCATTTTCTATATAGTTCTGGTAATGTGCAGATCTGCAAAATGCGGAAAGCACATTGCCGGTGTCCGTGTTTTGCGGATCCGCGGTGTCCGTGTTTTGCGGATCAGCGGTGTCCGTGTTTTGCGGATCCGCGGATCCGTGGATCCGCAAGACACATACGGACGTCTGAATGGAGCCTTACAGGGGGGTGCTCAATGACAGGGGGGTGATCAGGGAGTCTATATGGGGTGGTCAGGGGTTAATAAGGGGTTAATAAGTGACAGAGGGGGGTGTAGTGTGGTGATTGGTGCTACTTACAGAGCTGCCTGTGTCCTCTGGTGGTCGATCCAAGCAAAAGGGACCACCAGAGGACCAGGTAGCAGGTATATCAGACGCTGTTAACAAAACAGCATCTGATATACCTTTCAGGGGTTAAAAAAATCGCATCTACAGCTTGCCAGCGAATGATCGCTGCTAGCAGGCTGTAGATCAGCTCGTTTACCTTCCGATCCTGTGAACGCGCACTCCTGTGTGCGCGCATTCACAGGAAATCTCTCGTCTCGCGAGATGACCCGCCGATGCGTCAACGAGGAATAACCCGGCCGCCCGCAGGACGCATCTCTGCGTTAGGCGGTCGGGAGTCGGTTAATTCAGGCCTACACTGGTTCAGGCCCTGTGAGATACACCCTCTACATACAGGGGTTTGATTCAGGCATTTGAAATACCGTCATTTGGTGCACCAATATTGAATTCAGGCCTACACTGGTTCAGGCCCTGTGAGATACACCCTCTACATACAGGGGTTTGATTCAGGCATTTGAAATGCAGCCATTTGAAATACAGCCATTTTGTGCAAAGAAATATTTAATTTAGGCCTACACTGGTTCAGGCCCTGTGAGATACACCCTCTATATACAGGGGTTTGTTTCAAGCATTTGAAATACAGCCATTTTATGCAAATACATCTATAATTCAGGCCTACACTCAGTGGCGTATCTACCGGGGAAGCAGCGTGTGTGACAGTTTATTTTCAAGTTAGTTAAATTCTTGTCTTACTGTTCAGGGCCCCTTCACAGCAGCAGCGGCTGACCAGGCCCCCTCGCTAATGTGATCTAATCTTACTGTCTCCTAAAGTCTCCTGATGTGTCTGGGATTCGAACCCACAACCTACAATGTATCACTGGCAAAGCATTTACCCACACAGCCATAAAGGCTCCATTACAACTGATTGAAATATGAGACTTCTACTGTTATAGCTGGCTAAGTGTACATCTATACACATGACAGCTGCCCCAACACACCCAGCACTGCTATATCTCTATATGACAGCTGTCCCAGCACACTCAGCTCTGATATATCTCTATATATGAGCAGCTGTCATGTTTATAGATGTACACTTAGCCAGCTATAACAGTAGAAATACAAGCACTGACTCCATATATGGACATTCAGGGCGGGACACAGGAAGAGTCTGCGTCGCATCGCTGACATGGAGGTAAGTGGAAGTGTTTATTTTATTTTTTTAATACCCGACTGTTACTGCCATGGGGGGAGCGGGGGGCACTTGATACTGGCACATGGGGGGCGGGGGGTTGGCACCTGATACTGGCACCTAGGGGGGTTGGCACCTGATACTGGCACATGGGGGGGGAGAGGCACCTGATACTGGCACATGAAGGGGGGGGGAGAGAGGCACCTGATACTGGCACATGGGGGGGGAGGGAGAGAGGCACTTGATACTGGCACTTTTTTTGTGGGGGGTGGGAGATGGCACTATGATACTGGGACATGGGGGGAGGAGAGAGGCACTTGATACTGACACTTGGGGGGGAGGGGGGGTTGGCACCTGATACTGGCACATGGGGGGGGAGGCACCTGATAGTGGCACTTGGGGGGGAGGGGGGTTGGCACCTGATACTGGCACCTGGGGGGGGAGAGAGGCACCTGATACTGGCACATGGGGGGGAGAGGGCTTGGCACCTGATACTGGCACATGGGGGGGGGGAGGGAGAGAGGCACTTGATACTGGCACTTTTTTTGTGGGGGGGGGAGATGGCACTATGATACTGGGACATGGGGGGGAGGAGAGAGGCACTTGATACTGGCATGTGGGGGGGTTTGGCACTATGATACTGGCACATGGAGGGGAGAGAGGCACTTGACACTGGCACTTTTTTGGGGGGGAGAAATGGCACTATGATACTGGGACATGGGGGGGAAGAGAGAGGCACTTGATACTGGCACTTTTTTTTGGGGGGGGGAGATGGCACTATGATACTGGGACATGGAGGGGAAGAGAGAGGCACTTGATACTGGCACATGGGGGGGTTTGGCACTATGATACTGGCACATGGGGGGTGGGAAGGAGAGAGGCACTTGATACTGGCACATTGGGGGGAGATGGCACTATGATACTGGGACATGTGGGGGGGGGAGGAGAGAGGCACTTGATACTGGCACATGATGGTAGGGCATCTATGGGGACACTTACTGGCACATTATTGGGGGGAATTATGGGGGACACTAGGCCGGCAGCCTATCAGAGGCCGGACACTGAGGGGCATCTACTGGGGCACTATATATGGGGCATTTTATACTGGTACATTATGGGGGGCACTAGCAGGAAGGGGGGAGAGGAGCACTATGGGGGAATTTACTGGGGGCACTATATAGGGGTATTTTATACTGGGACATTATGGGGGCACTATGGGGACATTAGCTCAACTGGGGGCATTACAAGGGGGTATTTTTGCACTGTCACATTATAAGGAGAATTATTACTACTGGGAGGGGCATTATAGTGGGCTTTATTACTCCCCCATGGTATGACCCCCTAGTAGCAGCACCAGCCTCTCCCTGCTCTGCTATCCCTCTGCCCCTTCTCCAAATCCTTATTATGAAATCTTTCTCATTAGGATAAAGCACAACATCAGCTCCGCCGAGCCCCCGGCCAAGTGTTGAAGTGGTGTCCGAGATCCCCAAGGGTCAAGTAACTGTAAGTTTTCATATGGAATATGTTTATGTTATACACATATAGCATACACTGTGCCACACAATATACAGTATACCGCTACACTGTGCCAAAGGAGTGGGGTTTACAAAGGAGGAGGGAGGTGTGAAGCACGCTGGAGGGGCCCATACAAATATTTGCTGTGGGGCCCAGTCACTTCTAGTTACGCCCCTGCCTACACTGGTTCAGGCCCTGTGAGATACACCCTCTACATACAGGGGTTTTATTCAGGCATTTGAAATACTGCCATTTGGTTCACCAATATTGAATTCAGGCCTACACTGGTTGAGGCCCTGTGAGATACACCCTCTACATACAGGGGTTTGATTCGGGCATTTGAAATACAGCCATTTTGGGCAAAGAAATATTTAATTTAGGCCTACAGTGGTTGAGGCCCTGTGAGATACAACCTCTACATACAGGGGTTTGATTCAGGCATTTGAAATACAGCCATTTGAAATACAGCAATTTTGTGCAAATACATCTTTAATTCAGGCCTACACTGGTTCAGGCCCTTTGAGATACACCCTCTACATACAAGGGTTTGATTCAGCCATTTGAAATACAGCCATTTTGTGCAAAGAAATCTTTAATTCAGGCCTACACTGGTTCAAGCCTTGTGAGATACTCCCTCTACATACAGGGGTTTGATTCAGGCATTTGAAATACAGCCATTTGAAATACAGCCATTTTGTGCAAATAAATCTTTAATTCAGGCCTACACTGGTTCAAGCCTTGTGAGATACTCCTTCTACATACAGGGGCTTGATTCAGGCATTTGAAATACCACCATTTGGTGCACCAATATTGAATTCAGGCCATGGGAGATACACCCTCTACATACAGGGGTTTGATTCAGGCATTTGAAATACAGCCATTTGAAATAAAGATTTCTTTGCACAAAATGGCTATATTTCAAATGCCTGAATCAAACCCCTGTATGTAGAGGGTGTATCTCACCCGGCCTGAACCAGTATAGGCCTGAATTCAAGATTTCTTTGCACAAAATGGCTGTAATTCAGGCCTACACTGGTTCAGGCCCTGTGAGATACACCCTCTACATACAAGGGTTTGATTCAGGCATTTGAAATACCGCCATTTGGTACACCAATATTGAATTCAGGCCTACACTGGTTCAGGCTCTGTGAGATACACCCTCTACATACAGGGGTTTGATTCAGGCATTTGAAATACAGCCATTTGAAATACAGCCATTTTGTGCAAATAAATCTTTAATTCAGGCCTACACTGGTTCAGGCCCTGTGAGATACACCCTCTACATACAAGGGTTTGATTCAGGCATTTGAAATACCGCCATTTGGTGCACCAATATTGAATTCAGGCCTACACTGGTCCAGGCCCTGTGATATACACCCTCTACATACAGGGGTTTGATTCAGGCATTTGAAATACAGCCATTTTGTGCAAAGAAATCTTTAATTCAGGCCTACACTGGTTCAGGCTGTGTGAGATACACCCTCTACATACAGGGGTTTGATTCAGGCATTTGAAATACAGCAATTTGAAATACAGCCATTTTGGGCAAAGAAATCTTTAATTGAGGCCTAGTCTGGTTCAGGCCATGTGAGATACACCCTTTACATACTGTCGTTCTGTTCTACTATTATTTAAACACCCATTTAGAGCAAGATCCTAAATTAGAAAAATATGAGGAGAGCGTCAAATAAGCGACGGGGCCCCGGTCGTGGTGCTGCTGGTGGAGCTCCTGTTGCAGGGAGAGGACGTGGTCCATCTGTTCCTGCTACATGCATAAGTGAAACCCCTTCCTCAGGTGCTAGTAGGCGACAAAACCTGCAGCAGTATTTGGTCGGGCCTAATGCTGCTCTACGAATGGTGTGGCCTGAACAAGTACAGGCGATAGTAGATTGGGTTGCTGACAGTGGATCCAGTTCCTTCACATTGTCTCCCACCCAGTCTCCTGCTGAAAGACCACAGCTGGCACCTGCAACTGATGTCCATCAGTCTTTCACCTCACCCCCTTGCAAATCAGACAAGCAGTCTGAGCCACAAGTCATGCAGCAGTCTCTTCTGCTTTTTGATGACTCTGTAAGCAGGGTTTCCCAGGGCCATCCACCTAGCCCTGCCCCAGAAGTGGAAGAGATTGAGTGTACCGATGCCCAACCACTTATCTTTCAAGATGAGTACATGGGAGGACCATCGCAGCACGTCTTGGATGATGACGAAACACAGGTGCCAACTGCTGGGGCTTTCGAAAGTGTGCAGACCGACAAGGAAGGCAGGGGTGAAGACTGGGTGGAAGATGATGTGGAGGACGATGAGGTCCTCGACCCCACATGGAATCAAGGTCATGCGAGTAACCTATGTACTTCGGAGGAAAAGGCGGTGGTCGCAAAGAGCCACCAGCACAGCAGAAGAGGGAGCAGAGTGTAAAAGGGGAGCGGCCGTCCTCTAGACAGTACGCCTGCTACTGCCCACCGCAGCAAGGGACCGAGCACACCAAAGCCAGCTCCAAGGAGTTCCCTGGCGTGGCAGTTCTTCAGACAATGTGCTGACGACAAGACACGAGTGGTTTGCACGCTGTGCAATCAGAGCTTAAAGCGAGGCATAAATATTCTCAACCTGAGCACAACCTGCATGACCAGGCATTTAAGTGCAAAGCACGAGCTGCAGTGGAGTAGACACCTCAAAAACCAAGAAAGGTCTCTGGCTCCTCTGCTGCAGTCTCCACCTCTGGAGTGACAGTGCCACCTGCCACCCCGCAAACAGAGGATCTGCCAGCAACACCAACACCTGGGTCACCAAGCATCTCCACAATGTCCTATGGAAGCGTTCAGCTCCTTATCTCCCAAACGCTAGAGAGATAGAGGAAGTAGCCCCCTACCCACCTGCGATCCCTAGCCCTGAATGCCAGCATTTCTAAATTACTGGCCTTTGAAATGCTTTTATTCTGTTTGGTGGAGACGGATAGTTTTAAAGGCCTTATGGCGGTGGCTGTCCCACAGTACGTCATGCCCAGCCGCCACTACTTTTCAAGGCGAGCCATCCCTTCCCTGCACAACCAAGTAGGGGACAAAATCAGGTGTGCACTGCGCAACGCCATCTGTGGCAAGGTGCACCTGACTACGGATACGTGGACCAGTAAGCACGGTCAGGGACGTTATATCTCCATAACAGCACACTGGGTAAATGCAGTGGCGGCTGGGCCTGAGGCGGATAGCAGTTTGGCGCATGTCCTTCCACCACCAAGGATTGCAGGGCGCTTCAGTTTGCCTCCTGTTGCTTCCTCCTCCTACTCTGCTTCCTCATCCTCTACCAGCTTCTCATCTGGTCAGCGTAACACCTTCACCACCAACTTCAGCACAGCCAGGGCTAAACGACAGCAGGCAGTTTTCAAACTTTTCTGTTTGGGGGACAAACCCCCACACCGCGCAGGAGCTGTGGACAGGCCTTGAACAACAGACCGATGAGTGGTTTGTGCCAGTCAGCCTCAAGCCCGGCCTGGTAGTGTGCGATAATGGGTGAAATCTCGTAGCAGCTCTGGGACTAGTCAGTTTGACGCACATCCCTTGCCTGGCGCATGTGCTGAATTTGGTGGTGCACAGATTCCTTAAAACTTACCCCGATGTGTCAGAGATGCTGCATAAAGTGCGGGCCGTCTGTGCGCGCTTTCGGCGTTCTTACCCTGTTGCTGCTCGCCTGTTAGCGCTGCAGCGTAACTTCGGCCTTCCCGCTCACCGCCTCATATGCGACGTGCCCACAAGGTGGAACTCCACCTTGCACATGCTGGCCAGACTGTACGAGCAGCAGCAGGCGATAGTGGAGTTTCAGCTGCAGCACGCACGGCGGAACAGCACTACTTTACCACCAATGACTGGGCCTCCATGCGACACCTGTGTTCCTTGTTGCGCTGTTTCGAGTACTCCACCAACATGGCCAGTGCTGATAACGCCGTTCTCAGCGTTACTATCCCACTTCTATGCCTCCTTGAAAAAACGCTCCTGGCGATGATGGAAGAGGATGTGGCACAGGAGGAGGAGGAGGAAGAGGGATCATTTCGTAGGGTTTCTGGCCAGTAATTTCCAAGTGGCTCCGAGGGTGGGTTCCTGCACCCACAAACCCAAGGTACACAATTGTCCAGCCAGAGCACAGTTCTGGAGGATCACGAGATGGAGGATGAGGAAGAACCATGTTCACAGCAGGTTGGCACCCAGACCAGCTCATGGCCATCACTGGTGCGCGGATGGGGGGATACAGAGGACACAGACGATACACCTCCCACAGAGGACAGCTTTTCGTTGCCTCTGGGCACCCTGGCACACATGAGCGATTACATGCTGCAGTGTCTCCGTAACGACCGCCGAGTTGCCCAAATTCTAACTTTTGCTGATTACTGGGTGGCCACGCTGCTGGATCCCTGTTACAAAGACAACGTACTGTCCTTAATTCCCTTAGCGCTGGTAGACGCGCTGCTGGTGGCATTCCCACCTGACAGCGGGGGCACAGTGGAGAGGCAAGGCAGAGGACGAGGAAGAGGTCGCCAAGGCAGCTGGGGCACCGCCAGCACCTCAGAAGGCAGGGTTAGCATGGCCGAAATGTGGAAAAGCTTTGTCAGCACGCCACAACAACCAGCACCACCAGCTGATATGGAACGTCTTAGCAGGAGGCAGCATTTCAACAACATGGTGGAGCAGTATGTGTGCACACGCCTACACGTACTGAATTACGGGTCTGCCCCCTTCAACTTCTGGGTCTCCAAATTGGGCACATGGCCTGAGCTTGCCCTTTACACCTTGGAGGTGCTGGCCTGCCCTGCAGCCAGTGTATTATCTGAACCTGTGTTTAGCACGGCAGGGGGCGTCATCACAGACAAGCGCAGCCGCCTGTCCACAGCCAATATGGACAAGCTAACGTTCATTAAAATGAACCAGGCATGGATCCCTCAGGACTTGTCCGTACCTTGTCCAGAATAGACATGTATACCGGCACTAACCAGCCATTATTTCACACTCTTTTACAGAAAAATAAAATTAAAACCAAAAACCTGTGTTGGCTACCTCGTGCTCCTCCACTGCCGCTTCCACCTACAC
Organism: Bufo bufo; assembly: GCF_905171765.1. Lineage (NCBI taxonomy): Eukaryota > Metazoa > Chordata > Amphibia > Anura > Bufonidae > Bufo > Bufo bufo. Next base: position 345,670,662 of record NC_053394.1, read on the forward strand.
CGCTACGTCCACCGCCTCCTCAAACTCCTACTCCATATAAAACTCCACCTCATAAATCCAATTTTTTTTTTTTTTTGTACGTATTTTATTTTATATAATTTCACTACTTTGTCATTGACATTTTCGGGTGAAATTAACAAATTTTTAGGTGTATAGTACCACTGCTATACCTAGTAGGCCGGTTAAAAAAAAAATTGTCAGTTACATTTTCTGGTGAAATTAACAAATTTTTGGGTGTATAGTACTACTTAGGCCACAAATACGGCCATTCGTTTACTGCGGTTTAAATAAACCGTGTGTTCATATACTGCTCATTTTGAATTTAGCGTACATAGAATACTGTCACATTTAGGCCACAAATACGGCCATTCGTTTACTGCAGTTTAAATAAACCGTGTGTTCATATATTGCTCATTTTGAATTTAGCGTACATAGAATACTGTCACATTTAGGCCACAAATACGGCCATTCGTTTACTGCAGTTTAAATAAACCGTGTGTTCATATATTGCTCATTTTGAATTTAACGTACATAGAATACAGTCACATTTAGGCCACAAACACAGCCATTTGTTTACTGCGGTTGAAATAAACCGTGTGTTTATATACTGGTCATCTTTGATTACACGTGCATAGGTGACAGTCACATTTAGGCCACAAATACGGCCATTCGTTTACTGCGGTTGAAATAAACCGTGTGTTCATATACTGCTCATTTTGAATTTAGCGTACATAGAATACTGTCACATTTAGGCCACAAATACGGCCATTCGTTTACTGCAGTTTAAATAAACCGTGTGTTCATATATTGCTCATTTTGAATTTAACGTACATAGAATACAGTCACATTTAGGCCACAAACAGCCATTTGTTTACTGCTGTTGAAATAAACCGTGTGTTCATATACTGGTCATCTTTGATTACACGTGCATAGGTGACAGTCACATTTAGGCCACAAATACGGCCATTCGTTTACTGCGGTTGAAATAAACCGTGTGTTCATATACTGCTCATTTTAAATTTAACGTACATAGAATACAGTCACATTTAGGCCACAAATACGGCCATTCGTTTACTGCGGTTTAAATAAACCGTGTGTTCATATACTGCTCATTTTGAATTTAACGTACATAGAATACAGTTACATTTAGGCCACAAATACGGCCGTTCGTTTACTGCCATTTAAATAAACCGTGTGTTCATGTACTGCTCAATTTGAATTTAACGTACATAGAATTCAGTCACATTTAGGCCACAAATACGGCCATTTGTTTACTGCGGTTGAAATAAACCGTGTGTTCATATACTGCTCATTTTGAATTTAACGTACATAGAATACTGTCACATTTAGGCCACAAATACGGCCATTCATTTACTGCAGTTTAAATAAACCGTGTGTTCATATATTGCTCATTTTGAATTTAACGTACATAGAATACAGTCACATTTAGGCCACAAACACAGCCATTTGTTTACTGCGGTTGAAATAAACCGTGTGTTCATATACTGGTCATCTTTGATTACACGTGCATAGGTGACAGTCACATTTAGGCCACAAATACAGCCATTCATTTACTGCGGTTGAAATAAACCGTGTGTTCATATACTGCTCATTTTAAATTTAACGTACATAGAATACAGTCACATTTAGGCCACAAATACGGCCATTCGTTTACTGCGGTTTAAATAAACCGTGTGTTCATATACTGCTCATTTTGAATTTAGCGTACATAGAATACAGTTACATTTAGGCCACAAATACGGCCATTCGTTTACTGCCATTTAAATAAACCGTGTGTTCATGTACTGCTCAATTTGAATTTAACGTACATAGAATTCAGTCACATTTAGGCCACAAATACGGCCATTTGTTTACTGCGGTTGAAATAAACCGTGTGTTCATATACTGCTCATTTTGAATTTAACGTACATAGAATACATTGACATTTAGGCCACAAATACGGCCATTCGTTTACTGCGGTTTAAATAAACCGTGTGTTCATATACTGCTCATTTTGAATTTAACGTACATAGAATACAGTCACCTTTAGGCCACAAATACGGCCATTTGTTTACTGCGGTAGAAATAAACCGTGTGTTCATATACTGGTCATCTTTGATTACACGTGCATAGGTGACAGTCACATTTAGGCCACAAATACGGCCATTCGTTTACTGCAGTTGAAATAAACCGTGTGTTCATATACTGCTCATTTTGAATTTAACGTACATAGAATACAGTCACATTTAGGCCACAAATACGGCCATTCGTTTACTGCGGTTGAAATAAACCGTGTGTTCATATACTGGTCATCTTTGATTACACGTGCATAGGTGACAGTCACATTTAGGCCACAAATACGGAAATTCGTTTACTGCGGTTGAAATAAACCGTGTGTTCATATACTGCTCATTTTGAATTTAACGTACATAGAATACAGTCACATTTTGGCCACAAATACGGCCATTCGTTTACTGCGGTTTAAATTAACCGTGTGTTCATATACTGATCATTTTGGATTTAACGTACATCGAATACATAGGGGTTTATATTGGCGGTTAATTATTTTTAACATACTTAACCAATTTTTACTTTGCTTTGTGAACGCTAACTATGAGGCAAACATCTAATAAGGGACGCAGTCATGGTCGCGGTCATGGACGCGTCCTAATGAACCTACTACCTCAGGTCCCAGTAGCCGCCAGAATCTACAGCGATATTTGGTCGGGCCTAATGCCGTCCTAAGGATGGTAAGGCCTGAGCAAGTAGAGGCGCTAGTCAATTGGGTGGCCGACAGTGGATCCAGCACGTTCACATTATCTCTCACCCAGTCTTCTGCAGAAAGCGCACAGGTGGCGCCTGAAACCCATGCCCATCAGTCTGTCACATCACCCCCGTGCATATCGGGGAACCTGTCTGAGCCTCAAGTCATGCAGCAGTCTCTTATGCTGTTTGAAGACTCTGCTGGCAGAGTTTCCCAAGGGCATCCACCTAGCCCTTCCACAGGGGTGGAAGACATAGAATGCACTGACGCACAACCACTTATGTTTCCTTATGAGGACATGGGAATACCACCTCAGCACGTCTCTGATGATGACGAAACACAGGTGCCAACTGCGTCATCTTTCTGCAGTGTGCAGACCAAAAAGGAGGTCAGGGAGGAAGACTGGGTGGAAGACGATGCAGGGGACGATGAGGTCCTAGACCCCACATGGAATGAAGGTCGTGCCACTGGCTTTCAGAGTTCAGAGGAAGAGGCAGTGGTGAGACCGAGCCAACAGAGTAGCAAAAGCGGAAGCAGGGTCCAAAGCAGAGCAGCCATCGCCGAAACAGTTCGCCTGCTACTGGCCACCGCCACCAGGGACCGAGCACACCAAAGGCAGCATCAAGGAGTTCCCTGGCATGGCACTTCTTCACACAATGTGCTGACGACAAGACCAGAGTGGTTTGCACGCTGTGCCATCAGAGCCTGCAGCGAGGCATTAACGTTCTGAACCTTAGCACAACCTGCATGACCAGTGGAGTAAGCACCTTCAAAACCAAGAAAGGGCTCAGGCCCCTCCTGCTCCCTCTTCTGCTGCTGCCTCGGCCTCTTCCTCTGCCTCTGGAGGAACGTTGGCACATGCCACCCAGCAAACAGAGGATGTGCCACCAACAACACCACCTCCGTCACCAAGCATCTCCACCATGTCACACGGAAGCATTCAGCTCTCCATCTCACAAACCTTTGAGAGAAAGCGTAAATTCCCACCCTCGATCCCTGGCCCTGAATGCCAGCATTTCTAAACTACTGGCCTTTGAAATGCTGTCATTCAGGCTGGTGGAGACGGACAGATTCAAAAAGCTCATGTCGCTTGCTGTCCCACAGTCCGTCGTTCCTAGCCGCCACTACTTCTCCAGGAGAGCCGTGCCCTCCCTGCACAACCAAGTATCGGATAAAATCAAGTGTGCACTGCGCAACGCCATCTGTGGCAAGGTCCACCTAACCACAGATACGTGGACCAGTAAGCACGTCCAGGGACGCTATATCTCCCTAATTGCACACTGGGTAAATGTAGTGGCGGCTGGGCCCGAGGCGGAGAGCTGTTTGGCGCACATCCTTCCGCCGCCAAGGATAGCAGGGCATCATTCTTTGCCTCCTGTTGCCTCCTCTTTCTACTCGGCTTCCTCCTCCTCTTCTACCACCTCCTCATCCGGTCAGCGACAGACCTTCACCACCAACTTCAGCACAGCCCGGGGTAAACGTCAGCCGGCCGTTCTGAAACTGATGTGTTTGGGGGACAGGCCCCACACCGCGCAGGAGTTCTGGTGGGGTATAGAACAACAGACCGACGAGTGGTTGCTGCCAGTGAGCCTCAAGCCCGGCCTGGTGGTGTGCGATAATGGGCGAAATCTCGTTGCAGCTCTGGGACTAGCCGGTTTGACGCACATCCCTTGCCTGGCGCATGTGCTGAATTTGGTGGTGCAGAAATTCATTCACAACTACCCCGACATGTTAGAGCAGCTGCGTAAAGTGCGGGCCGTCTGTGCGAGCTTCCGGTGTTCTCATCCTGCACATGCTGGAGAGACTGTGCGAGCAGCAGCAGGCCATAGTGGAGTTTTATCTGCAGCACGCACGGGTGAGTCGCACTGCGGAACAGCACCACTTCACCACCAATGACTGGGCCTCCATGCGAGACCTGTGTGCCCTGTTGCGCTGTTTCGAGTACTCCACCAACATGGCCAGTGGCGATGACGCCGTTATCAGCCTTACAATACCACTTCTATGTCTCCTTGAGAAAACACTTAGGGCGATGATGGAAGAGGATGTGGACCAGGACAAGGAGGAGGAAGAGGGGTCATCTCTAACACTTTAAGACCAGTCTTTTAGAAGTGGCTCAGAAAGAGGATTTTTGCAACAGCAGAGGCCAGGTACAAATTTGGCCAGCCAGGGCCCACTACTGGAGGACGAGGAGGATGAGGAGGAGGATGGGGGTGAAGCATGTTCACAGCGGGGTGGCATCCAACGCAGCTCGGGCCCATCACTGGTGCGTGGCTGGGGGGATACGGAGGACGCAGACGATACGCCTCCCACAGAGGACAGCTTGTTCTTACATCTGGGCAGCCTGGCACACATGAGCGACTACATGCTGCAGTGCCTGCGCAACAACAGCAGAGTTGCCCACATTTTAACGTGTGCTGACTACTGGGTGGCCACCCTGCTGGATCCCCGTTACAAAGACAATCTGCCGTCCTTAATTTCCTCACAGGAGCATGATCGGAAGATGCGTGACTACAGGCGCACGCTGGTAGACGCGCTCCTGAGAGCATTCCCGACTGACGCCGGGGGACAAGTGGAAGCACAAGGCGAAGGCAGGGGAGGAGGAAGAGGTCGCCAACCCAGCTGTGTCAGCGCCAGCACCTCAGAAGGCAGGGTTAGCATGGCCGACATCTGGCCAACTGCTGATATGGAGCGTGTTAGCAGGAGGCAGCATTTGAACAACATGCTGGAACAGTACCTGTGCACACGCCTACACGTACTGACTGATGGTTCTGCCCCATTCAACTTCTGGGTCTATAAAATTGTCCACATGGCCAGAGCTTGACCTGTATGCCTTGGAGGTGCTGGCCTGCCCTGCAGCCAATGTACTCTCTGAACGTGTATTTAGCACGGCAGGAGGCATCATTACAGACAGACGCAGCCGCCTGTCCACAGCCAACGTGGACAAGCTCACGTTCATTAAAATAAACCAGGCTTGGATCCCACAAGGCTTGTCTGTACCTTGTGCAGAATAGAGATTTATACCACCATCAAACATACATTCTTGTACTCAAGTCAAGTGCAATGATTCTTTGTTTTCTTTTTTTTTATTTGTCCCAATACCCCAATAAAAAATAAACATTGTTGGCTGCCTCCACCTACAACATCACATTCACCGCCTCCTCAACCTCCGACTCCATATCGACCTCCTTCTCTGAGTTGCAGGTTAATAATTTGTAATTTTTAGTTATTTTATTTTATTTTAAGTTATTTCCCTATCCACATTTGTTTGCAGAGCAGTTGCCATGCTCTTAAGCACATTTTACTGCCTTTTACATCCCTCTAGCCTTTTCAAGGACTATTTTAGAGCCATTTTAATGCAAAAAAGTGCCCATTTTAGTGCCCTAAATTGAAAAAATTCTTATTTCAATTGTCAGGTGACATTTTACCCCTGCTGTGCCTGGGTGACAGGGGCCTAAATCTCTCAAAATCGTCTGTTCTATTGCTGGGTGACATGAACCCCCTTTTGCCGTGAATGAACCCCTGCTGTGCCTGGGTGACAGGGGCCTAAATCTCTCAAAATCCTCTGTTCTATTGCTGGGTGACATGAACCCCCTTTTGCCGTGAATGAACCCCTGCTGTGCCTGGTTGACAGGGGCCTAAATCTCTCAAAATTGTCTGTTCTATTGCTGGGTGACATGAACCCCCTTTTGCCGTGAATGAACCCCTGCTGTGCCTGGTTGAAAGGGGCCTAAATCTCTCAAAATCGTCTGTTCTATTGCTGGGTGACATGAACCCCCTTTTGCCGTGAGTGAACCCCTGCTGTGCCTGGGTGACAGGGGCCTAAATCTCTCAAAATCCTCTGTTCTATTGCTGGGTGACATGAACCCCCTTTTGCCGTGAATGAACCCCTGCTGTGCCAGGGTGACAGGGGCCTAAATCTCTCAAAATTGTCTGTTCTATTGCTGAGTGACATGAACCCCCTTTTGCCGTGAATGAACCCCTGCTGTGCATGGGTGACAGGGGCCTAAATCTCTCAAAATCGTCTGTTCTATTGCTGGGTGACATGAACCCCCTTTTCCCGTGAATGAACCTCTGCTGTGCCTGGTTGACAGGGGCCTAAATCTCTCAAAATCCTCTGTTCTATTGCTGGGTGACATGAACCCCCTTTTTGCCGTGAATGAACCCCTGCTGTACCTGGTTGACATGGGCCTAAATCTATCAAAATCCTCTGTTCTATTGCTGGGTGACATGAACCCCCTTTTCCCGTGAATGAACCCCTGCTTTGGCTGGTTGACAGGGGCCTAAATCTCTCAAAATTGTCTGTTCTATTGCTGGGTGACATGAACCCTCTTTTGCCGTGAATGAACCCCTGCTGTGCCTGGGTGACAGGGGCCTAAATCTCTCAAAATCCTCTGTTCTATTGCTGGGTGACATGAACCCCCTTTTGCCGTGAATGAACCCCTGCTGTGCCTGGGTGACAGGGACCTAAATCTCTCAAAATCCTCTGTTCTATTGCTGGGTGACATAAACCCCCTTTTGCTGTGAATGAACCCCTGCTGTGCCTGGGTGACATGGGCCTCGTTCTCTCAAAATCCTCTGTTCTATTGCTGGGTAACATGAACCCCCTTTTGCCGTGAATGAACCCCTGCTCTGCATTGCTGACAGGGAACTAAATTTAGTGAAAACATCTGTTACTGATCGGAAGATGCGCGACTACAAGCGCACGCTGATGATAGCATTCCCACCTGACAGCGGAGGCAAAGTGGAAGCACAAGGCGAAGGCAGAGGAGGAGGAAGAGGTCGCCAACGCAGCTGGGGCACCGCCAGCACCTGAGAAGGCAGGGTTAGTATGGCCCAAATGTGGAAAAGCTTTGTCACCCTTGGAGGTGCTGACCTGCCCTGCAGCCAGTGTATAGTGTGAACGTGTGTTTAGCACGGCAGAGAGTATTATCACAGGCCGCAGCCAATGTGGACAAGCTTACGTTTATTAAAATGAGCCAGGCATGGATCCCACAGGACTTGTCCGTACCTTGTGCAGAATAGACAATTATACCAGCCTCAATCATCCATTCTTGTACTCAAGTGCACTTATTCTTTGTTTTATTTTGTTATATGTCCCAATATTTTGGGGGATACCCCAATTAAAAAATAAAAAACAACACAAATCAGTGTTGGCTACCTATTCCTCCTTCACCGCCGCTTCCACCTACACCGCCACGTTAACCTACACCGCCACATCCAGATCCAGATTTTTATTTTTAATTTTTAATTTTTCTTTATTTTATGTTATTTTAAGTCATTTCCCTATCCACATTTATTTGCAGAACAATTGCCATGCTCATGCACATTTTGATGCCTTTTGCAGCCCTCTAGCCCTTTCCAGGACTATTTTAGAGCCATTTTAGCGGCCAAAAGTTCGGGTCCCCATTGACTTCAATGGGGTTCGGGTCAAGTTCGTGGTCAAGTTCGGGTCCCGAACCCGAACTTTTTTTTCAAGCTCGGCCGAACCTGCCGAACCCGAACATCCAGGTGTCCGCTCAACTCTAAAATCCACCTTTAGATTTACTCCACTACTGTGTTAAGATGGCCAGACCATTGTACAAATCAAGCACTTGTTATCCTTTGCTTGTCTCACCCTATCTCTTCATAGACTGTAAGCTCTTGTGAGCATGGCCCTCATTCCTGTTTTAATTGTTGACCTGTTTGCAGCTATGTTATTTATGACTCTGTTTGTACATGAACCCCCTGATTGTAAAGCGCTGCGGAATATGTTGCCGTTTTATCGATAAAAATTATTATTAGTATACATCACACATAAGTGAAACACATTTATTTACTGTATATACAAATAATTGCATTTGTTACATGAAATATGTACAACAGGAATACTTAATATAGAAGTCTTATGTATCATTGAATAAAGGACAAATTTTTTGGGGACGGGGGGAACTTAAATGTAGAGTATTAGGGCTCATGCACATGACCGTTGTTTGGGTCCGCATTTCTTGTGTCTCTGATGCGGACCTATTCACTTCAATGGGGCCGCAAAAGATGCTCTGTTGCATGGCCCCACAAAAAAAAAAAATAGAACGTGCTATTTTTGTCCATTTTGGGGACAAGAATAGGCATTTCTATCATGGGCACCCTGTTCAGTTCCACAAATTGCAGAATGCACATGACCGGCCTAAGTGTTTTTCAGACAGCATGGTCGTGTGTATGAGCCCTTATTGTGAGATCACTCAGCATACAATTAAAGGGGTTATCCCACAGTATTTGTCACCAACCCATAGGTGATAAATGTCAGATTGCCCAGGTGGGGGTGGTTTAACCAACAGCTGGGACTCTAAGCGAATTTGGATCCCCTCTCTGAATGGAGCAGTAGTGCACATGTCGGCCCACCCCTCCATTTACTTCTATGGGTCTGACACAGACAGCACTCCATTAGTCCTCTAAAAGGAAATGGCGCAGTGGACCAACATGTGCACTAACACTCTTTTCAGAGTGGGGACCCTTCTTGGGGGTCCCACCAATTGGATCACACTACTATCCAACAGATAAATACGTTTTGTGAGATCACCCCTTTAAAACATAACTTAGGCGGTAGAACTAGCTGTATATGGAGACTTGGTGGCAATGGTCCATGTGAAAATAATATGCAGAGGAAAAAAAAAGGGACATCACCATACACAGTCCCTGTACAACAGTAGCGCTGTTTCTGTGAAAAAAAAATCTGACCTGTTTTCTAATCTGAGACAACCCCTTTAAGATGTCAGTTTCTCCATTAACATGTACATGGAGGACAGCCAAGCAAATATATTCAAGAGTCAATGGCAGCTGCTGGACATCCCTTAGAGTCGGTAAAAAGAGCGTCCAGCCATCATTTCTATTCAGTTTAATATGGTAGATAATGAAGATATCCTGAGGTATATAAATATAAAATGATTCTATATATACAGCCGGGGTACAATGCATATCACAATGTCCCACACTTGTAGCACTCAGCGAAAATCATGCAATGCTTGCTGGGAAGATGCAGAACACATCCAATTATATGTCATCTGGATCATCAGGCATGTAGACCACTACTTCAGATCAGCTGCCAACATCACAAATCCCTGAAAGAAATGATATTCCTAATTATATGCAATAATCTCAAAGCTTCCATCCATTCAACAATGCTAACTATCTATGGTGAGAAGCTGGTCTAGAGTCATCAAGTCTATCTATAATTGGCTATCTATCATATGGCTTGTTGGCCCAGGCCTCACTAGCCCCTCTAAATCCTCATTCAACGCTGTAATCTCCCCCATGGTCCTGTATTATTGTCTACTAGCAGGAATTTACTGTACATTTGAGCAACCAATTAACAACCCTAGCAGTGCTAGAATAAAGTGGCGTTGAAGGCACCATGCCATTTTGTTTCCTGTTGGCACCAGTCAGTTTTTTTCGAGGCCATATGATTGGACCATTAACGTCAGTATCATTCAAGTGATCAGCAGGGCTATAGCAAGTGGAACCTCATAGCAGACATTGCTTCCATATCCTAGTAGTACCATTACATCTACAGGACATACACTCACCTAAAGAATTATTAGGAACACCATACTAATATGGTGTTGGACCCCCTTTTGCCTTCAGAACTGCCTTAATTCTACGTGGCATTGATTCAACAAGGTGCTGATAGCATTCTTTAGAAATGTTGGCCCATATTGATAGGATAGCATCTTGCAGTTGATGGAGATTTGAGGGATGCACATCCAGGGCACGAAGCTCCCGTTCCACCACATCCCAAAGATGCTCTATTGGGTTGAGATCTGGTGACTGTGGGGGCCATTTTAGTACAGTGAACTCATTGTCATGTTCAAGAAACCAATTTGAAATGATTCGAGATTTGTGACATGGTGCATTATCCTGCTGGAAGTAGCCATCAGAGGATGGATACATGTCCCTTTCAGACTGGAACAGTTTCATTGGAGTCCAGGAGAAATGGGACTACTTAAAAGTGGCACAATTGAAGGCAACAGAAGATTGCATTAGGCTTGTCAGTAAAAGCAAAAAAAGGAAGAAAATTAGCAAATGTTGTGCCCATTCACAAGAAAGGTAGTAGGGAGGAATCGGGCAACTATAAGCCAGTAAGCCTGACATCAATAGTGGGGAAATTAATGGAAACCATACTTAAGGAGAGGATTGTGGACTATCTAAAATCCCATGGATTGAAAGATGAAAAACAGCATGGGTTTACTTCAGGGAGATCATGTCAAACTAATCTTATTGATTTTTTTGATTGGGTGACTAAAATAATAGATGGAGGAGGTGCAGTAGACATCGCTTATCTAGACTTTAGTAAGGCTTTTGATACTGTCCCACATAGAAGGCTTATCAATAAAGTGCAGTCATTGGGCTTGGACTCCCATATTGTTGAATGGATTAGGCAGTGGCTGAGGGACAGGTAACAGAGGGTTGTAGTCAATGGAGTATATTCAGACCAAGGTCTTGTTACCAGTGGGGTACCTCAGGGATCTGTTCTGGGACCCATATTGTTTAATATCTTTATCAGCAAAATTGCAGAAGGCCTCAATGGTAAGGTGTGTCTTTTTGCTGATGACACAAAGATTTGTAACAGGGTTGATGTTCCTGGAGGAATACACCAAATGGAAAAGGACTTAGGAAAACTAGAGGAATGGTCAAAAATCTGGCAACTAAAATTTAATGTTGATAAGTGCAAGATAATGCACCTGGGACGTAAAAACCCAAGAGCAGAATATAAAATCAGTGATACAGTCCTAACCTCAGTATCTGAGGAAAGGGATTTAGGGATCATTATTTCAGAAGACTTAAAGGTAGGCAGACAATGTCACAGAGCAGCAGGAAATGCTAGCAGAATGCTTGGGTGTATAGCAAGAGGAATTACCAGTAGAAAGAGGGAGGTGCTCATGCCGCTCTACAGAGCACTAGTGAGACCTCATTTGGAGTATTGTGCTCAGTACTGGAGACCATATCTCCAGAAGGATATTGATACTTTGGAGAGAGTTCAGAGAAGAGCTACTAAACTGGTACATGGATTGCAGGATAAAACTTACCAGGAAAGATCAAAGGACCTTAACATGTATAGCTTGGAAGAAAGACGAGACAGAGGGGATATGATAGAAACTTTTAAATACATAAAGGGAATCAACAAGGTAAAAGAGGAAAGAATATTTAAAATAAGAAAAACTGCTACAAGAGGACATAGTTTTAAATTAGAGGGGCAAAGGTTTAAAAGTAATATCAGGAAGTATTACTTTACTGAGAGAGTAGTGGATGCATGTAATAGCCTTCCTACAGAAGTGGCAGCTGCAAATACAGTGGAGGAGTTTAAGCATGCATGGGATAGGCATAAGGCCATCCTTCATATAAGATAAAGCCAGGGGCTATCCATCGTATTTAGTATATTGGGCAGACTAGATTGGCCAAATGGTTCTTATCTGCCGACACATTCTATGTTTCTATGTTTCTATGTTCTCTTTCTGTTTACGCCAAATTCGGACTCTACCATTTGAATGTCTCAACAGAAATCGAGACTCATCAGACCAGGCAACATTTTTCCAGTGTTCAACAGTCCAATTTTGGTGAGCTCGTGCAGATTGTAGCCTCTTTTTTCTATTTGTAGTGGAGATGAGTGGTACCCAGTGGGGTCTTCTGCTGTTGTAGCCCATCCGCCTCAAGGTTGTGCGTGTTGTGGCTTTACAAATGCTTTGCTGCATACCTCGGTTGTAAAGAGTGTTTATTTCAGTCAACGTTGCTCTTCTATCAGCTTGAATCAGTCGGCCCATTCTCCTCTGACCTCTAGCATCCACAAGGCATTTTTGCCCACAGGACTGCCGCATACTGGATGTTTTTCCCTTTTCACACCATTCTTTGTAAACCCTAGAAATGGTTGTGCGTGAAAATCCCAGTAACTGAGCAGATTGTGAAATACTCAGACCGGCCCGTCTGGCACCAACAACCATGCCACGCTCAAAATTGCTTAAATCACCTTTCTTTCCCATTCTGACATTCAGTTTGGAGTTCAGGAGATTGTCTTGACCAGGACCACACCCCTAAATGCATTGAAGCAACTGCCATGTGATTGGTTGACTAGATAATTGCATTAATGAGAAATAGAACAGGTGTTCCTAATAATTCTTTAGGTGAATGTATATCTTCATGGAGAAAACCCCTGGAAAAAGTACTCAGAGCGGTGGGGCATCCATCCTCCCTCTTTTCACATCTAGTCAGAGCCTTAGGTGGGGGGTTATACATCAGGAGTATTCCCTGACATATATCTCTGAGGGGAAGCTCCAACATATACTATGTCACTACATGACCATGCAGAGGCATACAGCCAGCCCTATACACTGCGTGCAGAATTATTAGGCAAATGAGTATTTTGACCACATCATCCTCTTTATGCATGTTTTCTTACTCCAAGCTGTATAGGCTCGAAAGCCTACTACCAATTAAGCATATTAGGTGATGTGCATCTCTGTAATGAGAAGGGGTGTGGTCTAATGACATCAACACCCTATATTAGGTGTGCATAATTATTAGGCAACTTCCTTTCCTTTGGCAAAATGGGTCAAAAGAAGGACTTGACAGGCTCAGAAAAGTCAAAAATAGTGAGATATCTTGCAGAGGGATGCAGCACTCTTAAAATTGCAAAGCTTCTGAAGCGTGATCATCGAACAATCAAGCGTTTCATTGAAAATAGTCAACAGGGTCGCAAGAAGCGTGTGGAAAAACCAAGGCGCAAGATAACTGCCCATGAATTGAGAAAAGTCAAGCGTGCAGCTGCCAAGATGCCACTTGCCACCAGTTTGGCCATATTTCAGAGCTGCAACATCACTGGAGTGCCCAAAAGCACAAGGTGTGCAATACTCAGAGACATGGCCAAGGTAAGAAAGGCTGAAAGATGACCACCACTGAACAAGACACACAAGCTGAAACGTCAAGACTGGGCCAAGAAATATCTCAAGACTGATTTTTCTAAGCTTTTATGGACTGATGAAATGAGAGTGAGTCTTGATGGGCCAGATGGATGGGCCCGTGGCTGGATTGGTAAAGGGCAGAGAGCTCCAGTCTGACTCAGACGCCAGCAAGGTGGAGGTGGAGTACTGGTTTGGGCTGGTATCATCAAAGATGAGCTTGTGGGGCCTTTTCGGGTTGAGGATGGAGTCAAGCTCAACTCCCAGTCCTACTGCCAGTTTCTGGAAGACACCTTCTTCAAGCAGTGGTACAGGAAGAAGTCTGCATCCTTCAAGAAAAACATGATTTTCATGCAGGACAATGCTCCATCACACGCGTCCAAGTACTCCACAGCGTGGCTGGCAAGAAAGGGTATAAAAGAAGAAAATCTAATGACATGGCCTCCTTGTTCACCTGATCTGAACCCCATTGAGAACCTGTGGTCCATCATCAAATGTGAGATTTACAAGGAGGGAAAACAGTACACCTCTCTGAACAGTGTCTGGGAGGCTGTGAATGCTGCTGCACGCAATGTTGATGGTGAACAGATCAAAACACTGACAGAATCCATGGATGGCAGGCTTTTGAGTGTCCTTGCAAAGAAAGGTGGCTATATTGGTCACTGATTTGTTTTTGTTTTGTTTTTGAATGTCAGAAATGTATATTTGTGAATGTTGAGATGTTATATTGGTTTCACTGGTAAAAATAAATAATTGAAATGGGTATATATTTGTTTTTTGTTAAGTTGCCTAATAATTATGCACAGTAATAGTCACCTGCACACACAGATATCCCCCTAAAATAGCTAAAACTAAAAACAAACTAAAAACTACTTCCAAAAATATTCAGCTTTGATATTAATGAGTTTTTTGGGTTCATTGAGAACATGGTTGTTGTTCAATAATAAAATTAATCCTCAAAAATACAACTTTCCTAATAATTCTGCACTCCCTGTAGTAGCCCAAAAAATTTAAAATACATATACCATGCACTTGACTACACTTAGTTTTTTTTTTGTCTGCTACTCTTTCCTATACAGTTAAAAAAGGCGTGCCGATACATAGCCCCTGGACAAATGGCCACCCTTTTGTCCTCCCATTGAGTAAAAGGGGCTTAAGGCTACATTCGGTGTATGTCCTAAGAGCTCTCCCTGTTCATACATTGAATCCTTTAACATAAAGTGATGTGAATAGAGCCAACTATAGTCACCATGCACCATAAATGACCTAATGGAGAGAGTAGAGACGTGAATGAACATTGCTTTACACATCGAGAAGCTTCTCACCTGCTTAACATGGAAAGACGTCTTCATCACGAACTTGATGGGAATATAAATTCCACTTGCTAATTGTTCTACAAATGAAAATATTAGAATACGTGAATAGACTTGTGGACAGTGGTGAGGAATTGTCCAATTAGAGTTGGATTGGAGTTCTTACCATTCACATTTGGTAATACTATCTCCTGGAAGAGCTGCTGGACTCCATTTTCTGTCACGACCCCCTGGTACAACGAGAGTATGGTTACTTATTACAGAGTTCTGAGCATTTCAGGGAAGATGTATGCTACATCCACACAGCAGTATAGTTTATGCAGGTTTTCCTCACAGATTTTCACTTGGATTTCACTGCTTTTCCACACCCAAATCTGCATGTGTAACTTGCGGATTTTGACAGGGATTTGCCCCAGATTTCACCCTTTGCACTGCAAGTGCGCACAAACAATCGACATGCTGTGGATTTCAAAATCTGTAGGTCATTCCATATAAGTGAGATTTGGAAAATCTCATTAACTTTGTCGGTACTTTATGAGGCCACCAGCACACAACGCGGATTAGGTGCGATTTTCGTGTGGAAAAACCACACCGTAATACAGTTACCAGCAAAGCGTATGCGATATGACAAATCTCAATTACACATACACGTTTTTGCTCCGTATGGAAATTGATCTGTTGTGCGGTTTTTTAAAATCTGCAGCATGTCAATTGTTTGTGCAATTCCGCACCTTCTTTAGAGTGGTTTTCCTGATAGATTTCAATGGGGTTGTTAATATAAACAGAAAATCCGCAACAAAAAACACACAAAAATTGCAATAAATAGTGTGGTTTTATGTGCATACTTTGTGCAATTTTGGTGCAAATTTAATGCAAATTTTCTGCACACAAGTCTGCAGCTCCAAGTCTCTACCGTGTCCAGGGATCCTTAGAGCTCATTCAGACCGCCGTATGTTGTCCACAAAAATGTGTATCAGTTTTTTTGTGGACAGCATCTAATCCGCAAAAAAAACGCAACCGCATTTTTGCGGACAGCATACGGCCATCTGAATGAGCCCTTGTGTTGCAGACTTTCTGCTAAAAAATCAGCGCAGACAAAACACATCATACACATCCTATGCATATACCCGTAGAGCTCCTGCACTGACCTCTGTATAGTTATGGAATCAGAACTTCATTGGAAATGAGCCTGGGTAAGAGTAGGAAAGGCTGGGAAAATGTTTTTTTCCCACTGTCTGAAGCAGCCAGGCTGGTAACTAAGAGAATTAGCAGCCAGCTGAGGAGCTCAGGTAAATGTGGGCTGAGCTTCTCAATCAGGGCTCACTGTCTGGGGAAGGAGAAGGCTGCGCCAAGGCCTGTGGGATCCGGCACCCTCTAACCCTGTGTGGGGTAAGCACTGTTGTGTTTTGGGGAGCTGGGTGGTAGACCCAGATCCCGATAGAGAGGAAGAACTCATGTATAGTCAGTGGCCAGACGGCAAAGGTTTTATGTTTATGTTTTATGTTTTGGTCTGCTGTAAAAAGTGATAATAAAGCTGGCCGTGGCCAGTTTGCACCCAAATCTGCAGTGTTGGAGTGACTTCTTGAGTTGTGCCAATCGTCTAAGCGGAGAAGACAGCGATCCTGGAGAGCTAAGTGACCCAGAGTTGTCACTAATATATATATAGTTGCAACAAAAAGTATGTGAACCCTTTGGAATGATATGTATTTCTGCACAAATTGGTCATAAAATGTGATCTGATCTTTATCTAAGTCACAACAATAGACAATCACAGTCTGCTTAAACTAATAACACACAAAGTATTAAATATTACCATGTTTTTATTGAACACACCATGTAAACATTCACAGTGCAGGTGAAAAAAGTATGTGAACCCCAAGACTCTGACATCTCCAAGAGCTAATTGGAGTGAGGTGTCAGCCAACTGGAATCCAATCAATGAGATGAGATTGGAGGTGTTGGTTACAGCTTCCCTGCCCTATAAAAAACACACACCAGTTCTGGGTTTGCTTTTCACAAGAAGCATTGCCTGATGTGATGTGATTGCCAGGAGAACTTAACGCCATCTGTCCACCAGCTGAAGCTCAACAGAAGATGGGTGTTGCAACAGGACAACGACCCAAAGCATTAAAGTAAATTAACAACAGAATGGCTTAAACAGAAGAAAATACGCCTTCTGGAGTGGCCCAGTCAGTCCTGACCTCAACCCGATTGAGATGCTGTGGCATGACCTCAAGAAAGCGATTCACACCAGACATCCCAAGAATATTGCTGAACTGAAACAGTTCTGTAAAGAGGAATGGTCAAGAATTACTCCTGACCGTTGTGCACGTCTGATCTGCAACTACAGGAAACGTTTGGTTGAAGTAAATTGCTGCCAAATGAGGTTCAACCAGTTATTAAATCCAAGGGTTCACATACTTTTTCCACCTGCACTGTGAATGTTTACATGGTGTGTTCAATAAAAACATGGTAACATTTAATTCTTTGTGTGTTATTAGTTTAAGCAGACTGTGATTGTCTATTGTTGTGACTTAGATGAAGATCTGATCACATTTTATGACCAATTTGTGCAGAAATCTATTTCATTCCAAAGGGTTCACATACTTTTTCTTGCAACTGTATATATATATACAGTACAGACCAAAAGTTTGGACACACCTTCTCATTCAAAGAGTTTTCTTTATTTTCATGACTATGAAGGCATCAAAACTATGAATTAACACATGTGGAATTATATACATAACAAACAAGTGTGAAACAACTGAAAATATGTCATATTCTAGGTTCTTCAAAGTAGCCACCTTTTGCTTTGATTACTGCTTTGCACACTCTTGGCATTCTTTTGATGAGCTTCAAGAGGTAGTCCCCTGAAATGGTCTTCCAACAGTCTTGAAGGAGTTCCCAGAGATGCTTAGCACTTGTTGGCCCTTTTGCCTTCACTCTGCGGTCCAGCTCACCCCAAACCATCTCGATTTGGTTCAGGTCCGGTGACTGTGGAGGCCAGGTCATCTGGCGCAGCACCCCATCACTCTCCTTCATGGTCAAATAGCCCTTACTTTCAAAGTTTTCCCAATTTTTCAGCTGACTGACTTACCTTCATTTCTTAAAGTAATGATGGCCACTCGTTTTTATTTACTTAGCTGCTTTTTTCTTGCCATAATACAAATTCTAACAGTCTATTCAGTAGGACTATCAGCTGTGTATCCACCTGACTTCTCCTCAACGCAACTGATGGTCCCAACCCCATTTATAAGGCATGAAATCCCACTTATTAAATCTGACAGGGCACAACTGTGAAGTGAAAACCATTTCATGGGACTACCTCTTGAAGCTCATCAAGAGAATGCCAAGAGTGTGCAAAACAGTAATCAAATCAAAAGGTGGCTACTTTGAAGAACCTAGAATATGACATATTTTCAGTTGTTTCACACTTGTTTGTTATGTATATAATTCCACATGTGTTAATTCATAGTTTTGATGCCTTCAGTGTGAATCTACAATTTTCATAGTCATGAAAATAAAGAAAACTCTTTGAATGAGAAGGTGTGTCCAAACTTTTGGTCTGTACTGTATATATGTGTGACTGCTGCAGTCAATCACTGACCTCAGCATTTTTTTCGCTATATTGCCGATTAGCTGCATTGGTGGGGAACACTGAAGCAACAGCGCTGGAACAGAGAGGGTTCAGGATGATGAGTAAAATTTTTTTAATTCGTTTAATACATTTACTGCCTTAAAATTTTACTCAAATAATCCCTTTAATAGTTTGAGTGCGGTGCATTCATGAGGAGGGCGCTCTGCCTGCCCCTCAGGATGTGATTGACTGGTGCTGAATACAAATACGTTTGTCATCATCATGGCATCACCAATGAAGCAATTAATAGACATGACTCAACTGAAATCCTGTATGGAAACTCGTACAATATCATGAGTCATATCAGCTTCTGTATTGATGACAGAGTGGTGGGTATTTAACCTACCTTTTCTACTTTAATGACAGTTTCACTCCCTTCGATTTGTAACCTGTAGGACGGCAAATTATAACTTTAGTATCCTTTGTCACATACGTAGGCTGTAATACAGTCTGATTATCAGCGGTATTGTTATCCTTATTCAGATCATGAACTAACTTGTTATGGCTTTGCCCTCCTTATCCTTTTTCTGAAGACAGTGGGATGTGCAAAACTTCTTTTAAAAATGCCTCTAAGACCTTATGCACTTGGCAGTGACATGCACAGGAGGTTGTACTAGGAAGCAGCCGGGGCTCCTTCTGCCATTGTATGGTGCCATAGATACCCCCAGATCCTAATCTGGTATTACATGGTAGCTTTTTAAAGAGAACCTGTCACATCCTCTAAAAGCTGCCATCTGCTGGCTGTGGCTGCCACTCCACAGATTCACCACTATCTTTTTTTTCTAGGCCCCCCATTCCCGAGCCCCCCATTCCCGAGCAATTGGTGCTGGTTGTTTTGGCTCCCAATATGCTATTGAGGCCATGCACTGTCAAGGTTGTGACGTGACAGGTCCTCTTTAAACAGCCATCATCTAATACCAAATTACCATATATGGGAATATCTATGGGTATATAGTACCTGAAGGAGCACCATGTAGTGTAGTCCCCGCTGCTCCCTAGTACAACCTCCTGCACATGTCTCTGCTGAGTCCATAAGGCATTTCTTAGAGAAATCTTGGACTTCCCTCTCTCATGAGGAATGGGTACAGAGCTACTTTAAAAAAGCGTTGACCCTAAAGTGCACAAGAAACCATGGAAGTGTTCCTCAAGACATGATCCTTCATGCCGTTTATTTATTTTCTTCTTGAAGAGAAGAACAGTGATGCATACATTAGTGGAAAAGAAATAGTTGCGACCTAGACTATATGGCTAAGGCGGTGACAGCCTTAGGCTACTTTCACACTAGCGGTTTTTGCAGATCCATCACGCTTCAGTTACCATAATACGACCGCATACATCCACCATGAACGGATCCGGTTGCATTATGTCTTCTATAGCCATGACGGATCTGTCATGAACACCATTGAAAGAAAATGGGGGACGGATCAATTTTCTATTGTGTCAGAGAAAACGGATCCGTCCCCATTGACTTACATTGTGTGCCAGGACGGATCCGTCTTGCTCCACACCACATCGTGGACAGAAAAACGCTGCTTGCAGAGTTATTCTGTCCACGATGGGAGCGCAACCAAACAGAACAGAATGCATTTGGTACATTCCATTTCGTTCAGTTTTGCCCTATTGACAATGAATGGGGACAAAACGGAAGCGTTTTTTTCCCGCTATTGAGATCCTATGACGGATCTCAATAGCAGAATTGATAACGCTAATGTGAAAGTAGCCTTATTCGTATAGTAGGCTGCACCTCATTGACCTATGACTAGACAACCTACCATAGACAGTCAGATAACACACCATTTATAGATTCTTAGTGAATCCCCTTAGTAGTACGTATGTGGAAACCTATATTCTTCTATCATCATGAAATGTAGAAGAATCATACAAGGATGGTGTCTAAATGAACAAGGCATAGAAAAGGAAGAATGAAATTACCGGTCTAAGATCACAGAACCTGTGAGATTCAAACCCGGAGCTCCTTTGGCTTGCGACAAGGAAATATTGGTTTGTAAGTTAACCACCTATACAAGAAACACACATTACAGACTTTCATGTTTGCATTATATTCTTCAATCATTTCTAGTGGAAATGCAGGATACTTACTAAGTTAACACTGAAAAGATTCTCGGTTTGGTTCTTTGAAGGATAGACATATGTTTGCAAGGTTCCACTAAACTGGATAGTCAAATTGTTTGACTGAAGAAATACCAGTGGAGACTTTGTTGCATACATCTTGATTTTCACTGGTGCAGGGTTTGGAAAATGTTGAGAAATCTAGAAATCATAGCACAGTAGTTAATGTCTATGGGATGCAAACTGACCTTAAAATGTAACTGTCATATTTTTTTTATTTGCTAGTTTATTAGAGCTAGTTTATTATACCTGAGTTAGTCTGTCAATGATTGTCAAAAGATCTGTAATTACCTTATAATAACAGCTTTCATTAATGTCCCCGTCCCTTTCAACTGCTCCCTTAAAAGACAGTTGCTATGGCTTGTCTGTCTCCGGCTAAGAGGACAGGAAGACGGAGGGGCGGTCCTTCACACTGCATGCCTGCATTAGGCTTCAGAGTGAGGAGGCGTTGCTCTCAGTAATCCAATCTGATTGGCTGGCAGGGAGCTGCTGGCTACAGCAAGTGTGTATGGGAAGTGAGGGAAAGCAGTTTTGGCCTCAGAGAACTGGCAGAGGAGCCATCTTGAGAAGGTCCTCATATTGTAAATGTTTAAACCACCATAACTAACGGAAAAACTTAAGGAAAACAGTGGTATGTAAAGAAATTAAAGATTGCTTTATGCTTAATGCTTCTGCAGCAGTAACATATGCTAAAAATGTTTTTTATTTTTATGAAAACATTACAGTTACACTTTAAAATCAGCATTCTTTCCAAGTCTTCCAGAATACCCTCTTGAACTTTCAGAAACACTGGCAAACGTGCTAGGTGCCGCATCCATGAAAACTAACTGAATATGGCACCAGGATGCTGCATCATCAGACTCGGCTCTAAAGCCCAAATATTTATTGAGTGGCTATGGTGCATCACAGACAGGGTTGTGGACCCGAAAGCCCATGGAAGGGCTTGCGAGTGTTTCTGTGGGCTTCGGATCTGTGTCTCCGTACCGCAAATGATAAGACTTTTTCCAACTTTTGCCATATCTTGCAGATCACTGACCCATTCAAGCCAACAGGTCCACATCCGTGATGCGAAGTTCACACCGCTGGTGCCAGTGTTTTGCTGACCGCTATTTGCGGTCTGCAATAAGAGCACTGCAACCATACGGTCATGTGAATGAGCCCTAAACGCTAATTTGCCCCATCAGTGTAGCATTCTGACCCCCAAGCATTCTCATGCTTCTAGAGCTTCTTCCCCACCATTCAAGGAACCCGGAGACATACTTCCTCATCGCATCTAACATAGGGCACAAGCAAGTCCTAGTTAGGAGAACCTCCAAAACACTAGAACCCATACAATGACAAGACAAACAACATTTAGCTGAGGCTACTGTATTTGAGGGCCTCACAGGAGTCCTCCATATCCACCAGTAGCACACCATATGGATATTGGAGGAAGATGACAATGAGTCATGTGTACAGCAAGACTAATATGAAACGTAACCTTACATTTACATGTCCATATACATTAAATTGCCAAAAGTTCTAATTTTAACAACTTTACTTTAACAGTTTATTTTTATCCAACTTATGACTAGGGCTACACTTTGTGATCCTCTGAAGCAGATATACAGACCATGTTAATGGGTCGCATTGCACCCACTCTGTGACCTCCCAAACACTGTTTAATGAATTGACCAGAGCACATGCTGCATGAGAAGCAGTGCATCCCTATCTGCTGCATCAGCTGCGTGGGATTACATAACATTCAGTGTGCCATCCCAAAAGGTTCCCTGAAGGCCATATGGAAGAGGTCTGTAACCTTCAGCACTCCAGCTGTTGTGAAACCATAACTCCCAGCTTGCACACCTAGTTGACTGTTCTTGGAACACCCATAAAAGTGAACAGAGGATGATGTGAGTTATACTTTTTACAGCAGCTGGAGTGCTGGAGGTTGCTGAGCAGTGCCCTGCCATAGGGCATCTCAGTAGATCACAGCTTTGCCTTTCTGAAGATCCCACATGAACTACTAAAAACATGTTCCAATCAGTACATTAATATATAGCACTCACCTCTGGCATGTAAGCAGCCAACTCTGAGGTTGTCAAGTCTTTGGAGCCCTGCACAAGATATTTATATCATCATTGACAAGTGAAGAGGATGGGATAATATGCGTGACTTACTCTCCTGATCATTCATACTTACCACCAAATGAGAGACCTCAAAAGTAAAAAATCCAGCAGAGTAGTAAACAAAACTAAGGGAATCCAGGGAAGCCTGGGACACTCCAACATAAAACATGGCGTCATGCTGGACTGGGAGTGTCATTGGTGCTGGAGAGAAAGCAGTCTCACCATGTGACTTGATAAGTGATTGGAAAAAGCCCTGTGTGGAGGAAATAATCTCATTTTAGGAATATTCATATTGAATTGTGCTATTTTGTATCCTCTGTGCCTGGCCTAATTCTCACAGATACTGGGAACAAATAGTTAGGCCAGACATTGTTCACTGATGGCTAGCTCAGGTAAACTAGGTCTCAGTTCTCTTATTCATCTATATATATATACATATATATAAATAAAAAGAAGGCCATATGTATGTATGTTCCGCGATCACTCAAAAACGCAACCATCGATTTCAACAAAACTCTGTATACACATCCCTTGGTCTCAGCTCTCTAGGACGTACCGTTCCTGAGATTCCCAAAAAATGACCTGCATTAGCCAATACAAGCCTGCAAGTCTTTCTCTTCATATCCCAACTGCCATACACACAGTCACATGTCCCTTATCAGCCAATAGAAGCTTGCAGGCCCTTAGTCTCCACATACACACAGTTTTACTCCAGGTTTCCATAACAACCCAGCCATTTTTCTCCACTGCAGTAGGTCAGCTTTAGGCTAGGGCTGACACATAGGGCACAACTACACTGCTACATGCATCCATCTTGGATGATTTTTTTGCGACTGTCTTGTCGCAGTCGCTGCATGTCGCATGTCACAGTGCGACACCATAGCCTATCATTATAAAAATTGTTGCGTGACATTGGTACGGCAAAATGACGCGAGACACATGTCGTCATATATCCCTAGCCTTATAGGGGCAGGGCGCTGTGATAGTCACTGTTAAGAGGACAGGGGCCACTATTAAAGGGGCAGGGTGTTGTGGAGGACACTGTTAAGTTGGCAGGGGCCACAATTAAAGGGGCAGCTGCTGTGGAGGTCACTGTTAATGGGGCAGGGGCCACTATTAAAGGGGCAGGACGGTGTGGAGGTCACTGTTAAAGGGGTGGGCCGGACACTGTGGAGGTCACTGTTAAAGGGGCGGGCACTGTGGAGGTCACTGTTAAAGGGCGTTCACTGTGGAGGTCACTGTTAAGGGGGCAGGCTGCTGTGGAGGTCACTGTTAAAGGGGCAGCTGCTGTGAAGGTCACTGTTAAAGGGGCAGGCACTGTGAAGGTCACTGCTAAAGGGGCGTGGACTGTGGAGTTCACTGTTAAGGGGATGAGCACTGTGGAGGTCACTGTTAAGGGGACAAGCACTGTGGAGGTCACTGTTAAAGGGGCGGGCACTGTGGAGGTCACTGTTAAAAGGGAGGTGGCACTGTGGAGGACACTGTTAAAGGGGTGTTCACTGTGGAGGTCACTGTTAAGAAGGTGGGCACTGTGGCGTTCACTGTTATAGTGGATACTGTCGATATCTTTTAACGATACAAACAAACATTAAGTGAAATAGATAAAATATACCCGTGCCAAGTCGGGTCCTTCTGCTGTTTTTTTTATAATAAAATAGGGGAACAGACATGGAGAAGGTACACAGTAAACTAAAAGAAATACAAAATGATAATGTAAAAAAAATCTGTAAGTTTAGAGCTTGGGCAGAAAGGTTTTGAACAAAATTTATTTATCACTGATTCACAGGATAGGTCATAAATATCGGATCCACCCGCAGGGACCTCTGTGACAATGGCGGATTATAATAGGGCAGCTTGGATCAGCAGCCCTGGGTTTGACAGTTCTGTGGGGCCCAACACCGCCCCAAACGCCCACATGCACACATTTTAAATTCAGGGGCGGGCAACCTGCGGCACGCCAGCTGTTGTGAAACTACAACTCTCAGCATGCATACTTGCTCTGCTCTTCTCAGAACTCTCATAGAAATAAATGCTGGTAATTGTAGTTTCACAACAGCTGGAGCACCGCAGGCTGCCCATCCCTGAATCCGACTGCTGTTGACAGTCCCTGTCTCCTCCCTCTTGCCACCACTCCTGCGTTCTAGCCAAAAAAAGGAGAAGGTCAGAGGAGCAGTGCAACAAATAGGAGGAGGCAGCACCAGAATGCAGGTACTGTAACATTCGCTGCATTATCTGTACTCAGATGTTCCCTGCGGTACCGTGTTATTTGTAGGTCAGCAGGGAACATCTACTACATTACTTGTACCCACAAGGTAATCACTGTGTTATTTGGGGTTTTACATTGGACTGCAGGGAACATCTACTAGATTATAAGTAATAGTACAGATAACATACATTTCTCCAGGATTTACACATTGATGACCTATCCTCAGGATTGAGGGGTCCAGGATTGAGGGGTCCAACTCCCAGCACCGCTGCTGATCAGCAGTTTGAGGAGATCATGGTGCTCCAGTGAGTGCTGCCTCCTCATTGCTTACCAAGCATAGTGCTGTCCATATGATAGCAGCTCATACCAAGCAGCTGCTTGGTATTACAGCTCAGCCCTATTCACTGGGATGGGACTGAGCAGCGCCTAGGTCATGTGAACCAATGAACGTGATGTCACATGGCGTAGGAAGAAGCTGCAGCACTCACGGAGCGCCGTAGCCTCTTCATACAGAAAAAAAAACTATTTGAGCGGCCCACAGAAGGGGGGGTTGTCAGGGGAAAGGGAAGGAAGGGGACCAAGTTGGGTAGACAGCCCGACCCTATGATGCACTTAACCACCTCAGCCCCCAGTGCTTAAACACCCTGAAAGACCAGGCCACTTTTTACACTTCTGACCTACACTACTTTCACCGTTTATTGCTCGGTCATGCAACTTACCACCCAAATAAATTTTACCTCCTTTTCTTCTCACTAATAGAGCTTTCATTTGGTGGTATTTCATTGCTGCTGACATTTTTACTTTTTTTGTTATTAATCGAAATTTAACGATTTTTTTGCAAAGAAATGAAATTTTTCACGTTCAGTTGTAAAATTTTGCAAAAAAAACGACATCCATATATAAATTTTGCTCTAAATTTATTTTTCTACATGTCTTTGATAAAAAAAAAATGTTTGGGTAAAAAAAAAATGGTTTGGGTAAAAGTTATAGCGTTTACAAACTATGGTACAAAAATGTGAATTTCCGCTTTTTGAAGCAGCTCTGACTTTCTGAGCACCTGTCATGTTTCCTGAGGTTCTACAATGCCCAGACAGTACAAACACCCCACAAATGACCCCATTTCGGAAAGTACACACCCTAAGGTATTCGCTGATGGGCATAGTGAGCTCATGGAACTTTTTATTTTTTGTCACAAGTTAGCGGAAAATTATGATTTTTTTTAATTTATTTATTTTTCTTACAAAGTCTCATATTCCACTAACTTGTGACAAAAAATAAAAAGTTCTATGAACTCACTATGCCCATCACGAAATACCTTGGGGTCTCTTCTTTCCAAAATGGGGTCACTTGTGGGGTAGTTATACTGCCCTGGCATTCTAGGTGCCCAAATGTGTGGTAAGGAGTTTGAAATCAAATTCTGTAAAAAATGACCAGTGAAATCCGAAAGGTGCTCTTTGGAATATGGGCCCCTTTGCCCACCTAGGCTGCAAAAAAGTGTCACACATCTGGTGTCTCTGTATTCAGGAGAAGTTGGGGAATGTGTTTTGGGGTGTCATTTTACATATACCCATGCTGGGTGAGAGAAATATCTTGGCAAAAGACAACTTTTCCCATTTTTTTTTATGCAAAGTTGGCATTTGACTTTATCTCACCCAGCATGGGTATATGTAAAAAGACACCCCAAAACACATTCCCCAACTTCTACTGAATACGGAGATACCAGATGTGTGACACTTTTTTGCAGCCTAGGTGGGCAAAGGGGCACATATTCCAAAGAGCACCTTTCGGATTTCACTCGTCATTTTTTACAGAATTTGATTTCAAACTCCTTACCACACATTTGGGCCCCTAGAATGCCAGGGCAGTATAACTACCCCACAAGTGACCCCATTTTGGAAAGAAGACACCCCAAGGTATTCCGTGAGGGGCATGGCGAGTTCCTAGAATTTTTTATTTTTTGTCACAAGTTAGTGGAAAATGATGATTTTTTTTTTTTTTTTTTTCATACAAAGTCTCATATTCCACTAACTTGTGACAAAAAATAAAAACTTCCATGAACTCACTATGCCCATCAGCGAATACCTTGGGGTCTCTTCTTTCCAAAATGGGGTCACTTGTGGGGTAGTTATACTGCCCTGGCATTCTAGGGGCCCAAATGTGTGGTAAGGAGTTTGAAATCAAATTCAGTAAAAAATGACCTGTGAAATCCGAATGGTGCTCTTTGGAATATGGGCCCCTTTGCCCACCTAGGCTGAAAAAAAGTGTCACACATCTGGTATCTCCGTATTCAGTAGAAGTTGGGGAATGTGTTTTGGGGTGTCATTTTACATATACCCATGCTGGGTGAGATAAATATCTTGGTCAAATGCCAACTTTGTATAAAAAAATGGGAAAAGTTGTCTTTTGCCAAGATATTTCTCTCACCCAGCATGGGTATATGTAAAATGACACCCCAAAACACATTCCCCAACTTCTACTGAATACGGAGATACCAGATGTGTGACACTTTTTTGCAGCCTAGGTGGGCAAAGGGGCCCATATTCCAAAGAGCACTTTTCGGATTTCACTCTACATTTTTTACAGAATTTGATTTCAAACTCCTTACCACACATTTGGGCCCCTAGAATGCCAGGGCAGTATAACTACCCCACAAGTGACCCCATTTTGGAAAGAAGACACCCCAAGGTATTCGCTGATGGGCATAGTGAGTTCATGGAAGTTTTTATTTTTTGTCACAAGTTAGTGGAATATGAGACTTTGTATGAAAAAAAAATAAAAAAATAAAAATCATCATTTTCCACTAACTTGTGACAAAAAATAAAAAATTCTAGGAACTCGCCATGCCCCTCACGGAATACCTTGGGGTGTCTTCTTTCCAAAATGGGGTCACTTGTGGGGTAGTTATACTGCCCTGGCATTTTCCACGGGCCCTAATGTGTGGTAAGTAGGTAAATGACCTGTGAAATCCGAAAGGTGCTCTTTGGAATGTGGGCCCCTTTGCCCACCTAGGCTGCAAAAAAGTGTCACACATGTGGTATCTCCGTATTCAGGAGACGTTGGGGAATGTGTTTTGTGGTGTCATTTTACATATACCCATGCTGGGTGAGAGAAATATCTTGGCAAAAGACAACTTTTCCCATTTTTTTATACAAAGTTGGCATTTGACCAAGATATTTCTCTCACCCAGCATGGGTATATGTAAAATGACACCCCAAAACACATTCACCAACTTCTCCTGAATACGGAGATACCACATGTGTGACACTTTTTTGCAGCCTAGGTGGGCAAAGGTGCCCAAATTCCTTTTAGGAGGGCATTTTTAGACATTTGGATACCAGACTTCTTCTCACGCTTTGGGGCCCCTAAAATGCCAGGGCAGTATAAATACCCCACATGTGACCCCATTTTGGAAAGAAGACACCCCAAGGTATTCAATGAGGGGCATGGCAAGTTCATAGAAAAAAAAAAAATTTGACACAAGTTAGCGGAAATTGATTTTATTATTTTTTTCTCACAAAGTCTCCCTTTCCGCTAACTTGGGACAAAAATTTCAATCTTTCATGGTCTCTATAAGCCCCTCAGCAAATACCTTGGGGTGTCTTCTTTCCAAATTGGGGTCATTTGTGGGGTGTTTGTACTGCCCTGGCATTTGAGGGTCTCCGCAATCATTACATGTATGCCCAGCATTAGGAGTTTCTGCTATTCTCCTTATATTGAGCATACGGGTAATGAGATTTTTTTTTTCCGTTCAGCCTCTGGGCTGAAAGAAAAAAATTAACCGGCACAGATTTTTTCATTCGCATCGATCAATGTGGATGAAAAAATCTCTGCCAAAAAAAGAAAAACGAGGGGAAAGGCGTCTGCCAGGACATAGGAGCTCCGCCCAACATCCATACCCACTTAGCTCGTATGCCCTGGCAAACCCGATTTCTCCATTCACATCAATCGATGTGGATGAATAAATCATTGCCGGGATTTTTTTTTTTATATATATACAAAGTGTTTGCCAAAGTATATGAACACCGCCACCTCCTCAGCTCATATGCCTCGGCAAACGTATCTTTTACTGCAGAGGAGAAATCTCGTCTTGCAGCGCCGCATACACCGACTTGCGTGTAATCTGACAGCAGCGCAATGCTTCTGTCAGAATGCACATCAGTGCTGCAGCTAGTCGATCGCTTGGTCCACCTGGAAGGTAAAAAAAACAAAACAAAAAAGAAAAAACCAGGCCGCAACGCAATAAATTTATTAATTTCAGAACAGAACATATTAACTTTTTTTAACTTTTTTACTTACCGGTAATTTTTTTTTTGTTTCGTTTTTTTTACCTTTATAGAACAAACCTCTCCTTCCCCATGGGACAATGTGCAAAGCGCAAATCGCCCAAAGATGTGGCGAAGTACGTTATGCACTTTATCCCAGGTGAAAGGAGAGGTTTGCAGCAGCTGTGAGTAAAAGGGCCCTAATAGCCCTGTGTGCCTGTCCTGTGAGATGCAATCCCTATGCTAGGTGTACCTGTGTGTGGTACTTCCGGAAACACTCTCCTAAGCATAGGGCAGGGTGGTCAGGGCAGTCAGGACAGAAATAGCGGGTGTCACGCCTTATTCCACTCCTGCTACAGACACAACATTTTTTTCGGGGTGGCGATTGGGTTGAGGTACCAGCAACGACACTGGGGAAATGTCGCTCGTGTAGACGGCTAACTACACTGGTGGATGGGGCCACGGAACCTCCTGGGTAAAGGAGGTTCTCGATGATCTCTTCCTGGAATTTGAAGAAGGATCCTGTTCTCCCAGCCTTACTGTAGAGAACAAAACTATTATACAGCGCCAATTGAATTAAATATACAGACACCTTCTTATACCAGCGTCTGGTTCTGCGGGAAACTAAATAGGGAGCCAACATCTGGTCATTGAAGTCCACCCCTCCCATGACCGCATTATAGTCGTGGACTGAGAAGGGCTTTTCAATGACACGGGTTGCCCTTTCAATTTGGATTGTCGTGTCTGCGTGAATGGAGGAGAGCATGTAAATGTCACGCTTGTCTCTCCATTTCACCGCGAGTAGTTCTTCGTTACACAAGGCAGCCCTCTCCCCCCTTGCAAGACGGGTGGTTACAAGCCGTTGGGGGAAGCCCACGCGACTAGTTCGCGAGGTGCCACAGGCGCAAATCCGTTCTAGAAACAAATGCCTAAAGAGGGCCACACTTGTGTAAAAATTGTCCACATAAAGATGGTACCCCTTGCCGAATAAGGGTGACACCAAGTCCCAGACTGTCTTCCCACTGCTCCCCAGGTAGTCAGGGCAACCGACCGGCTCCAGGGTCTGATCTTTTCCCTCATAGATCCGAAATTTGTGGGTATAGCCTGTGGCCCTTTCACAGAGCTTATACAATTTGACCCCATACCGGGCACGCTTGCTTGGGATGTATTGTTTGAAGCCAAGGCGCCCGGTAAAATGTATTAGGGACTCGTCTACGCAGATGTTTTGCTCAGGGGTATACAAATCTGCAAATTTCTGGTTGAAATGGTCTATGAGGGGCCGAATTTTGTGGAGCCGGTCAAAAGCTGGGTGGCCTCTGGGACGGGAGGTGGTGTTGTCGCTAAAATGCAGAAAATGCAGGATGGTCTCAAATCGTGTCCTGGACATAGCAGCAGAGAACATGGGCATGTGATGAATTGGGTTCGTGGACCAATATGACCGCAATTCATGCTTTTTTGTCAGGCCCATGTTGAGGAGAAGGCCCAGAAAAATTTTAAGTTCGGAAACTTGGACTGGTTTCCACCGGAAAGGCTGGGCATAATAGCTTCCCGGGTTTGCGGTTATAAATTGTGTGGCATACCGGTTTGTCTCTGCCACGACTAAGTCCAAGAGCTCCGCAGTCAAGAACAGCTCAAAAAATCCCAGGGCCGAACCGATTTGAGCCGTCTCAACACGAACTCCAGACTGGGCGGTGAAAGGGGGAACTACAGGTGCGGCTGAAGTTGGTGACTGCCAATCAGGGTTTGCCAGCACCTCAGGGACTCTAGGGGGTCTACGGGCCTGTCTGCGCGGTGGCTGCGACGGGGTAACTACTGCACGTGCCACCGTACCAGCTTCAACTGCCCTTCTGGTGCTCGCTACTTCACCAGGTTGTACGGCAGTGCTGGTACTAGGTCCAGGAAGGGCTGCGCTGCTGGTGTATGCCTCACCACGTGATCCGGCAGCGACAGCCCCACTCTGCTGCTCTTGAAGCAGATCCTGCGTAACCTGTGGTCTAGCGACACGGGGCCGGGTACGCCTGGTGCTGCCAGGGACCTCAACCTCCTCGTCCGAACTTTGGGTCAGAGAGCCACTGCTTTCCACAGGTTCATATTCTGACCCGCTAGATTCGTCAGATGAGGGTTCCCACTCCTCATCCGACTGGGTCAGAATCCTGTAGGCCTCTTCAGAAGAATACCCCCTGTTTGACATTTTGGACTACTAAATTTAGGGGTATTCCCTGAGACTACCCAAGAAAAAAAGCAAGCCTGTCTTACAAAGGGGAGGCTAGCGAAGTACCGGAGGCTGCTGCTGCGGTTGATAAAAAATATCAAAACTGATTTTTTTATCGCCGCAGTGCGTGTAAAGTGAATGTGCAGTGATCAAAAAATAAAAAATTTTTGTCACTGCGGTGGGGCGGGCGTGGGTGAACGCACGTGTGGGCGACCGATCAGGCCTGATCGGGCAAACACTGCGTTTTGGGTGGAGGGCGAACTAAGGTGACACTAATACTATTATAGATCTGACTGTGATCAGTTTTGATCACTTACAGATACTATAAAAGTACAAATGCTGATTAGCGATACGCTAATCAGCGAATAAAAGTGACTGCGGTGCGGTGGGGTGGGTGCTAACTGACGCTAACTACCTAACCAAGGGGCCTAAACTATCCCTAAAACCTAACAGCCAATACTAGTGAAAAAAAAAAGTGACAGTTTACACTGATCACTTTTTGTCTTTCACTAGTGATTGACAGGGGCGATCAAAGGGGTGATCAAAGGGTTAATTGGGGTGCAGGGGGTTGATCTGGGGCTAAGGTGTGCTGTTTGGTGTACTCACTGTGAAGTCTGCTCCTCTGCTGGATCCAACCGACGAAAAGGACCAGCAGAGGAGCAGAGAAGCCATATAACAGATCATATTTACTAATATGATCTGTTATATGGCTTGTGATTCGATTTTTTAAAAATCAGCAACCTGCCAGCGACGATCATTGGCTGGCAGGTTGCTGATGCAATTCTCCTCGAACTTTTGCCGGCCCGCGATGCGCATGCGCGGGCCGGCTGTGACCGAAATCTCGCGTCTCGCGAGAGGACGCGCCGGCGCGTCCACTCGGAATGAAACAACCACCTCCAGGACGCGTCTGTGCGTACAGCGGTCCGGAGGTGGTTAATCTGGCTTTCCCTGTGATCCCGAGAATAAGTGTTTCTGAGTGCCTGCTCCAGTACTCTTTATGTGACTTATGACACACTATCTAGGTAAGGGTCCATTCACACGTCCGGCCCGGACAAGAATAGGACATGTTCTATTTTTTTGCGGAGCCGCGGACCGGAAATGCAGATGCAGACAGCACACTGTGTGCTGTCTGCATCTTTTCAGTCCCCATTGAAAATGAATGGGTCCGCACCAGTTCCGCATAATTGCGGAACGGATCCAGACCCAAAGTGCAGATGTCTGAATGGAGCCTTAGGGCTCATGCACACGACCGTATGCCCTCAGAGACATACAGTCCGTGAGCGGGCCATATGTAACATCCCAGAGTTATGTTACTAAACTCTTTTTCCCCGCTACTATTTGTTGGTAACATGTGCCTTGTCATCTAATGTGATTTTACATAATATTCCTCGCAAATGTGCATTTTCTAAGCCTGTTACATGCATTTGCTGTAATTTCCATGTACACCAGCAGGTGGCAGCAATGTTTAGCAGGACCTTAGTTCAGTTTAGCATATGTAGACTGGAATAGTACATTCCAGTTTAGCTCTCCCCTCTTTGAGCAGAGTGGGCTCGCCCATGTCCTGCCTCATGGGGAGGAAAGGAAGTTACAGTTAGTGTGTGCCAGCCACCCCGGCTAGGGGAAGGCTGTGCTGGTAGGAGCTCCCAGTTCCAGGGATCCCAAACCAGGATCTTGTCTCGGTTGAGACCAAAGATCTTCATCCCCAGTCTGAGCCCTTCAGCCTCAGATGGTTGACAAGCAAGCAGCACCTCCAGATCTCCAGGAAGAGCCATTCCCTGTGAGCATAACTGTGAGTAACATCCAGAGACCAGGAGAAGCCAAATTCCACCTCAGCTAGTCAGTCCCATACACAGCAGAAGATAGACAGAGCAGAAGACACAGATTCCTGCCATATTCTCCAGGCACATGATAGGAACAGAAGAGATATTGATCCCTGCCATACATTGCCAATACATGCTGGGACCCAAGACTATTGCTGAATCTCATATGGATTAATGCTGCCTCCAGTAAAGAAAAGTTTAATTATATTCCAAGTCTGGATCTCATTTATTGCTACCAAGTTCCTCAATTACTCCTACTAGCAATACTCATTTATTGCAAGTGAGCCAGGATCCAGGAGTCCAGCCGTACCCAGGTAGGAGACACTGTTGACACTACACAGAGACATTATCCCCACTCTGGCATTCCTCACCTGGTACGTGGGTTGCAACACCTTAAAGGGCCCTGAGACTGTACCCTGCGCACGCTGCAATTGGCGTCACAAACAAAAACTATTAACTATACCCATATCCGGACCCACTGCATACTTTGGCGTCCACCTAACTGTACCACGGTCCGATTCATTGCACATATGTCCCGGAGTGGCATACATCATGCGCACAGGAGCACACAGCATCATAGGTTAATATGATATTGCGCGCATCGGGCCACCCACCGGACTATTGTCCTGCACTCATAATATCATATCAGTGCAGGACAATAGTCCGGCGGGCGGCCCGATGCGCACAGCATCATAGTAACCTATGATGCTGTGCGCTCCGGTGCGCACGATGTATACCGCTCCGGGACATATGGCCCGCTCACGGACCGTATGTCTCGGAGGGCATACGGTCGTGTGCATGAGCCCTTAGTATCATAGAAGTAAATGAAGCAATGGACTGAGAGGTAATGTCTAATTCTCGGGATCACAGTGTGCTCCAGCAGTCGGACCCCCTGTGATCTGATATTTATCATCTCTCCTATGGATAGGAAGTCTCAGCATATTATTAAGCCTAGTGGCCAGTGCTTAGACTGTACCATTTTAGGATATTTTATATATAATGGAAAAAAAAATTAAAAATCTAATTTTTTCCAAAAATTCTAAAAAATATATACTTAACATAAACTTGATTAAAACAATAGCTCATTTTTCTGATGACACATTCTCTTTAACCCCAAAATAGGTTTTGTACTTAAAGATCACCGGCAGCAGGATCAACGCCCTCGAAAAACAGACATACCGCTTGGTAGAGTTGATCCTGCTGATTAAAACAATCCAAAGAAAAAAATATTTTGTATTATCTATGCAATTGAGGGCTTTAGTGCCTCGCGGGGTGGGGCCTAACCCGTCCATGCAACCTCAGCTTTCCAGTGCTGGCCCCACCCCTCGGTGCACTGAAGCCCACATTTGCATAAAGAGTTAAAGTTTTTAAAGTCTTTTGTCTCAGGAAAGCTGCAACTGATTTTCTCAAGACAGGTATCATTTTAATCAGCAGTATGCCTAGTTTAATTGGGTTGATCCTTCTGACAGCTGCTTTTTATGGAATTACAAATAACCATTTGGATCGTGCAGTATCTTACCAAACTTGGGCTGATGATGAAAAAACTCTTACCTTTAATCCTATATTAGCATGGCAGTCTGTAACTTCTATATTACCCACAAGAGACAAGTCAAGCTCCATTAAACGAGTTACTGGCAATTTCACTAAAAATAAGTGTAATAAAAGAATATGTCAATCAATGCTTGTTAAAAGAAAAGTAGAATCTATGCCTTTTATGATATTTCCAGATATTGCCACATTGCTTGAGAGAAATGTTCCTTAGGGTCCATTCACACGTCCGTGGTGTGTTGCGGACCACGCAAATTGCGGATCCGCAACACACCCGGCCGGCACCCCTATAGAAATGCCTATTCTTGTCCGCAGCTGCGGACAAGAATAGGACATGTTCTATCTTTTGCGGAGCTGCGGACCGGAAGTTCGGGGCCGCGGTCCGCAAATGCGGAAGCGAAGAGCACATAGTGTGCTCTCTGCTTCACATCCGGGCCCATAGAGAATGAATGGGTCCGCATCCATTCCGCAAAAATGCGGAACAGGTGCGGACCCTTTTGCGGGGGTGTGAATGGGGTCTAACACACATTATGTTTATTTTCCTTTTTTTACTTTTGCCTTTACAAAAATGTTTGCTAACATGCTGTATTTACCGTCTGAGGGAAAGTACACTGGAAGAACAATCTTCCCCCTCGGAAAGATCTTTGTAACTGCCTCAATGTTACTGTTGGGGGACACCCCAGAGCATGTTTTAGTGCTCCTTGCACTCTCTCCCTCACTTGTACATGTACGCTGAAATTAATCTCTATGTTACAATGAACATACTTTACTGTCTGTTGATTACTTATTGTAAAACTCAATAAAAATGATTATTCATAAAAGAAAATGCAAAAAATCACACAAAGTTCAGAAATAAGTGGGGGGAAAAAATGGACGACTGTAGCTCTGTCCCAAGAAATTACTGGTAGAGGGGTTGTAGTAGGATCGTGTACAATCTGGGGGCCTACAGGCTGCTATAGACTATAATCACATTTAAAGATGAGCGAATTTCATATTTTGAAATGCGTTCACACTTTGTTTGGTGGTAAAAGGTGAATTGCGTTATGGATTCAATTATCACGGACCATAACGCAATTCTATGACATAATGCCTTTAGAGGCATTCCGTCATAATAGAAGTCTATGGGCTGCAAAACGGATACGTCCCGTTTCCGTTATGCAGGAGAGGACTCCCCTGCATAGCGGAAACGGAACGGAATGAATAACGGAATACCTTTTGTCATGCATTCCGTCATAGAATTGACGGCATTATGGTCCATGGTGACAGAATCCATAACGCAATTCACCTTTTACCACCAAAACGAAGTGTGAACGAATTCCATAAGCGGAAATTCGCTCATCTCTAATCACATTATATTGCCAAACAGTACCAGCATTCTAAAAGCTGACAGCTGGCCCCCACTTCTGATGTGAATGCAACTGTAACATTTGGCACTAAAATCTAATTGCATATGACTAATGCTATTAGTGTTGAGCGAATAGAAGTATCCGGAGTGGATTTTGATCCGAATTTCAGTGAAAAGTCGATTCACCGCAAAGCCAAATTTCCTCATGCTTCATGGTAACGAATGAATTTTTCCTGAAATGGCGGTAAAAATTTTTTTTAAAATCATACTCACCTTATCCATTTGAGCACGAAGAGGCCGCCACGGCCATCTTGCTTGAAGATCCCGCATGAAATCTCATGCTAGGTGACTTATGACGTCACCATGCTAGCCAGCGTGATTATGTCATCACAAACACAAGATGGTGAGTATAATTTTTTTAAGCCCTGGAAGGCCTCCATTTTTACATCAGATGCCGCGATCAGCGATGAAAGCGGCATCTGAGGGGTTCATTGACGGTTGGTTGTCGCAATCGCCGTTCCCCGTCATTGCGCCCACTACTTACAAAGAAATGTGCTTCGTGACAAAGTAATTTGTCACTATGCAAATTATTTTTAAAATTTGGCAAAGGAGCCCCTCATCTCTAATTGCTATGATGCACATTTTTTGGGCCACTAGTGTCATACCAGTCATTTTGGACCCATTTTGGAGAGTATGCCCTTATACTCACTTTTTAAATCACTTAACCACTGATCCCATTTCTTAGCTTCATTTCTAATAGAAGAACACAGCTGTAATAAAGATAATAGTGATCATTTCATCATTTAGCATATCATAATCAATATAGTAATCCATGTCTACTGTACACAGACTAGGCGCAGTATACAACTCGATTCTTGCTTCTGTTAAAGCTATAAGTCAGGAATATTCCTTGATGGATACCTCTGATGTACTGTATGCCACTATATAGGTACTGTGGTATATGCCGGCCGTTGACTTCCATTGTAAAAAAGCTTACACCGCTCAGTATGCTTTTACTGTATTATCTATATAGGAAAGTGCAGTAGACTATGCTTTACAATACAAAAAAAGGGTATACCCAGGGGCCTGGCTATAGGGGGTGCAGAGGTAGCAGTCGCTACCAGGCCCAGGAGCCTGAGGTGGCCCAAAGACCCTTGTGCCACATAAGAAGATACTGGTATTATAGAAAGTGCATGCTGGTCAAGTTACATCTCTGGCTGGAGGGAACGGGTTAGGTCAAGAATTTGGCATGGCAGAGGGCAGCAAGAAGGCTATGTGCTCCCCTGACCATAAAGCACAGAGGAGGGGGGCCCCAAGCTGAACTCCCGCACCTGAGCCCATGAGCCTTTAGCTACGCCCCTGGGTATGCCAATGGATATGGGGCCATCATATGCCAAAGGGACACTCTTTTGGCATACACTGGGTGTATTGAGGCCTAAAGTATAAATCTCCTCTGCATATCTGAAAGTGTGTGTGTGCACCAACCCTGCTTAGGACCCTACTCATGTATTATATATTAGCTAGAGCAGAGGGCTACCCAAAATGATTGGCTTCCATAGACCTGATCCTTCCATATATTACATGCTCAGTCAAGGGCCTTTGGTGATCATATTGTCAACAGGCTGGCTTCAATTTAATATGAAGTTACCTTCATGAGATAACCCATTTTAAAGGGCATGGCCAGTTTCCTATATTGATGACCTATCCTGAGGATAGGTTATTAACAAAGGAAATCAGACAACCACTTTAAGGGGCATTTCCATCATTTTTTAATTATTATTTTTTTTTTTATCACATATGAACAACCTGTATGTGAATATTCTCTGTACTTTACAAAAAACTGGGCGGATAGTTTTCTGGATATATTTTTTGAAGTCACTATGTAAATTCTACTTTATCCTGGCTCTTTAATTTCCTCCTATGATGGGACTTCTATCACATCAAACCCTCCCATATTAAATAATAAGACTGCACGTCATTTACACAAGACAGATAAAATGTTATCTTCTCATGAAATAATTCAACTGATCCCTGTGGATCCAGCTTCTCTTAAAGGGAATGTGTCACCAAAAATGTTATCTGCCAGTTGAAATCAGATAGTGACATGTCTCCTTTTTATCTAATCTGTTTTTATTTTCTGATTGTAGATTTTTGTATTCTACTTCCTGAACATTATTATCAGGGCGGCCATTATTATATTGCGGATGTGCTAGCGGCCATCTAGCAACCCATGTCCTCAGCTCTATACCCAAAATCCGGGTGACAGGTTCCCTTTAAGAATAAGATCACCATGATGTATCTATATGAATACTGTACCCACACCTAAACTTTTAGGGGGTCGTTTAACTGGTGTAAAGTAGAACTGGCTTAGTTGCCTATAGCAACCAATCAGATTCCACCTTTCATTTTGGACTGCTCC
Organism: Bufo bufo; assembly: GCF_905171765.1. Lineage (NCBI taxonomy): Eukaryota > Metazoa > Chordata > Amphibia > Anura > Bufonidae > Bufo > Bufo bufo. Next base: position 345,709,348 of record NC_053394.1, read on the forward strand.
TCTGGAAAATGAAAAGCAGAATCTGATTGGTTGCTAGGGGCGACTAAGTCAGTTCTACTTTACTCCAGTTTGATAAATGACCCCTTTAGTTCTTAGTTCTCTCTATATGAATATTGTACCCACACTAGTTCTTACCTGCTGGTCAACAGCTCTTCGTACCACATCTTGAATGGATTCTTTTATACTCTCATAGATATAGCTAGAAAAGGAGAAAAAATTATTTCTTGAGTCACATGGTGTAATCTTTTCGAAAATTGTAGTCAGGTCTCCTATGCTAAATAAGAATTTAGGATGTGTAATAAGAGAGATGAAAATCCGTGATTCCAATGTAATATTACCCCTTTATAAATCCCTCATAAGGCCTTATGTTGAATATGGAATTCAGTTTTAGGCTCCTCGTACTGAAAAGGACGTAAGAGAGCTTGAGAGGATTCAAGGGCAGATGACCAGATTATTAAATAGGAGGGAAGGTCTCTATAAAAATTGTTCTTGCTCATCTTGGAAAAAAAAAAGCCTAAGGCCTCATTCACACATCCGTATCTGTAATGACATCAGTGACAAGATGGTCAGTGGTTCCTCTGTGAAGGATCCATATTTGATCAGTGTGCCCGTTTTTTGCCCTCCATGTGTTATCCATATTCCATGGACACTGCTAGGTTGAAAATTAATTTCAAAAGCATCTACTTGTAACGATCCGTGAAATATGGACAAAACGGACAATGGCATCCATGTTGTGTTCGTGGACCCATAGAATATAATGGGCGTGATGGATCAGTAAACAAGGAAAAATAGGGTATGCTTCTGTAGTGTATTTTGAGGACAGTTTGGTTTTTGGTGTATATTTTAGGAATAGAGTTCTGTATGTATGGGGAATCTAGTTTGTGATCAATAAGCGTCTGGTCTGGGGGGGTCTGTATTTATTTAGGGAGTTTGTATTAGTTTAGGAGTTCTGTACTCATTTTTGGTGTGATGAAGGTCATATTCACTGCTAGTGATTCAAATCAGGAGTGCCCATTGTAAATCGGTGAGGCATAAGGCCAAAAATGTACTTTATACAGTATATCGCTTTTCGGAATCTCTCCGATGTCTATTCTAACACTGTGGCAACATGAAGTGTAGCATGTACATTAACATTGCTTATTTTTTTTACTTAAAAGCTATGTCCATATTATATCAATTACCTAACTCCACCCAACATCTGGACATCAACATTTTGAACACTTGATTGGCAGTCAAGAAGGTGTACAGATGGTACACCTGGATCGATTCGACTAACTCCCATGATCATGGAGATAGATAATCCAGTTAAGGTCACCACACCTGTCCCACTGTCGTTTCTGAAAATAAAATAAAAATAATTTTCAGTATTTTTTTTCAAACGTGGTGTTTTTGTGTGTGTCATTTTCCAGTATCAAGATGCTTACATTAGCCAGCTGTCTATTTTCCAGTTACAGTTTATTGTAGCATTGCCATTTTTCATTGATACACGCATTCCAGTCCCAGGCAACCATTGTGAAGACAAATTTCCAAGATGAAACTTTACCAAGCGCATCCTTGAACACAAAAAGAAAAAAAACTTTGCTAAAAAGTTTGACAGTGACACATTAGATGGAAGGGAAACGAAGGATTAGCCATGTTGGATTCCAGCATGCCCAATCCTTTGCTCCTGTGGAAGATTCCTCTTTCTTTATTGAAAATGCATACTTGATTGGTTATGCATGTGGAAGTTGGGAAGATTAAGGCCTCTTTCACACGGGCGTCGCGTGTAACCCCTCCACGAACAAGGGATGGAGGGGTTACAAAAAAAATAATAATAATTTAACTCACCTCATCCCCTTGTTCGTGCAGCCCGGCTTCTCTTCTGTCTTCTTCTTTGATGACCAGGAGGAAAAGGACCTGTGGTGCCATCACTGCGCTCATCACATGGTCCGTCACATGATCCATCACCATAGTGATGGATCATGTGACGGACCATGGGATGAGCGCAGTGACGTTACCACAGGTCCTTTTCCTCCCGGTCATCAAAGAAGACAGAAGAGAAGCCGGGCTGCACGAACAAGGGGATGAGGTGAGTTAAATTATTTATTTATTTATTTTAACCCCTCCATCCCTATTTTACTAAGCATTCTGTATTAAGAATGCTATTATTTTCCCTTATAACCATGTTATAAGGGAAAATAATAATGATCGGTTCCCCATCCCGATCGTCTCCTAGCAACCATGCGTGAAAATCGCACCGCATCTGCACTTGCTTGCAGATGCTTGCGATTTTCACGCAGCCCCATTCACTTCTATGGGGCCTGCGTTGCGTGAAAAACGCACAATATAGAGCATGCTGCGATTTTCACGCAACGCACAAGTGATGCGTGAAAATCACCGCTCGTGTGCACAGCCCCATAGAAATGAATGGGTCTGGATTCAGTGCGGGTGCAATGCATTCACCTCAAGCATTGCACCCGCGCGGAAATCTCGCCCGTGTGAAAGAGGCCTAACAATGGCTATTGTACGGACGTGGGCAGCATGCGAGTGTGATGTTCTAGCACTAGGCACTTCTCTGTGTAACTATACATAAGCCCTACACTGCTGATCTCAAGTGACAATACATTTTCTATGCGTGGCGTTTGAAATAGGGCAAGTTGCTTATTACATTCTCTCAATGGTGCAATAACAGTCATATACCTGGCAAGCCTTGCATTGGGGGATATCTGTCTAATGCAACCACATTAATGCTGTTCCTTATATGTAAACAGTAACCTTGACAGCTACAGTTACTCACTGTGTGAACTCATATGTCATGTCCTCGTTTGCTATGTTTTCAGTTCCGGTCACATTTGGTAGCTGGTATTCTGTATTATTTGACTTCAATGTATTCACTAGATATTGCACTCCTGTAGAAAAAATTGAAAATAAAATAAAAAAAATAAACCTCTGAAGAAGGTGAGTACATTTAAAAAATAAAAGTTGAACATTGCCGGTATTTATTCAACTTAAGAACATTTACAGATGTGTCCTCTATTACCTTTATAATAATTTTGTTAAGGATTCTAATTTCTCACTATACAAATTCAATATACAGTAATATAGCAACAGGCTAGCAAAACACTTTGCAGGCTGCAATTTACATCGCAACCACAAGGTGGCCACAGATAAACATCAACAGAGTATTTTTTAAGACATTTATTTCGCTCCACATCATCTTGTGATATCTCAAGCCAAGAAAAAAGGTAAGGAAGGACACATCTGTATGTTGGTGTATATTTGTAGTGCAAGAACATTTGCATATTGTTTGTGAGGCCTTCCTCTGGGAGCCCTGCTTCCATTTTTCATAGGTATATTGATGTTATTAGTGAAATTTGATTTTGTGCCCCATTAAGGACAGGTTCTTTACACTCTTGCAGAATATGTTGGCACATAGAGAACTGCTTTAGAGCAACCCCAATATACAGTATGTGCACAATAAACATAATTTCACATCTGACATCTGACAGTTTATTCTGACCGAGGAACAGACGCCTGGCCCCCGATTTATCATACCTTCGCTCCAGAATTCTGGCGTCAAAAAGTTGAAAAAAAAAAAAGGCTTTTGCGACTATTTACATTTTTACACCAACTCCAATTTTGTAATGTGGGTGGAAAAGTAGGTGTGGTAAGCATTGTTAATGAGTTTCACTCCAAATTTAGGTCTAAGGATAAGCCAAATTTATCAAGTAACATGAGACATTTGATAAATGTGGCATAAAGTACTCCAACACAGACTCAAGCATAACTGACTTTAAAATCTTCCCCTCATGATATATCCCCCTGGAGTTCACTGGACATGGCCTAGCCGCATACTGCAGTTGGCTATAATGAGATCTGGTGGGGATTCGGCTGGTTTCCGGTATGAGTGCCGGGCTTCAGCCGGACAAAAACCAGTGCATATCAGTGGCCTCCGGCGGTGCACTGCCCTATCTGGCTACACGGCCTCTGCTGGAACAGCCTGCTGGATACCTTTACTGGAAACGTGAAAGTAGCCCAACAGGATTGGTGTTGCTTTGTTCTTTATACCTGTCATAGTGGTGCATGCTTGTGTAATACAATCATCATACATTCCTTAAAATTGATAGCCTAGCCTTAGGATGGCTATCAATATTAGTTCAGTGGGGCTCATACTCTCAGAACCCCTGCCAGTCAGTTTTTAGAAGGGACAGTGGTGCACCCCCCTTCATTATTTACCAGGCACGGCTCTGTACTCTTAGTTGTGCCTGGTATTGCAGTTTTACTGAGAATTTGTCCAAATTAAGTGCATGAGACTGAGCTGCAATACCAGGCACAAGCACTATTACAGAGTATGGAATTGTGCCTAGTAAGCAATGAAATTCCCTTCAGACAGCAAATGGACAGGTGTGCCCATTAGTGCTGGTGACTAGTGTTGATTGAGCATGAAAGTGCTCGGGTGCTCGAGCACAATGGAAGTCAATGGGAGAAACCAGTCACCCCCTGCTCTGAAGAGGGTAGGGTGTCTGGTTCACATGAAAAGGTCAGAAATTGATGGAACCGGTTTGGGAACAGCATGGGGAGGATGTCTGGATGCATCTTGGACTCCCAGGTCGCTGCTAGGAACGATGTTGTCAGAGTAGTACGCCAATTTTACAGACTGGCAATAATAAACACAAAACCGAAGATAAAATAGATTTTAGAGGAAAAATTAAGGGTGAGAGCCTGCTGCTGATCTGACCATGGAAAAATTTTTGGGCAAGGGCCTGCTGCTGAGCTGACCATCTAAAACATTAGGGGTGAGGGCCTGCTGCTGAGCTGACCATCTAAAACATTAGGGGTGAGGGTCTGCTGCTGAGCTGACCATGGAAAAAATTATGGGCAAGGGCCTGCTGCTGAGCTAACCATCTAAAACATTATGGGTGAGGGCCTGCTGCCGAGCTGACCATCTAAAACATTAGGGGTGAGGGCCTGCTGCTGAGCTGACCATCTAAAACATTAGGGGCGAGTGCCTGCTGCTGAGCTGACCATTGAAAAAATTATGGTTGAAGGCCTGCTGCTGAGCTGATTATCGAAAAAATTATGGTTGAGGGTCTGCTGGTGAGCCGACTCTCTAAAACATTAGGGGCGAGGGCCTGCTGTTGATCTAACCATGGAAAAAATTATGGGTGTGGACCTGCTGCTGAGCAGACCTTAGAAAAAATTATTGTTGAGGGTCTGCTGCTGAGCTGACCTTCTAAAACATTAGGAGCGAGGGCAGCCTAATAAAGCGAAAAATGTTGACTGAATGTCACAGATATTTAGGATGGGCAAACGTTATACAGGAGATGTAGCACAGTTAATGTCGCTGCCACCAGCGACGAAAAAATTACACTGAATGTCACTGATATTTCGGATGCGCTAACGTTATACTGGAGATGTAGCGCAGGTAATGTCGCGGTGGTAATGCAGCGGCCAAATAATTGCACGCAATTTAGCGCAGGTTGCGCTAAAAATATATATTGCTGCCAGACACAGCAATAGTCCTTAAAAGGACTTTTGGATCTCTAACACCAACCATGCCTAACAAAAAATTAAATTCAATTGAATCAATTCCCTACACTATCTGTCCCTTCTACAGCACAGCTCTCCCTGACTAACACTGACCCGAACCATGTGTCATATGGTGCTATATAGCACCAGATGATGCGTTCCAGCGAGCCAATCACTGTAATGCCAGTAACCAACATGGCTACGGCATTACAATGAGTGGCAGTACTCACCTACACGTTTATTGGCTGCGTAGCTGCCAACAAACATGCGGGGAGGAGACTTGAGCATCGCGCTTAAGCACACGCGGTATTCGGCCGAGCACAGCGATGTGCCGAGCCAAAACTGGTGTTCGGCCGAGCATGCTCGATAAACACTACTGGTGACGTCACCGGGCTCACTGCTAGGCGGAATCCTCCATCTTGCATTCCCATGGTGAGACCTGGTACGTCACCGGATCTGCTGAAAAAGCCCTTGCCCTGGGTGATTCAGTTCAGGGCAAGTGAGAGCAAGTGAAGTGCTCAGATATTCAACTCAGAGGGGCTTCCGGGGTGAAGTAGGGGTTATGTCCAGGTTCAGCTCTGAACCTGGACAACCCTTTTAAGTAGTACACTTCCAGCATGTCCAGACTGTGAGACCACGTGAGTATTGCTGGCTAGTCTGAAGGCAGCAGGAAGCTTCTTGGACTACCAAATGCACAGTGTGCACTAGGTAGAATGAGAAGTGGTGCGGCCATCTTGGATGGCAGAAGAGGAGGCCATGAATCAGCGGATCTGAAGCTGAAAATACAAAAGGAGGACGTACATGTCATAGTTTTATTCCGGTCGCCTCTCGGCATGTTTGCCATGCTGCCGCCAGAACTCAGGCTTGCCCCCATTATAGTCAATGGGGCCAGAGCGGTAGTTCGGGGGCACGCATGCACGAGCGGCAGCACGGATCTGACAGGCTGTTCACCTGCCAGAACAGCCTGCCGGAGTTCCTTGCTGCTAGTCTGAAACTAACCTAAGTGTTCTGTTTATTCCCCAGTATATATTTTTTTCCCTGTACTGGAAGATCACTTTAATATGAACAAGTCTGGTGATTTATGCTCCCTTGTCTGAGAGTAGCATATCTGAACCTGTACCAGTTTGTTTTAATAGGAGGCGCAGACATACTATCAACTATGTCTCACGTGGATACACAGACGGACAGGCCATCACATGCCCCTTCATCAGCTGTCATTTTAGGGATGGGAGCAGTGAAGCTGTCCAGAGAAAAGAAGTGAAAGACAAGGGGATTTGGCTTCAGAAAGAGTTAAAACGGCACAGAACAAAAACATATATTATCAAGCTGCCTATAACCCTTCATACTACGTGGACATGTAGCATAAATGGGGCAAAAAACAATCAATTGGGGCATGTTCTAATGGTGACTCCAGTGTTGTATCCGATCACTTGGGTCTCGAAGCCAAGCGCAGTTTCTGTGTGATGTCTCTACCATAGTTAGTTTCTACAGTACGTTCAAATCCTTATAGATATGAGCCCTTTAGCTCAGGAAAAACTTGATTCTGCACTGGATAACTACAAAATAGACACATCACAAGTTTGATACGTACCACCTTCTAGGCCATAGTCTGTGATTTGAACCGTGGCCCCGGGATTGTCTCCAAAACATATGGTGGACAGGGTCAACAGAAGGAATGTGAGACAGGGAATCCACATCATTGTTCTTTAATATCTGGCAACTGAAATACAACCAAAAATAATTGTTGGTGCTTATTAGGGCTTAGAACACATAAAAATCATGATTAAATCAGCTTTGATTATTTGCCCTCTAATAAATCAGAATGATGGCAACCTCTTTCCACTGATGTCTATGGTTCAAGAGTAACCTGAACATTTTTTATTATGGCGAGTGGTTTACAGGCATGTGTGGCGGGGAGCACGGTCAGCAGATCGTGTGAAGAAAGCTCGGATCAAGGTGAATTGGGCGGTGGGAAGGTTCATGGCACGAAATGGGGCTGTCGCAGTTAGGCATGCTGATTTGGAGCAAGGGTCAGGGGCTTTTTGGCTTAGCGATGGGGTCCATCTTAATGCAGTCGGCATAGCTCTATGGTGTCTTGGATTGCATGGGGGCATAGAAACGGCTTTGGGAGTGTGGAGGGACGCGCAGGCATAAGGGCTCAAGCCTGCACGTTCTGGTGGCGGGAGGTCCTCGGAGTTGGTGGAATATCAGGTTCTGGAGGATGGAAGGGCTCCATGGTTGGGGCTGGACTCCCATGGTTGTATTTTCGGGGCAGGTTTTTAGATCCATCAGTGGTGCCTCCGAGCTGGCGCTCATCGGCTGGGGGCAAGATGGAGTACCCCGTGGAGAAGGATTTAACAAAACAGTTGGGGCTTCGAGGACCTCCCTCGTCGTTATTATATGTTATACATATGTTGGGGGGTGTGGTGTCATATGCGCAGATAATTTATTGGTAAATTTAAATATATAATAATAAAACGGCTGCTGTGGCCGATTCAATCCAACCGGGTGTTTGTGTCGTTATTTGGAACATGGCAGTGGGTTGGGGGTGGGGGATCAGGGTAGTGAGCATGATGGCCAATATCTTCGTCATATGCACTGCAGCTCAATACCATTCCCTTGAAAGGGACTGAGCTGCAGGAAGACCATGTAACCAATGGATATGATGTCACAGGCTGAGGAAGAGTATTTTATGCTGGACTGTGGTATTTGATTCTGTTAGGGCAGTATTTTGTGCTGCACTACAGTATTGCTGGGGTCAGGATGTCACTTTTTGGTTTGGTTTACAGGCATGTGTGGCGGGGAGCACGGTCAGCAGATCGTGTGAAGAAAGCTCGGATCAAGGTGAATTGGGCGGTGGGAAGGTTCATGGCACGAAATGGGGCTGTCGCAGTTAGGCATGCTGATTTGGAGCAAGGGTCAGGGGCTTTTTGGCTTAGCGATGGGGTCCATCTTAATGCAGTCGGCATAGCTCTATGGTGTCTTGGATTGCATGGGGGCATAGAAACGGCTTTGGGAGTGTGGAGGGACGCGCAGGCATAAGGGCTCAAGCCTGCACGTTCTGGTGGCGGGAGGTCCTCGGAGTTGGTGGAATATCAGGTTCTGGAGGATGGAAGGGCTCCATGGTTGGGGCTGGACTCCCATGGTTGTATTTTCGGGGCAGGTTTTTAGATCCATCAGTGGTGCCTCCGAGCTGGCGCTCATCGGCTGGGGGCAAGATGGAGTACCCCGTGGAGAAGGATTTAACAAAACAGTTGGGGCTTCGAGGACCTCCCTCGTCGTTATTATATGTTATACATATGTTGGGGGGTGTGGTGTCATATGCGCAGATAATTTATTGGTAAATTTAAATATATAATAATAAAACGGCTGCTGTGGCCGATTCAATCCAACCGGGTGTTTGTGTCGTTATTTGGAACATGGCAGTGGGTTGGGGGTGGGGGGTCAGGGTAGTGAGCATGATGGCCAATATCTTCGTCATATGCACTGCAGCTCAATACCATTCCCTTGAAAGGGACTGAGCTGCAGGAAGACCATGTAACCAATGGATATGATGTCACAGGCTGAGGAAGAGTATTTTATGCTGGACTGTGGTATTTGATTCTGTTAGGGCAGTATTTTGTGCTGCACTACAGTAATGCTGGGATCAGGATGTCACTTTTTAGGTTTTTTCCAGAGTTACTTTAAAGAGGATCTTTCATGTTTTTTTTTATTAATTAAGATAAATACCTTTACTTGCGGGGTACCCCCCACTGATGCTGCCACCCTGCCTGATTTTGCCAGGTCTGACATGGAGTCCGATCTGAGGTCTGATACTTGGGGGGTCTGACATGGGGTTCTGATCTGAGGTCTGATATGGGGGGGGGGGGTCTGACATGGAGTCCTGATCTGAGGTCTGATACTTGGGGGTCTGGCATGGAGGTCTAATGGGGTCTGATCCCAGGTATGATATGGGGGGATGGTCTGACATGGAGTCATGATCTGATGTCTGATGGGGCGTTTGATATGGAGGTCTAAAGGGGATCTGATATGGGGGTCTCACATGGAGATCTAAAGCGGGTCTGATATAGGGGGGCTCTGACATGGGTTCCTGATCTGAGGTCTGATATGGGGGTCTCACATGGAGGTCTAAAGGGGGTTTGATCTGAGGTCTGATATGGGGGTCTCACATGGAGGTCTAAAGGGGATCAAACATGGAGTCCTGATCTAAGGTCTGACATGCAGGTCTAATAGGGATCTGATCTGAGTTCTAAAATGGGGGGTTCTGACATGAAGGTCTAATGGGGATCTGAGGTTTGATATTAGGGAAGGGGGTCTGACATAACAATCTAATGGGGGGCTGATCTGAGGTTTGAAATGGGGGGGTATTACATGAAGGTCTGATGAAGTCTCATTTGATATGGGGGTCTGATCTGAGGATCTGATGTGGGGTTCTGAGGATCTATGATGGCAGTCTAATTTGAGGATCTGATATGGGGGTCTGATCATAATGGTAAGGGGGTATTTTTTGCAGTGGTGCACATTGTAAGGGGGTATTTGTACTGGTACACATTATAGGGGTATTTTTGTGATGGCATACACTATAAGTGGGTATTTTTGTACTGGAACACATTAGGGGGTATTTTTTAGGGCACTGTGAGCAAATTGTTATTGAGGGGTACTAGCATTTTCAGGGGGACTGTTTCTGCAATATCATATTGGGGAGCACAGGGGCACAGTATTGAGGGTGACAGGAAAGGGAGCAGACTTCACTGGATGTATGAGGTATGTGGTGCTGTATTACCCTGTATGTTTTGTAGCGCGGTATGCAATGTTTTCTAAGTATATCTTTAACAGTAAGACTGGAGGGAAGGGGTTAAATTAAGAGTTTGGCATGGGGGGTTGCCGTTTCAATTTTTACCTCAGGCAGCAGAAAGGCTAGGTGCTCCCCTGCCCCTTGCACAAAGCAAAGGGAAAGAGGCCCAAGCTGAACTCTTGCATCAGGGCCCATGAGCCTTTAGCTATGCCCCTGCTCAGTATAGCTCAACTCGTATCAAACTGATAAGAATAGGGCTTAAATACGTGTTTTTGAAGTTAAGAGATCAGAAATAAGAACTATACATGAACTGTCAGATGACAGGATTTAAAGAAAACAGACTGTGCCAGCTTGCAACCAGACTGATTTTTAACCCTTGTTACTTAGAAATGGCTAAACATTTTTTTTTTTAAAGACCAATTGAAATAATATTTTTAGCCTAAAATTAGCAAAATGCAATAAGAAAGAATTGCTCCTGAAGGTGTGCATAGCATTTACATTTCACCTGATGAATGATATGCAAATTGGCTCTCTTCCAAAAAGGAAGAGAATATTGTGCCTCTAGTGCCACCATTTGGAAGGTAGCTATTAGTGTTGAAGGAAGTGAAGTATTTCTGTCTGAAATCTTTGAGCACTTCGTGGTAATGAATCAGGTTTTTCTAAAATGTGGGCTGCATGTGTTACAAAGCAAAACTAAGTGTAGAGACAAGTCCAGGAACGCAAGATCACCCATAATGCCATTCAGCCATCCAGTCTGCAGATAGCCACCCCCTGTGATATCACAGTTCTATAAAACCCTCATCCCATGCAGTCTCCACCATTGTCCTCTGAGCTGAGCATAGGGTGAGACGTGACAAGTACTCATACGTCAGGGATAGTGTTGCTGAAGACGATTAATCGAAGAATATTGGAGAGGGAAAGTGCAGGGAGACTTATTCTGCATCAGATTTATTTATTTGTTCCTATTACTTATTCCTACATCAGCTGTAAACTAAGATATGTAATTCAAAATTAATAAGATGGATGCCTTTATTATTCCACTGCCATTGTGCCAACCAGTACCTTCCAGTCTGCACCCCTTAGGGGGGCCACGTCTTAATAATGACCATCCTCATCTTTTGCTGCCTTTACTTATTCCAAATCATCCTTCAAAGTCGACAGCAAGATGATGAGAGGAAAGTCAGCAAAATGCAGAGAGAGGAGGAGCTGGATGTTTCTGATAACATATTCTCATCAATATTAGGTGATATAAAAAGGAGGAAAAGCAGATGGCGAAGAAAGGCTCCCACCTGTAGGGCAGAAGAGCTCTGGGGTTGGAGAAGTGGGTATGCTAGAGCTGATTAATATTGATTCTGTGTTTACTGTCAAATAAACCTAACCAGCCGAACGCCATACCAGCAATAGCTCCTGTTTAAAGGGTTTCTATCACTTCGTATCACATATTTAGGTGTCAGACACTAGCGATCCTCTAGTGTCTGCTCTAACAAACTATCCTAATATGATAGGTTTTGGGGCAGCCGTTTTGCTAAAATAACAACTTATATCTATATGCTAATGAGCCTCTAGGTGCTATGGGGGCGTTATTAGCACCTAGAGGCTCCGTCTACCTTCATAAACTGCCGCCGCCCAGCGCGTCCCTCCAGCCCGCCCATCTCCTGCTGAATGCGATCCTCCCCGTGCGCGTCTCTGTTCGGCGCATGCTCAGTGAATGTCTCACCGCTTCCCTGCTCAGACATCTCCACTGCGCCTGTTCCTCGGAGCACTATGATGTCATCGGCGCAGGCGCAGTGGAGATGTCTGAGCAGGGAAGCGGTCAGACATTCACTGCGCATGCGCCGAACAGAGACGCGCACGGGGAGGATCGCATTCAGCAGGAGATGGGCGGGCTGGAGGGATGCGCTGGGCGGCGGCAGTTTATGAAGGTAGACGGAGCCTCTAGGTGCTAATGACGCCCCCATAGCACCTAGAGGCTCATTAGCATATAGATATAAGTTGTTATTTTAGCAAAACGGCTGCCCCAAAACCTATCATATTAGGATGGTTTGTTAGAGCAGACACTAGCGGATCGCTAGTGTCTGACACCTAAATATGTGATACAAAGTGATAGAAACCCAGGTGCTGCGTGGCCATTAACAACGAAGAAGGACTATACAGTGCAGTCGTTATTATTAAATAAAAGGCAGCTGGGGGCTAATTGGCCACGCGGCTCTTCACCGCAGCATGGCCACAACCCGCCCACAGCATGGCCTCTCCATGTGGCCATACCGTAAGGCAGAGTGGCCTGGGTATACTTGGTTTATAGCGAATCCTGACAAATTAATTCAGAATGAATCAAATTTCTTGGCAAGCTTTAGTGAAGTTGCCGAGTCGAATTTTTCAAAGCTTTGCTCATCTCTAGTAGCTATCCTATAAATCAATGTCTGACCCTGTCTTATTGGATAGATATCTACCAGCAGAGGTACAGCTTTATTTTTTTATTTTTGGAGAGCTACTGTGCATACCTTTTTCCCATAGGAGCACTATGTGACCTACAAGACTCCTTATACTTACTAGGTGCTTTCCACAAGGAGAAATAGTAACCCGCAGAACCTATTGAATAATTAATTTGGTGGAAATTATTCATTTTAATTAATCGACTTTAGACTAATGTTTATGGGTACCTTTAGCATACGACCACAAGGTAAGGCTTCTGCATTCAATTTTCAAAGTCAAAATCAGAAGTGGATCATAAATGGAGAGAAAGTAGAAAGGACTGAGAAAACTCTTTTATTAATTCACTCCTGGATTTGGCTTCCAAAAACTGCATGCAGAAACCTGGCCGTGTGGCTGTATCCTCATTGGTTGAATGTCTATGTTTGTGTCTTCTTATCCAGCCTATGATCTTACCTTGGATCCAGCTACGTTCCTGAAGAAGACAAATCTAAGCCTGGGTACATACCTGTATGCAAACCACAAGTGATGTTCCTCACTCCAGTGTCATCTGCTTCTGATTTGTGAAGATCACAGACAGTCAGCTAATAAAAGTTGAAAGCAATGACTGTTCTTGTTCTTCTTCTTTTGTTTTGGGCGTGGAAATAGGGAGGAGTTAGCTGCATGTGATGTGACATTACTTTCCTATTTCTAACAGTGCAATAAAAACAATAGAACGTGATACATGTCAAACAATTGCTTTGAGTCTGATGATCTACATCTCTGGACACTCTTGGATGTTCATATTTATGACAAGATCTGTAATTAGACACTTCCAAAGTACTTTGACTGTTTAAACAGTTGAACATGGGAACACGTTCCTTGGTCATTATGACTGATACTTACAGGCATACATACATAGCTTTGTTGATGATCATTCAGTATATGATGTATATAAACCTTTTTATGAACGGGATAATACCAGGGCTGTGAAGTAAGCCAAACTTCTAACTTTAAATTCTCTAAGTTTCCACACTTTGACTCATTCATTTTGCTCATATTGGTATAATAATAGCTTATACCAAATCTAGGTCTCATGCACATGACCATATTTTTCTTCAGTGTGCTATCCTTAGAAATTGAAAGGACAGTGACCCATAGTCAATGGGGCTATTAACACGAATCCGTGTGCCAGATCTGAGATTTTTTTTTAGTCACTTACTCTGACTCCAAAACTTTTTCTGGCTCCATGGCTCTGACTCCACAGCCTTGATTTTACCCCCTAGTCTATTCATATTTTTAATTGCTAAGCTGTCCGACAGATTCTTCTCTTCATTGCATATTGATACATGGTAAATGTAAATCAATGAATGTCTTCTTAGTCCTTATATTGGTTTTAATGGTTTGATACTTTCTTAGTTCTCATGCACACAGTGTGTGGTGCCATATAATACAGAAAACACAACTTAAATAGGTGGTTGTCACACCAAAATGCAGAAATTGTTCACAAATGTGCCATACCACCTGAGATACTTGCTCAAAGTAGGAACAATAAGTAAATAAAACTTCACTTTTAGGCTACTTTCACACCAGCGTTTTCGCTGGATCCGTCATGGATCTGCAAAAACGTTGCATATTGGATCATATGTCCACATGGGATATCTAGGTATCAACCAGCCCCACCTTCAGGCGTCACTTGTTCCTTTCCGCCACAATTTTGGAGAAGTGGAGGGTGGGACAGTTACTGCCTTTGATTAGTTCTTTCTTTACCCTGTGTATGTACCCCCTGATGAACCCAAATGCTGTGGGGGAAATGCGTTGGGGTAACAGTGTACTTATTGTGTTTTTTTTAGGGCGTTTTAGGGTAGGCACGGGGATGGAGGATTCCCACCATCAGGGGATGCCTCCGGGCTGAGGACTAATTAGGACCTTTCTAGGGAAAGGACCTTGCCTCCCATGGTGGTATCCTCGCATATACCTACTTCTGGACCCATTGTGTATCTGAATAAGTTTTTTTTTCTCTTTTTCATTATTTAGTTATATTGACCAATAAGGGTCGTTTTAAGGATATCAATAAAAGTATATTTTTTAAGGGTTCTATTATTATTTTTTCAGTTAATAAAAATGAAATGTCATCAATAAACATAGACCCATCAAGCACTTAGGTGGATCAGCCCCAACTAATCAGGATACCTAAATCCCTGTGTTGAACATACAGTGGTCCAAAGGTGAAAGAGGAATAGCCAGTGCACATATTTAAAAATAAATGTTCTTAACAGATCATATAGATTAGACAGAGGTGGAGATGGATATAACTCCAGCCATATAGTACCTCTGCACAGTACCTTATAAATTGATTTTCACTGCTTATTGGGAAATAGTGGGGGTCATTTATCAATCATAAATACGCCTAAATTAGGCGTATTTCTGGCACAGATTGTAGCACAATGATCCTTTGTGCCGCAATCTGTGACTTCTCCCTGCTCACGCCAGGTCTAAAAAAGGGTATTTGAAGAAGATGGGTTGGCACTGCAGTTTGCACATAGTGCACGCATCCAGGGAAGGCGTCCCACTAGTATATAGCGAAGAAGGACCAGCACTCACTTTCTTGATGATATGAAGAGACGTTTATTCAAGGCATAATAGCGTCATCAGTGACTAGTTTCAGGTCAAGCCTGAGCCTTTTTCAAACAGCAAACTTTTTGCACTTTGAAAAAGGGTCAGGCTTGAGCCAAAACTAGTCACTGATGATGCTATCATGCCTTGAATAAATGTCTCTTCATATCATCAAGAAAGTGAGTGCCGGTCATTCTTCGCTATATAGGTCTAAAAAAGGGGGCATGGGCGGGGAAGAGGACCCTTTACCACTTTCTACACCTGTTTTAGGTTCAGAAATGGTCTAAATGTAAGACAGCTAGGAGGCTGTCTTACATTCAGAAGTATTTTCACATCTAAGACAATAACCTGCCAGAAGGTGTGGTCCCAAAAATGGTGTCTAAAAATACAAATACTCACAGATGACCGCCATTAAAACATAGCCTTTATTCAATATCAAATTAAAATAACCCCCAATCCAAAAAGGAAAAATAATTGTGCTTACATAGTGTAAAGGGGGAATATTAATCACCAATATTTATGCAAATATCGATAATTAATATTCATAAATGGGAGGAGCCATCCAGTGATAACTCCGCCTATTTATGCCTTTATATAATAATAACAATACCTTCGCTATGCTTTACACTAAATCACTACGCTAGCTGCATGCGCCTTACTAAACTAACTATCGCCAATAACTACACGCCACACAGATAGTTATAAACCAAACACAGTATTTATTACTAACAATACACTATGCACGCAATACTAACAATACAGCACTAAATATACAGTCCTAAACTACACTACACGTTCCCAATTCCACCCATCAACTAACTAGACAATTCACACATACAAGTAATAACCACCCACCCCACCTGACTATTCACTGTCCCTACGGGGGTGTAAACCGACCACAAACACAAAGGGTTCACAATGGGGATTATATCAGAACTGTACAGCAATGCAAGGGTGAATACCCTGCAAGTGTACAGTGAGGGGGGGGGGGTGTGTGGCAGGGTTTGAGCAGGGGTTACCACCAGGGGTTAATCAGGGTAGGGAAAGGGTTACACGGTGGAGATACAGTGGGGGTCATCAGGGGGGTGTAACTGAACCACAAATACAACCAGTGGCACAGGATCAGGGGTACAAACAAGGATACAATAAGGCAAGGGTTTGGGGGATAGGGGTTACAGGACCAGGGGTGTGGGTTAACCAGGGGAGAGATATAGCGGTCGGGGGTCAGGGGATATACTTAATCCTTCCAGAGTAGGCCTCTTCCAGGCGGTCATCATGGAGCTCCTCTCTCCCATGCGTCTCTGAATCTAGTCTGGTTGCAAGAGAGGGCACCTCTGTCCGGTTTGGGGTTTTATAGCCCAAAAGCAACCCCCTCCTCCTTCCTCAGGCATGTGACATCATAGTGTGCCTTAGTCCCCCCTCCTAGTCCCAAAAATGCTGGGAGTAATGGGCATGGCCATGGGGCAGAGGTGTGGAAAACCGGTTATGATGTCTCTGGTTAGAAGGCCCTAACGGTGCCAGAGAGTCTGATTGTAAGGGGCCTGAACAAAAGGGGACTAGATGCTAATCAGCTGTTATCCTACAGGCTATCAGCACAAGTTTTTCTCTAAACAACTCTGTTGATAACAGTTGGAATTGCATATATGCATATATATATCCACAGATGCTTGGGGCACATCTATAAACACATACAAAACCGGGGGTATGAATGGGCAGCAATAAGCCCACATACATACTGTCATGCTGACATAAGTGTATATACATAGACACGTGTGCAAGTACATAAGTACATACACACATATCTATATATACACACACCCTCGCATATATCTGGGGCATCACATACAGGTGACATGCATATGTCCCCACTTGCCATACAGGGCCAATATATACACGGTCATACAGGAAATATATACTAACTATAAGGGGATACATATAAGGGGGCACATATATATACTAATATAAGGGGGATTATAAGGGGGCACAGCTTCCAGGGACCACATATTTCCCACAAGGGCCACCATGAGCCCCTGGGGATCACCATGGGCAGACGTGCGCAGATGCTGGGCACATCTGCGCACATCGTCCCATGATGCTGTGGTTAATGTATGCAGATATATACCATACATGACCGCACGTGTTTGCAGGCATGCATGGATATATGCATACGTCTCAACCGTTCCTCAACAATCCCCCTGTTGTCGGTCTATAATACGACAATATCTTGGGAGAACGGGTTGAGATATATTTGCCCCCCTTCAACCCCATCTTTGGTGGAAGTTCAGGAAGAACTGTAGTGCACACTGATCTTTAGGTACTTAGACATCCCTCATCCAGCTTCCTCCGACCCGCCCTTCACCGTAACCTCCTCCTTCGTCCACAGGATACACCGTCTACTTCTTGACATCTTTAGGATACCACACACCCACAGTCTCTCGGTTATTCTGCCGATCTTCAGGTATCTTCACCCCCCCCCAATTCTGGAGTGGGTTCACCCTTACAGTCTTTAACTGGCCTTTCTATAACAGTCTCTTGGTGTCGGCCACCCCCAACTTTGGAGTGACTACACCCCCACAGTCTCTCGGTAATTCTGCCGATCTTCAGGTATCTTCGCCCCCCCCCCAATTCTGGAGCGGGTTCACCCTTACAGTCTTTACCTTTCTATAACAGTCTCTTGGTGTTGGCCACCCCCACTTTGGAGTGGCCACACCCCCACAGTCTCTCGGTAATTCTGCCGATCTTCAGGTATCTTCGCCCCCCCCCCAATTCTGGAGCGGGTTCACCCTTACAGTCTTTGTCCCAACTTTCTTCTATCCAATGTCTGTTTCCATCTTGATGGGTGCGGTTCTCCCGTGGACAGATTAATAGGTCTTTACAAGGCAGGTCAGACTCTTAAGCGGTGATGTCATAGTACCTAAATTCTACTGCGGAGAACACCTCCGCCACACTACACCTCCAGCCCTTCCCTTAAGAACCTCACCGTTCCAGGGTTCAAGGTGGCAAATGAATGATGCCTGTCCCTATCGTGACCTAACCTTATCCCCATTCACACAAAACACATGTCACATCCCTCCCAACACCACCAAAATCATTATATGTATGTGTACCCATAGAGACTCATGCAACCTGGCATATCTCTACACCTCCAAAGACACAGGTAGGTCGCAGACCCCTGTGTCAATGGGAAACGACTATAGGATGCAAATGTGTACAGCCGAATATAGGCTGTCACACATTTGTACCTAGAGTGTCTATGGGTACACCATCGAACAACAAACACAATCAATCAATAAATACAATGTGCTATGGGGTTTCGGGGTAGTACAAGTTATACGTCCCGAACCCTCATAGGAAACAAAGTGTGTCCATACAATATTTGGCTACAGGAACAATGTTTGAGTTATGTCCTGAGCCTCCTCCTCCGGATAGTTCTGTAAAGTTCTGTCTGGTTCTGGTGTATTTGGTCAGTAAGTCCCTTGACCCTCCGATTACGATGACCAGAACCAGAAGAAGTTTCACTGGGTGAAACAATTGAATAAGTTCTTCCACACGAACGTCTCCCAAGTCTTCCTCCAGAGCCTTAAATAATGCTCCCGCTGGATTGTGGCACAGTCTTCATTGCTATAACACCTCTAGGTAGAGGTCGCTTCATTGCCAAAATCCAGTGGGATCCTCTGGAGCTTCACAACAGTGTCAGGGGGAATAGCTGGCCTCTTCTGTGGCATCTCCTAGGTTTTTCTTCCGCTCCATATAAAATCACACCTATGGCAGAAGAAAACACCAGGCGCTCCCAGGGGAATTTCTCCCCTAACAGTGCAATTAAATGTGAAAATTCCCAGCACCAATACCTTTGACCCATGGGTAGAGAAAGGTATTGGGCTGCCCTTTATCTCACAGGACCCCTCGTCATCCCAACACTGGTGTCTGAACATCCTACCTTCAGAGGAGCGTGTCCCTCTGCACCAACAGATAAGGATGGCCACCCTACTAGGTTAGGATAACTGGAGTTCTGTGGACAAAGCACCATCTTGTTATTGATGGCACCGTATCCCCGTCCACTCGTGTGTACCCAGGCCGATTTCCCCCTGTGATCCCATCTTGTGGAGGCCCGCAGAACCAATGGCATAGGCATGCCCTGGCTCCCCAGGCCCCCACAACACAAGAACACAGTCCACACTCTGCTGCCAAACACTCTGCATCCAATCCCTATCAGAGCTGTGTTGCCTGCTCGGACTAGAATTAAGTGCGCAGCACAACATTACACCAATGTTGTCTGTCCGCCCTAGTCCCCAGCGCAACACAGCCCTACCGAAAACCTTGAGCAAAACAGTGTTATCTGTATCGATCTGAGACCCTGGTTGCCCAGAATAATATCACATCATCCTTTGTGTGCTGCATGGAGAAGGTCCATGCCTTCTCCCGACCAGCAGGATTTCCCGTGTGACATTATCTGCGCGCAAACCTATACGTTCTCGATCCACAGTATAACACTGTTCCACTCCAAGGGGACACAGAATGAAACAAGACAGCAGACGGGACTTACAAGACTACATAAATCAGCATGGTAGAACACATCCGTAGACAAGGACTACCACCATCAACATCAAGAAAAACTTACAAACAGATAACAAAAACACACAACATGGACATACACAGGGAACAAACGGTGTAACAAATAGTACAGGGGTGTCAAATGTTGCCTAGCCTAGCTTGGCCACTCTGACCCCTCAGCAGCTGGTGATGCTGCCGAGAGGTAACCCCTTTATGGCCAAGCTGACTAGACCCCACTGCACAATTTGTTACCTGGCTGATACTGTTGGACACATTGCAATTACTTGCACAAGGGCAATTCCTTGCAATGTGTCCTTTGTTCCCACACCTGAAACACGTGACTTGGTTTCCTGTCCTGTGTGTTTTGCAGTGTCTCGCTATGTGACCTAGGCCACCACATGCAAAACATCTGATGCCTGCTCTGCATGACCCAGGTCCATCTACACTGCAGCCGTGCTCCCTTCTCCTGAATTGTACCATCCTCAGGGACGCACTCTTCACAGTTCTTTTTCCCAAAGTCAGGGAAAAATCTCTGTTAGTCTGGACCGGCTTGACCTGATGATCAGACCGGTCACAGACTACTCTCCCCCCTTGTGGCCCTGCACAGGGCAACGTTTTGGGAGATTCCGACCCTGGCTTTACGGAAAAAGAAAGGGCCGGCACCAACTTGGTGATAACCTGTTGCATGCCAGACATTAGCTGGGACCTTACAGCAACCTGAGCCTTCAATTTGGCTACCGTCACGTCAGTAGAGGCAGTCCGCTCCTTGAAGGCCTTGACCTCAGTATAAGACTGAGTCAACTTAGCCTCAATTTCCTCCTTCTGCCTCTGCAGCTCTACCAACTGTGACTCTATCCTAGCCACCTGCGCATCTCGGTCAACAGTAGACTGCACATTCTCTGCCAGCTGTGCCTGCAATGCCGAAACCTGGTCCGAATTACTGGCACAGCACTGGCAGTGAATGGCCGGAGGAATTGTCTCTGTTGACTGAGACACCAGCGCCACTTCCTTTGGCTTACAGATGCTAGCCTCAAACGTATGAACGAGTTTGGCTAGCATCCGAAGCCGTTTGGTGGCCTTGTTCAAAACCGTCCGTTTGTTAACACAAAGCTTGTCGTAACTACAAGCCTGTGCTAACAAATCGGACCACAGCATTTCTGCTGACTTGTATGTAGTGGGGAGGATGGGGTTAAATGTGCTGTGTCTGCTCAAGTTTTGCAGTGTGGGGAAGTCCATACTCACCGTTTGATGAGTGTCCATCTTCTCCTTGGCGCCGTACCTCGCAGCTGCTTGGAAGAAGTCCATTTTCCCGGATCGCTTCTTCCCCAGCTGGACTTGTACGCCGCTCCCACGAAGATGGATCTCCTTCAGTGACGTGTCCGCTTCTCCCTTGCAATCACTTGAGCGATGCAGTGACCGTGCAAAGCAAATAGCAAAATATTAATTCACAGAACAGATTATAGATTCTCTGCTAAAGATTTTGATCTGCGCTTGGTGCCGTAAGGAAGAGTCACGTTACCTGTCCGAATTATCAGGTCCTAGACGCTCAGACCGCTGACCACGTCTCTCTTGCCTGACAATTCACAGGATGACCGACCTCTAACCCCAAAACCAAACACAGATTTCAAAATCTAAGCAGTGGGCCTGGCTCGCCAATGTAAAGGGGGAATATTAATCACCAATATTTATGCAAATATCGATAATTAATATTCATAAATGGGAGGAGCCATCTAGTGATAACTCCGCCTATTTATGCCTTTATATAATAATAACAATACCTTCGCTATGCTTTACACTAAATCACTACGCTAGCTGCATGCGCCTTACTAAACTAACTATCGCCAATAACTACACGCCACACAGATAGTTATAAACCAAACACAGTATTTATTACTAACAATACACTATGCACGCAATACTAACAATACAGCACTAAATATACAGTCCTAAACTACACTACACGTTCCCAATTCCACGCATCAACTAACTAGACAATTCACACATACAAGTAATAACCGCCCACCCCACCTGACTATTCACTGTCCCTACGGGGGTGTAAACCGACCACAAACACAAAGGGTTCACAATGGGGATTATATCAGAACTGTACAGCAATGCAAGGGTGAATACCCTGCAAGTGTACAGTGAGGTGGGGGGGGGGGGTGTGTGGCAGGGTTTGAGCAGGGGTTACCACCAGGGGTTAATCAGGGTAGGGAAAGGGTTACACGGTGGAGATACAGTGGGGGTCATCAGGGGGGTGTAACTGAACCACAAATACAACCAGTGGCACAGGATCAGGGGTACAAACAAGGATACAATAAGGCAAGGGTTTGGGGGATAGGGGTTACAGGACCAGGGGTGTGGGTTAACCAGGGGAGAGATATAGCGGTCGGGGGTCAGGGGATATACTTAATCCTTCCAGAGTAGGCCTCTTCCAGGCGGTCATCATGGAGCTCCTCTCTCCCATGCTTCTCTGAATCTAGTCTGGTTGCAAGAGAGGGCACCTCTGTCCGGTTTGGGGTTTTATAGCCCAAAAGCAACCCCCTCCTCCTTCCTCAGGCATGTGACATCATAGTGTGCCTTAGTCCCCCCTCCTAGTCCCAAAAATGCTGGGAGTAATGGGCATGGCCATGGGGCAGAGGTGTGGAAAACCGGTTATGATGTCTCTGGTTAGAAGGCCCTAACGGTGCCAGAGAGTCTGATTGTAAGGGGCCTGAACAAAAGGGGACTAGATGCTAATCAGCTGTTATCCTACAGGCTATCAACACAAGTTTTTCTCTAAATAACTCTGTTGATAACAGTTGGAATTGCATATATGCATATATATATCCACAGATGCTTGGGGCACATCTATAAACACATACAAAACTGGGGGTATGAATGGGCAGCAATAAGCCCACATACATACTGTCATGCTGACATAAGTGTATATACATAGACACTGTGCAAGTACATACACACATATCTATATATACACACACCCTCGCATATATCTGGGGCATCACATACAGGTGACATGCATATGTCCCCACTTGCCATACAGGGCCAATATATACACGGTCATACAGGAAATATATACTAACTATAAGGGGACACATATAAGGGGGCACATATATATACTAATATAAGGGGGATTATAAGGGGGCACAGCTTCCAGGGACCACATATTTCCCACAAGGGCCACCATGAGCCCCTGGGGATCACCATGGGCAGACGTGCGCAGATGCTGGGCACATCTGCGCACATCGTCCCATGATGCTGTGGTTAATGTATGCAGATATATACCATACATGCCCGCACGTGTTTGCAGGCATGCATGGATATATGCATACGTCTCAACCGTTCCTCAACACATAGAATAACAAAAAATAACAAAGAAGGGGGCAGTAATTCATGGGTATAGACTGGTTTCTTTGTGGGTCTCTATCCCTAAGTCTTGCCCTATGTATTGACGCCCTGCCTACAAAACGGAATGGCCGCCCCGATAGGGGCGATCCCGTATCAGGAACCTCCTATAAGCCCCTAGGATGGCCCTGATAAAGGGATGAAGAACCAGCTAATATAAGTTGGCAAAAAGACTACCATAAATACCAAAAATAATAAACAAAATTAGGTATTTGACCTCAAAGAGTATACAGTCCACCACAAAACAGTATCACACAGTAATGCCTTATTGAAATATCAGATAATTTCAATATGTTAGATGGTTTATAATGATAACCCTGTCTCAATGCGTTTCGCCCATTTAATTACAGGGCTCATCAGGGGACATTGTTTTTACTTGATAGGAGAGTATACATAAAAGTGTCTCCAATTCTTTACAATATAATTGTCCTTTGGGTGGAATATCAATCAGCAAAATACGGTGATACAATGAGGCAGATAGATGCCAGCTATTTGATGTAGATCTAAATATAAATAGTGCCAAATATAGTTCTCCCCCGTTCCTGGAAAATGCTTATATCCAAATGGGTTTGATTCTCAGGAATTAGAGGCAGATAATAGTATCCAAAGGTTGAATAGCAGATGCATGCCTTATAAACGGACATGCAATGTCCATAGATTACATTATAGATAAATGACTTTATCTGCCCAAGGATAGCGTGTGGCGGCCAGCTCATCAGAAGGAGGAGGGGGCCCAGATACGGCTGGCGTTCACGATGGTGTCCCTCCTCAGAATGAGAGGCACGCTCGATTTATGGCGCCCGCCCGGGCGAGCGGCGTGTCACGTGACCGCCATGTGAACGTGATCGGGATACAGCCGGTCACGTAAAGAACACGTCAGTGGTCATGTGACTCGGAGACCCGATCACGTGACAGAAAGGTCCTTGAGCAGCACATCCAGATAATGGATAATGGAGGTAGTCACATGATCTATTAAATAGATGAATAAACGAAAGGTAAACAAAGAATAGGGTGGACAAAAAGGAACAAATAGGCAAAAAAAAAAAAAGCCAGCATAATCCTCAGGGTAAGCAAAGATATAAAACTGGTGGTAGAAAGAAATCAGAAAATAAATATATGTATCAAAAATCATGGAGTTATTAATTGTATGATGGGGGCCAAAATTAAATTCTTACGGGGAGTGGCTAGAAACTGCCTATCTACTAAAGGAAAAATAAAAAATAAAAGATGAAAAAAATGGAAGAAAATAAGGCCCCCCCCTAAAAAGGTTAGTTGGCTGGTAAATAATGAGAAGCATGCAAAATCATTACATTCATTTAATCTCAAAGGTGCTACTGTACTAAGAGTATAGATCCATCTTGATTCTTTTTGTTTTAGGATTTTATCCAGATCACCGCCTCTAATCGAGTGTTTGATTGTTTCAATCATAGAAAAATGTACTGATTTGATATTACCAGCATGGTGTTGCCATATATGTCTTACGAGTGGTTTATCCCGTTTATTACATATGTCGCCAATATGCTCCAAAATTCTCTTCTTGAACATTCTACATGTCTTCCCCACGTATTTTAATCCACATATACATTGTGCAAAATATACGACCCCTATGGTGTTGCAACTTACAAAGGTGCAAATTAAGAAGTGGCGGTGAATCTGCCAAAGTTGTGTAGAAGCCGGAACGTCTTGTAAACTCTGGCAGATCCACCACCACCATGTATAGGGGTTATTAAGACCAGCGTCTAAAACGCCAGTCTTAATAAATGTGCCCCAGTATGTCCATAGTATCACATCAGATAAAGCCAGTATTTTTCCACTGGATTTTCAATATGAATCAGACAAAAAACAACTCTGTATGGTTGAGTACAAGAGCCCTTAAAGGGGTTGTCCTCCAACCAGCGACATACACAGATCTTATAGGGCCTGTGAGGTGGTGACAGGAGTCATCTATGAGGGGCAATATGTGTCACCCAGAATGTTGCAGGAAGCATTCTAAAGCGGCTTGCTTACCAGGAATGTGCCACCAAGGTTCCCGGCCTTGGTGGAGTAAAAGCCCTAGTTCAGGTGTCCACTAAGTTAGCTGGTGGACACAGAAAATAGATAGTGTAGCTGGTTCAGCAAGTTCAGGGTGGGCTTTTACTGGGAACATGCAATGTGTTGGGTAGGTGCCTGTTTCCCACGTTTCAGTCCGGGACTTGAGGCATGCTCATGTCCAGGGATACTATTTAATCCTGCTGCTAGATCTTAGGTGTGTCTCAGTCTGGAGAAAAGGCAGACAGTGTGAAGTAACACTGTCAGAGTGTGCTACAACTGTTTGACCCAGCTGCGATCCGTGGATTCTCACACGTGGATAGTCAAAGCTGTGGGATCCATGTAGATACTGGCCGCGCTGCCTGTATCTGCATGGATCCCACAGCTTTGACTATCCACATGTGAAAAACCACGCTATCTGCATCAGCATGGACCCCACAGACTTGAGAAAGGAGTACACTTACTCCAAAACACGTTGTCGCTTATTACTAAATAAAAAAAGATTTTATAAACATCCATTGAAGTCGTGTTTGCGCCAAGAGGTATCACATTTGTGTATTGACCTGGTACACATCCCCCCACTGAATTAATATAAAAAGAAAAGTAATCTTATAGCTGCACAGGATTTGCTTTCTTATTGAAATGGTCTGTAAGGGTCCATTCACACATCTGTAATGTGTTTTGCGGATCCACAAAACACGAACACCGGCAATGTGCGTTCCGCATTTTGCAGACCACACATCGCCGGCACTAATAGAATATGCCTATTCTTGTCCGCAATTGCGGACAAGAATAGGACATGTTCTATTTTTTTCGGGAACGGAATTCCGTATACGGGCAGCACTTGTGCGGCCCCATAGAAATGAATGGGTCCGCAATTCCGTTGCGCAAAATGCGGAACAGAATTGCGGACGTGTGAATGGGGCCTTAAAAGTAGCTATTTATTTATTTTGTGCATTGTGTTATTTTGTTGCCTGACTTCTTGGGAAAAGCTAGATGGGCTGGGGAGAGGAAGTGGCAGGATTCAGACGTGTCTGCTAAGTTGTTTACCTGAGGTGTCCTATGATCAGCCAGAGATCCAAGGCTTCATCCACAGTGAGCAAGGGATGCTTGTTGAAGATCTGCTGCCTGCTAAAGAGGATCTGTAGTCTTCATTTATAATTAGGAGCTGAGGAGATCAGAGGCCTGCCCTGAGGCCAGCGTTGGATCATCCATCAAGAAAACCAAGCTGCCATTCAGGCCTGCACAGGAGATCTCAGCCTGAAGCATTGTCCACTTGGTTAAGCCTCATGCACACGTCTGTGGAACACGGACTGTGAGATACCGGCCTGGATTCCCGAGGAGTGCAGGAGCGCACGGCGTCATTGGTTGCTATGACGCTGTGCGCCCGCTGCTGTACAGTAATACACTCGTATTATCTATTATCTATCTATTACTGTACAGCAGCAGCACGAAGCGCACGGCATCATAGCAACTAATGAGGCTGTGCGTTCCTGCACTCAGCAGGAATCCAGGCCGGTATCTCATGGTCCGTGTTCCACGGACGTGTGCATGAGGCTTTAGTGCGCACTTTGAATGAGGCTTAATTCCTGAGCTCAGGTCCCTCCCTGCAATCATGGTGAGGACAAGTTTTGGGGCAGCCGGGATCCCAGGTACACAGACCCCAAATTTGGTGTTGATTCCCAGTGGTTCCGGTTCTCCGTGTTTGGTTAGGAGATCCTGCTGTATTTAGCGGCATTTAGGCAAAATATAAATCCTTAAAGGTACGGTACCTAAATTAGGGAATTCCTAGCTGGGGGTCCCACTTTGGACAATATTGTACCACCACTTCAGTACACCGGAGCGCACCTCACTCCGTGTGGTCCGGCTGGATCTCGGTGTACGTTATATTGTATATAGTTTTCTCCTCTAGAGTCAGTAAATTTATTTTGGTTCACACAGCTCACTGTCCGTGCATTCATTC
The DNA here is from genome assembly GCF_905171765.1 of Bufo bufo. NCBI lineage: Eukaryota > Metazoa > Chordata > Amphibia > Anura > Bufonidae > Bufo > Bufo bufo. Next base: position 345,736,623 of record NC_053394.1, read on the forward strand.
TTGTGTGGTTCACTGTATCTCAACGGGCTCCCTCGGGTCCCCCTCTTAAAGAACTACGGAGGCAGACAGCACACGGTGTGCTGTTCACATCTTTTGCGGTCCCATTGAAATGAACAGATGCAGACTCATTCATACGGTTGTGTGAATGAGCCCTTAATAAACTCCTATTTAGTCTGTCTGGCTTCTGAGACCACGTGGAGCTTTTGAAATCTGTTCATGATTTAGTGCTGTATGGTGGCTTTTGCTGCTCTGTCTTGTGGGCTGGTGGGGTCCAGTGCCATGGGGGCTTAGGCCTCATGCACACGAACGTATTTTTTTGCGGTCCGCAAAAATGGGTCCCGTTTTTCCGTGATCCGTGACCGTTTTTTCGTCCGTGGGTCTTCCTTGATTTTTGGAGGATCCACGGCCATGAAAAAAAAGTCGTTTTGGTGTCCGCCTGGCCGTGCGGAGCCAAACGGATCCGTCCTGAATTACAATGCAAGTCAATGGGGACGGATCCGTTTGACGTTGACACAATATGGTCCCATTTCAAACGGATCCGTCCCCATTGACTTTCAATGTAAAGTCTGGAGTCCCTTTTATACGATCGGATCAGAGTTTTCTCCAATCCGATGGTATATTTTAACTTGAAGCGTCCCCATCACCATGGGAACGCCTCTATGTTAGAATATACTGTCGTATATGAGTTAGATCGTGAAACCTCATTTCCGACAGTATATTCTAACACAGAGGCGTTCCCATGGTGATGGGGACGCTTCTAGTTAGAATATACTACAAACTGTGTACATGACTGCCCCCTGCTGCCTAGCAGCATCCGATCTCCTACAGGGGGCCGTGATCAGTACAATTAACCCCTCAAGTGCCGCACCTGAAGGGGTTAATTGTACTATCATATCCCCCTGTAAGAGATCAGGGCTGCCAGGCAGCAGGGGGCAGACCCCCCCCCTCCCCAGTTTGAATATCATTGATGGCCAGTGCGCCCCCCCCCCCTTCCTCCCTCTATTGTAATAATTCGTTGGTGGCACAGTGTGCGCCCCCCCGCCCCCCCCCTTCCTCCCTCTATTGTAATAAATCGTTGGTGGCACAGTGTGCGCCCCCCGCCTTCCTCCCTCTATTGTAATAAATCGTTGGTGGCACAGTGTGCGCCCCCCATCGGCCCCCCTCCCTCTATAGCATTAACAACATTGGTGGCACAGTGTGCGGCCTCCCATCTCCCCCCCCCCCCCCTGATCATTGGTGGCAGCGGGTTACTAGCAATAGTACAATAGTAAAAGATTCATACTTACCTGGGAGCTGCGATGTTCGTGTCCGGCCGGGAGCTCCTCCTACTGGTAAGTGACAGTTCATTTAGCAATGCGCCGCACAGACCTGAGGCTGTCACTTACCAGTAGGTGGAGCTCCCGGCCGGACACGAACATCGCAGCAGCAGGTAAGTATGAATCTTCTACTATTGTACTATTGCTAAGTAACCATGGCAACCAGGACTGTAGTAGCGTCCTGGTTGCCATGGTTACCGATCGGAGCCCCAGCGATTAAACTGGGACTCCGATCGGAACTCCGCTGCCACCAATGATGGGGGGGGGGGAGATGGGAGGCCGCACACTGGCCACCAATGTTGTTAATGCTATAGAGGGAGGGGGGGCCGATGGGGGGCGCACACTGTGCCACCAACGAATTATTACAATAGAGGGAGGGAGGGGGGGCGCACACTGTGCCACCAACTAATTATTACAATAGAAGGGGGGGGGGGCCGCACACTGTGCCACCAACGAATTATTACAATAGAGGGAGGGAGGGGGGGGCGCACACTGTGCCACCAACAAATTATTACAATAGAGGGGGGGGGGGGCCATCAATGATATTTAAACTGGGGAGGGGGGGGTCTGCCCCCTGCTGCCTGGCAGCCCTGATCTCTTACAGGGGGATATGATAGTACAATTAACCCTTTCAGGTGCCGCACCTGAAGGGGTTAATTGTGCTGATCACGGCCCCCTGTAAGAGATCGGGTGCTGCCAGGCAGCAGGGGGCAGTCTTGTACACAGTTTGTAGTGTATTCTAACTAGAAGCGTCCCCATCACCATTGGAACGCTTCTGTGTTAGAATATACTGTCGGTTCTGAGTTTTCACGAAGTGAAAACTCAGCTTTGAAAAAGCTTTATGCAGACGGATCTTCGGATCCGTCTGTATAAAAACTAACCTACGGCCACGGATCACGGACACGGATGCCAATCTTGTGTGCATCCGTGTTCTTTCACGGACCCATTGACTTGAATGGGTCCGTGAACCGTTGGCCGTGAAAAAAATAGGACAGGTCATATTTTTTTCACGGCCAGGAAACACGGATCACGGATGCGGCTGCAAAACGGTGCATTTTCCGATTTTTCCACGGACCCATTGAAAGTCAATGGGTCCGCGAAAAAAAACGGAAAACGGCACAACGGCCACGGGTGCACACAACGGTGGTGTGCATGAGGCCTTAGTCTAATAGCAGTTGTTTTGTTGGGCTGCTGGGTCTCACCGGCTGCAGGTGTTTCAGTGGTTGCCATGTGGCACTACGCCAAGTAAGAAGCTACGCATTTTGATCAAAACGTATACTTAAGTGCCTCAATAGAGATCTTCACAAATGATGCTGAGAAACAATAGGTAAATGCATGACGTGGGTGTGCGACCCATATCTTTTTCTCTACAGTCTACCACTTAAATAATGATGCTTTCAGTTTGGGTCAGAAGAGCAGTGCTAGGGCTGGAAAATGTGGGCATCACAAGGACCGTGTTTCCCAGACCGAACACGCTCATGTTAAACTGGCCTACTACATGTGATTTCCAGTCTAACAGGTTTGATTTACTGCAGCATTGAAAAAACTATTTAACTATAAGTGGTAGAGAAATTGCAGTAATATATGTCTGTCTTGTGTATACGCTGACGGCACGCTCAATGTTATCACCAAAGGTCAACAGGCAAACAGTATTTTCCTTGTCATGGAGCTAGTTATGATTCATGACATCAGATAATTTGATGTCATTTAAAAGGGTTGTCCACTTCAGCAAATGGCATTTATCATGTATACAAAGTTAATACAGGACACTTACTAAGTTACTGTGTCCATATTGCTTCCTTTGCTGGCTAGATTCATTTTTCCATCACATTATACACTGCTCATTTCCATGGTTATGACCACCTTGCAATCCATCAGAGGTGGCTGTGCTTGCATGCTATAGGAAAAAGCACTTTCCTATGCGTGCTCCCACAGTCCTGGCCACCAAAGAGGCCGGTTCATTTTCCTTTGGTGTGCAAGCACTGCCACCGCTGATGGATAGCAGAGTGGTCATAACCATGAAAACGAGCAGTGTATAATGTGATGGAAAAATGAATCTAGCCAGTGATATCGATGCTCACAAGCAGAGCTTAATTTTGTTCACCTGCTCCAAATAGGTAATATGTAATATGTGCACGGAAGTACTACACTGACACTGTATCAGGTCAAAGCTTAACTTTATTATGAAGTTACAAGCATTCTATACCCTTAGTTGAGGGGAGGGTCATACATGGACTCCTCCAATTGGAGATTAATACATCGGCCTATACAGTTGCAAGAAAAAGTATGTGAACCCTTTGGAATGATATGGATTTCTGCACAAATTGGTCATAAAATGTGATCTGATCTTCATCTAAGTCACAACAATAGACAATCACAGTCTGCTTAAACTAATAACACAAGAATTGAATGTTACCATGTTTTTATTGAACACACCATGTAAACATTCACAGTGCAGGTGGAAAAAGTATGTGAACCCCTAGACTAATGGCATCTCCAAGAGCTAATTGGAGTGAGGTGTCAGCCAACTGGAGTCCAATCAATGAGATGAGATTGGAGGTGTTGGTTACAGCTGCCCTGCCCTATAAAAAACACACACCAGTTCTGGGTTTGCTTTTTGACTGTGAGAGCACAGCGCAGACTACTCAATAAGGTGAAGAAGAACCCTAGAGTGTCAACTAAAGACTTACAAAAGTCTCTGGCATATGCTAACATCCCTGTCTTCAGAGCGCACTAGGCTGAATGCTAGTGCGCATGTGCAGGACCGCCGGCTGGCCGTCAGTCTCTGTATCGTACAGGCTTCTATATGAAGCCTGTACTGACTACTACACAGTGCGTTGTAAGCGCTGTGCAGGAATGACAGCATATCGATCAGCCACAGAGGCTGATTGCTATGCTGTGCATGTCACAGGGGGCACTGGATGGCAAACAGGGGCACTGGATGGCAAACAGGGGGCAATGTATAGCACAAGGGGGGCAATAGATGGCACAAGGGGGCAATGGATGGTAAACAGGGGCACTGGATGGCAAACAGGGGCAATGGATTGCACAAGGGGGGAAATGGATGGCACAAGTGGGGCAATGGATGGCACAAGGGGGCAATGGATGGCACAAGGGGGGCAATGGATGGCACAAGGGGGGCAATGGATGGCACAAGGGGCAATGGATGGCAAACAAGGGGGTACTTGATGGCACAAGGGGGGCACTGGATGGCAAACAGCGGCACTGGATGGCAAACAGGGGGCAATAGATGGCAAACAAGGGGGCAATGTATAGCACAAGGAGGGCAATAGATGGCACAAGGGGGCAATGGATGGTAAACAGGGGCACTGGATGGCAAACAGGGGCAATGGATTGCACAAGGGGGGAAATGGATGGCACAAGTGGGGCAATGGATGGCACAAGGGGGCAATGGATGGCACAAGGGGGGCAATGGATGGCACAAGGGGCAATGGATGGCAAACAAGGGGGTACTTGATGGCACAAGGGGGGCACTGGATGGCAAACAGCGGCACTGGATGGCAAACAGGGGGCAATGTATGGCACAAGGGGGCAATAGATAGCAAGAAGGGCAATGGATGGCAAACAAGGGGGCATTGGATGGCTCAATGAGGGCACTGGATGGCACAAGGGTGCAATGGATGGCACAAGGGGGCAATGGATGGTAACAGGGGCACGGACGGTAAACAGGGGGCACTGGATTGCAAACAGGGGGCAATAGATGGGACAAGGGGGCAATGGATGGCACAAGGGGGGCAATGGATGACACAAGGAGGGCAATGGATGGTAAACAGGGGCACTGGATGGCAAACAGGGGCACTGGATGACAAACAGGGGCACTGGATTGCAAACAGGGGGCAATGGATGGCACAATAAAGGGCACTGGATGGCACAAGGTGGGCAATGGATAACACAAGGGGGCAATGGATGGTAAAAGGGGACACTGGATGGCAAACAGGGGCACTGGATGGCAAATGGGCACTGGATGGCAAACAGGGGCACTGGATGGCACAATAAAGGCACTGGATGGCACAAGGGGGCAAAGGATGACACAAGGGGGCAATGGATGGAACAAGGGGGCAATGGATGGTAAACAGGGGCACTGGATGGCAAACCAGGGGGCACTGGATGGCAAACAAGGGGGCACTGGTTGGCACAAGGGTGCAATGGATGGCACAATGGGGGAACTGGATGGCACAAGAGAGCAATGGTTGGCACAATGGGGGAACTGAATGATACAAGGGGGCAATGGATGGCGAAAGGGAACACTGGATAGCAAACAGGGGCGCTGGATGGCAAACAGGGGCACTGGAAGGCACAAGGGGGCACAAGGGGGCATTAGTATGAGTAATTCAGGGAAGATCCTTCAGCCGGTTGTTTGGGCGGCAGCATCTTCATTCACTTGCAGTGTGAAGTGTAAATCCAGGTCCGTTTGCCTTATAGTTTCACTGAAGTTGGATATGTCAATAGCACTTGGAATTGGCCATCAAATCTTGGTTCTAGGGTCTTCCTGGTGTGCTTCTTTACCAACACCCAGTCCCCTGGCTGTAGGCTGTGGGTTTCAGGTATTTTTTCTGGATCTGATTCTGCACACCAGTTCACTGACCAGCTTCTTTGCTATGTTTCTTGCATTTGCTTTTTTTCTACTGGGAAGGCTTCCGGCCACCCTGAAAATAGATCAACACACACAAGGACAAATTCATATACTTCTACCTTAGGCAGTTGAATATAGTCTATCTGCAGTCTCTGGAACTGGTAAAGTGGCCTGGGGGTGTGCTTAATTGGAATCTTCACCACTTGACCGGGATTGTTCAATGCACAGACCATACATCCTTGTACAAACCGAGCGGCTACAATAGAAAATTCTGTAGCAATCCACCCTGCCTTAACCACAATTACTATGGCACCTTTTGATAGGTGAGTGGGCCCGTGGGCCTCCTGAGCCATAGCTGGGTATAGAGGGCGTGGTAGACAAATTTTTTCCTTGTTTATCCAAATTCCATGTTCATCAGGTTTGGCCCCTTGTTTTGCCCAAAGTTCTTTTTCCTCAGGAGGTGCTTGATTGAGCATTCTTTGAAATGTACTCAGTCTCAAGGTTCTCACCGGTGTGGCATCAACATTTAGTGGCTGGAGTTCAGCTTGTTTGGCTGCCTTGTGTGCTCGATTATTGCCTTTTGCTTCCACCGTGGTACATCTTATATGAGCCTTTACCTTAATAATAGCAACCTTCTCTGGTAATAAGTTCATAAGTTCAAGTACAGAGTCTTTATTTTTAATTTGCTAGCCTGCTGATGTTAGAAAGTTTCTAGCCTGCCATGTGGGTCCATAGTCATGTGCAATACCAAAAGCATACCTTGAGTCCGTGTAGATGTTCACCTTCTTCCCCTTGGCCAATTTACATGCCTCAGTGAGTGCCTTCAGGTCCGCCTCTTGTGCTGACATGTGAGGTTGGAGTGGTTCAGCTATCCCTACCAGCTATCCAGTGTGGAACCGGCCGTCCCCTCCCATGAACCTGCTTCCATCTAAAAAATATTCAACATCAGGGTTATCAAGGGGGTTTTCATGTACATGATTAATTCCTCACGTTTCTTGGGGGTCATGTTCCATCATGTCATTTAGGACTACCTTCTATGCCCCCTTTCCCCATTTCTGAATCTGTGATTGGTAACAAAGTAGCAGGAATCAGAGTAGTACATCTTTTGAAAGAAATGTTAGCGGCATGAGGAGTGCACATTGGAGTCTGAGTTGCCTGGCCTTAGAAATATGCAGAGGGAGAGACGGAGCAGCAGAGAGGGAGAAGGCACATAAGGCAAAAAGCAGACTGCAAATGTTTCTGGAGCGAGCCATTTAACATGCATGGTCCCATCTGGCGCTCCCAGGATGCCGGAACATGGCTCCGCAGTGTGGGCTTTTTTATTTTTTTTAATCAGATCTTTTTTTATTGAGCATTTTCAACGTAAATACACTGTTTGTACAGATCATAAGCAGATATAATACACAGATAAATCTTACATAAGGCTGACAGAAGACAGGTTACCAAACATTAACTAGCACTCAAATTAGTGTTTGAAGAGGGAGCCCCCGTATAAAAAGCATAAAGGGCAAGGACCAGCACTGGGAGGCAACGTACTTAGACCCATGGTACAAACACAAAATGGAGGACATGTTACTAGCATTACGGAGGGCTGGCAGAATGCAGCATTTCCAGGCCTTGCTGCGAGAGATGCTGCATTCTGCTGTTGAGGGTGCTGGCAGAGGAATTTCCACTCACAGCGAAACAGGTGCGGGTACCAATCCTACCGCGCCTGCAAGAAGAGGGTGGTTTGAAGATGTGTTGGTCACTTCGGATATGAGATCATTCTTGCAGCCAACCCATAGACAGCTGCCCTTTGGATCCAGCCTCAGGGAATGCCTAGACCGACAGGTATACAACTACATCTGGTTAACGGCCGATCTGGACGCTCTGAGAAGTGAGGAACCCCTGGACTACTGGGTGTGCAGGCTTGACCTGTGGCCAGAGGTGACACAATTTTCCACGGAACTCTTGGCTTGCCCCTCGTCGAGTGTCCTGTCCGAAAGGATGTTCAGCGCAGCAAGGGGGATATCGTGACCGATAAGCCCACTCGCCTAGCTCACGACAGTGTGGACTACTTCACATTTCTAAAAATGAATGAGGCATGGATCTCAGAGGAATTCAACACCTGTGACGACCACATGTAATTAAATTTCCTCATGCCAGCCCACACATATCTGCCACCACCCAGAACAAAGAATGGTCCTTGTCTTATGTATATACAGCGGCATAAAAGGCCTTTCCTGTCAGGTGAATGCCTAATTTTTGGGGCCTGTACTGGTCTACAGTAAAATGTTTATCCAGTGACTGACTAATGTACCTCCAGCCACATCATCACAAGTTCTTTTCTGTCAGGTAAATGCCTAATTTTTGGGGCCTGTACTGGCCTACTGTAACATTTTTAGCCAGTGACTGCCTAATGTTCCTCCAACCACATAATCACAAGTTCTTTTCTGTCAGGTAAATGCCTAATTGTTAGGGCCTGTACTGGCCTACTGTAACATTTTTAGCCAGTGACCGCATAATGTACCTCCAGCCACATCATAACAAGTTCTTTTCTGTCAGGTGAATGCCTAATTTTTGGGGCCTCTACTGGCCTACAGTAAAAATTTTATACGGTGACTCCCTAATGTTCCTCTAGCCACATAATCACAAGTTCTTTTCTGTCAGGTGAATGCCTCATTTTAGGGGCCTGTACTGGCCTACAGTAAAATTTGTATCTAGTGACCACCTAATGTACCTCCAGCCACATCATCACAAGTTCTTTTCTGTCAGGTGAATGCCTAATTTTTGGGGCCTGTACTCCCGTGGCCTAAAATAAAAAAATATGACCTGAAGGTTTTTCAGGTTCGCCTGCTATTAAAGTCAATGGGGCCCGCCGCGAACGCGCACTTTGCAAACAGTTGATCACGAACGCGCGTTTGCGAACCATCCCGGCCGATGTTCGTCCATCACTATCGGGGAATTCTGAGCTTCCTGAGGCAGGGCGGTCCAAGTATACTGGTTACCCTTAAATGTAAAGGCAAACAGATACTGACAGTCTTTGTGCAGCGGGAAACTAAGGAAAGCATTTGCCAGGTCTATCACTGTGAAACACGTAGCAGTGGATGGAACTTGTGACAGTAAGGTTTGTGGGTTTGGCACTATTGGAGTTTGTAATGCTGTCATCTTGTTAACTTTTCTAAGATCATGAACCATCTTGTAACCGACAGGCTGTCCCTTAACTGGTTTCTTCTTTTTTGGGAACAGCGGGGAATTAGCGGGAGATACTGTTTTTATCAATACACCAGCTTGGAGGAAAGCATCAATTTGACTTGCCACTGCTATCTCCTGGGCATGACTGAGGGGGCTGCTTCACTTGAGGGGGCTGACATCCTGCCTTAAAGAGGACCTTTAATGCGATTTTATTAAGGGAGATATATACCTGTACTTGCGGGGTACCCCCCGCTGATGCTGCCACCCTGCTTGATTTTTTAAAATATGCCTCCTATGCCCCACCAGATTTCTCACGCTCAGTATGCTAATACTGAGCATCGGAGCATTGAGGAGGAGACTGAGTCTTTCTCCATGGGCCTCTCCTTTTCCCCAGGGAGAAAGACTCAATCTACCTTGCACAACTTCTCCTCTTAATCCCTCAGTTTCAACCTCACAAGCTACTTTTATCCATATATCAACCACATCTTCACATCCATGATCCTTTATCCAACCACAATGTGTTCTTCTGAATCTTTCCCAGACTAGCTTCTTTGGAGCTTCCTCCCTAAATCAGGGTGCCACCGTACTAGTACTCCTAGGGTTAAGATTCCCATACTTCATCACTGCCTTCTCTAATCCGTGCAGCTTCTCCCTCCTCTCCTCCTTCTACCCCCTGATCTGGCTCCTGGTCTGCCTCATCTTTCTGTTGTTCCCCTCCCTGTCCCCTTAGTTCTCCTCCCTGTCTTTTCCTAGCCATGAATAAGGGAACCAGGTCCAGGGTTGCTGGTTTAGGGGCCGCACCCACGGGTTGCGGAGGGGGAGGGTGACACCATGGACGGTACATAATAGGAGCCATCCAGATTGAGAACTGGCTATAACGGGGTGGGTGGAATCTCCAGGGGCGGAGGAGGAGGGTCTCTTCAGCGGGCGGTGTTGGCGTTAATGTTGCTACCCATGATGGGCGGGGAGCCCCACATGCAAATCAAGTCTCTCTTACGTCAGCGTTTTGTTGCCCACATTGTCTACAAATCCATCCGGCCGGGCCAGCGCCATTGTATGGCGGTGGTCGCCCTTCTCCTTTCTTATACACGTATATCTTCAACTTCTCATCATCTTCTGATCCACCATCTGCCGACCATTGGCACATCGTACGGTACCAAGCTTGTGTGGCTCCTAACAATCCTTTATCTCTCAAAATCCCTGGTTTAACTTTCCTCCATAATTCTGGTTCCAACTTGCCGCCTTTGTTACAACTTACTATCTCCATCAGTTTCTTACAATTTTTAACAAGTTTATAACACCAGCAAATGAGGCAATATGGACAATCACAATACATTAGTAAGTGCCTGGTATTAACTTTCTCTACATTATAAATGCCATTTACTGAAGTGAGACAACCCCTTTAACCTCTTGCCGCAACTGTAACGCCGAAAGGCGTCATTGCGGCGGCTCCCCCAGGCTACGCTAACGCCAATTGGCGTCATCTCGCGTGAGCCGAGATTTCCTGTGAACGCGCGCACACAGGCGCGCGCGCTCACAGGAACGGAAGGTAAGAGAGTGGATCTCCAGCCTGCCAGCGGCGATCGTTCGCTGGCAGGCTGGAGATGTGTTTTTTTTAACCCCTGAAAGGTATATCAGACGCTGTTTTGATAACAGCGTCTAATATACCTGCTACCTGGTCCTCTGGTGGTCCCCTTTGTTTGGATCGACCACCAGAGGACACAGGTAGCTCAGCAAAGTAGCACCAAGCACCACTACACCCCCCCGTCACTTATTAACCCCTTATTAGCCCCTGATCACCCCATATAGACTCCCTGATCACCCCCCTGTCATTGATTACCCCCCTGTCATTGATCACACCGCTGTAAAGCTCCATTCAGACGTCCGCATGATTTTTACGGATCCACTGATAGATGGATCGGATCCGCAAAACGCACACGGACGTCTGAATGGAGCCTTACAGGGGCGTGATCAATGACTGTGGTGATCACCCCATATAGACTCCCTCATCACCCCCCTGTCATTGATCACACCCCTGTAAAGTTCCATTCAGACGTCCGCATGATTTTTACGGATCCACTGATAGATGGATCGGATCCGCAAAACGCACACGGATGTCTGAATGGAGCCTTACAGGGGCGTGATCAATGACTGTGGTGATCACCCCATATAGACTCCCTCATCACCCCCCTGTCATTGATTACCCCCCTGTCATTGATCACACCCCTGTAAAGCTCCATTCAGACGTCCGCATGATTTTTACGGATCCACTGATAGATGGATCGGATCCGCAAAACGCATACGGACGTCTGAATGGAGCCTTACAGGGGCGTGATCAATGACTGTGGTGATCACCCTATATAGACTCCCTCATCACCCCCCTGTCATTGATCACACCCCTGTAAAGTTCCATTCAGACGTCCGCATGATTTTTACGGATCCACTGATAGATGGATCGGATCCGCAAAACGCACACGGACGTCTGAATGGAGCCTTACAGGGGCATGATCAATGACTGTGGTGATCACCCCATATAGACTCCCCGATCACCCCCCTGTCATTGATTACCCCCCTGTCATTGATCACACCCCTGTAAAGCTCCATTCAGATGTCCGCATGATTTTTACGGATCCATTGATAGATGGATCGGATCCGCAAAACACATACGGACATCTGAATGGAGCCTTATAGGGGGGTGATCAATGACAGGGGGGTCATCACCCCATATAGACTCCCTGATCACCCCCTGTCATTGATCACCCCCCCTGTCATTGATCACCCCCCTGTCATTGATCACCCCCCTGTCAGGCTCCATTCAGACATTTTTTTGGCCCAAGTTAGCGGAAATATATATATTTTTTTTCTTACAAAGTCTCATATTCCACTAACTTGTGTCAAAAAATTAAATCTCACATGAACTCACCATACCCCTCACGGAATCCAAATGCGTAAATTTTTTTAGACATTTATATTCCAGACTTCTTCTCACGCTTTAGGGCCCCTAGAATGCCAGGGCAGTATAAATACCCCACATGTGACCCCATTTCGGAAAGAAGACACCCCCAGGTATTCCGTGAGGGGCATATTGAGTCCATAAAAGATTGAAATTTTTGTCCCAAGTTAGCGGAAAGGGAGACTTTGTGAGAAAAAAATAAAAAATATCAATTTCCGCTAACTTGTGCCAAAAAAAAAAAATTTCTATGAACTCGCCATGCCCCTCATTGAATACCTTGGGGTGTCTTCTTTCCAAAATGGGGTCACATGTGGGGTATTTATACTGCCCTGGCATTCTAGGGGCCCCAAAGCGTGAGAAGAAGTCTGGTATCCAAATGTCTAAAAATGCCCTCCTAAAAGGAATTTGGGCACCTTTGCGCATCTAGGCTGCAAAAAAAGTGTCACACATCTGGTATCGCCGTACTCAGGAGAAGTTGGGGAATGTGTTTTGGGGTGTCATTTTACATATACCCATGCTGGGTGAGATAAATATCTTGGTCAAATGCCAACTTTGTATAAAAAAATGGGAAAAGTTGTCTTTTGCCAAGATATTTCTCTCACCCAGCATGGGCATATGTAAAATGACACCCCAAAACACATTGCCCAACTTCTCCTGAATACGGCGATACCACATGTGTGACACTTTTTTGCAGCCTAGGTGGGCAAAGGGGCCCATATTCCAAAGAGCACCTTTAGGATTTCACAGGTCATTTACCTACTTACCACACATTAGGGCCCCTGGAAAATGCCAGGGCAGTATAACTACCCCACAAGTGACCCCATTTTGGAAAGAAGACATCCCAAGGTATTCGCTGATGGGCATAGTGAGTTCATGGAAGTTTTTATTTTTTGTCACAAGTTAGTGGAAAATTATGATTTTTTTTTTTTTTTCTTACAAAGTCTCATATTCCACTAACTTGTGACAAAAAATAAAAACTTCCATGAACTCACTATGCCCATCAGCGAATACCTTGGGGTGTCTTCTTTCCAAAATGGGGTCACTTGTGGGGTAGTTATACTGCCCTGGCATTCTAGGGGCCCAAATGTGTGGTAAAGAGTTTGAAATCAAATTCTGTAAAAAATGACCATTGAAATCCGAAAGGTGCTCTTTGGAATATGGGCCCCTTTGCCCACCTAGGCTGCAAAAAAGTGTCACACATGTGGTATCTCCGTATTCAAGAGAAGTTGGGGAATGTGTTTTGGGGTGTCATTTTACATATTCCCATGCTGGGTGAGAGAAATATCTTGGCAAAAGACAACTTTTACCATTTTTTTATACAAAGTTGTCTTTTGCCAAGATATTTCTCTCACCCAGCATGGGTATATGTAAAATGACACCCCAAAACACATTCCCCAACTTCTCCTGAATACGGAGATACCACATGTGTGACACTTTTTTGCAGCCTAGGTGGGCAAAGGGGCCCACATTCCAAAGAGCACCTTTTGGATTTCACCAGCCATTTTTTACAGAATTTGATTTCAAACTCCTTACCACACATTTGGGCCCCTAGAATGCCAGGGCAGTATAACTACCCCACAAGTGACCCCATTTTGGAAAGAAGACATCCCAAGGTATTTGCTGATGGGCATAGTGAGTTCATGGAAGCTTTTATTTTTTGTCAGAAGTTAGTGGAATATGAGACTTTGTAAGAAAAAAAAAATCCCCCAAAAAAATCATCATTTTCCGCTAACTTGTGACAAAAAATAAAAAGTTCTATGAACTCACTATGCCCATCAGCGAATACCTTAGGGTGTCTACTTTCCGAAATGGGGTCATTTGTGGTGTGTTTGTACTGTCTGGCCATTGTAGAACCTCAGGAAACATGACAGGTGCTCAGAAAGTCAGAGCTGCTTCAAAAAGCGGAAATTCACATTTTTGTACCATAGTTTGTAAACGCTATAACTTTTACCCAAACCATTTTTTTTTTTACCCAAACATTTTTTTTTATCAAAGACATGTAGAACAATAAATTTAGAGCAAAATTTATATATGGATCTCGTTTTTTTTGCAAAATTTTACAACTGAAAGTGAAAAATGTCATTTTTTTGCAAAAAAATCGTTAAATTTCGATTAATAACAAAAAAAGTAAAAATGTCAGCAGCAATGAAATACCACCAAATGAAAGCTCTATTAGTGAGAAGAAAAAGGAGGTAAAATTCATTTGGGTGGTAAGTTGCATGACCGAGCAATAAACCGCTAAAGTTGTGGAGTGCCGATTTGTAAAAAATGGCCTGGTCTTTAGGGGGGTATAAACCTGTGGTCCTTAAGTGGTTAAGATCTCGATGGGAGATACAAAATTATCATATTATCAAAACGTATAATTGATGTGGAATTATTTTGGATTTTGGAATTATTCCAGAAAAACATATTGTAATTACTGAGCTGAAAAATAAGAGTTTAGAAAAAAGTGAAGGAACAAATGGGATTGCTCCTATGCAGATGAGGTCTGATCCTTCATAAATTACACATTTCCATACTGTTAAGCTACAGATGGGAGAAAAACATTTGCAAAAATATTAGTTTTTATTGATACAGATTTTGGGCAATGTTGACAAAACATAGCATGTATGAAAAGCCTGTACCAAATGTTGTGGTATAGTGCTCCATAGCTTTTACAATTCTCGCTATCCATGTGTAATGGTGGATGGTAACGATAACTCTCGAGTCACATGCAATTAACTCTATAGGGTGCTCATACACTGTGCGGTCCAGCCGCAAGATCTGCATGGGGTTTACCATGATGTCACGGGGCGCCGACGGCAGGTTCCCCCCATTCACCGCCGTCAGCGCTCTGCGGTTCATACAGAGCAAGGACGTGCGCTACACCCTCGTCTCCACAGCAACGAGGGACGGGGAGGATCTGGCCGCGCGTATTCCCTTGGTGCAGTCAGCGTCCTTCGCGTCCATGGCAACTGCGGCAAGCCTGAGAGCCGAGCTGATCACTCGGTGCTCGGCTGGATTCAGGAGAATGGAGACGCTGGCCACGTCACATGACTCCTCTTCTCCACTATTTAACCAGCAGCCTGCTGGCTACAGGTTGCCTGTGAATTCAGTCTCTTCCTGAACTTATTCTGTGTAACATGCGGCTAGATTCCCGGCTCCGTTCCCGACTTCATCCCCGATTGCTCCCTGCGTTTATTGACTTCTCCTGGTTTGACCTTTGGTGTGGACTTCTCTTTGATTATCCATTTGTACTTTAGTGACATCTTGGTTCTGACTCGGCTTGCTGACATATCTGTTGTTTGTCTTGTATGTCCCTCCGCACTTACCCAGGCTAGGGAACGCCGTCCAGTTGTACCTCGTTGCCTAGGACGAGTGGTGCAAGTAGGCAGGGACAGGGGTGTGGGTGGAGCCAGTGGTCACTACCCTCTACCCCTCTTTGTGACACATGAATTGCCGGGCCAGTACAAGTGCATCCCAGCAATTAGCAATACTGTGCATGGGGATCCCGCCACCAGACTGCAGTGTGCACTGGCCCCCTCTCTAACAATACAATAAACAGTATGTTAGGTGCACATATATCTCACTGAACAGCCTGTAGAAATTATATTCAGTTGCCAACTACAACCACAGCAGTCTTAGGCCTAATTCAGACGTCAGTGAGTCACGGACATGTTCTGTCTGTGTTCTCCACAGACAGCACATGTACCTATTGATTTTAATGTGTTTATTCCAACATCCGTGAATTACCACCATCCAGGGTTACACCACGAAGAAGAGCAGAGAGCGGTGAATGGCGGATCTGCAGAGTGGCAGCACCGTCTGCAGCAGGAGAGGTACACTTATATATTTTTTTTCATGTCTTATCTGAGGTCTCAAGGAGTATGATCTGAGGCTGATGGGGTTCTGATCAGAGGTCTGCTGCGAGTCTGACTTGAGGCTCATAGGGGTTTGATCTGAGTCTCATGGGGTTCTAATCTGAGACTTATGAGGGCTGGTGTGTGGTCTGAACTAAGGTCTGATGGAGCTTGGGGGTCTGATTTGGGGATTTTATCTGAGGTCTGATAAAGAATGGGGGTCTGATTTAGGATTGGGGGTTTGATCCCGTAAATCCTAGTTGCATCTTATAGTCCTATGCTGCTTATAGTTCAAGAAATACTGTCTTTATGTTCATCGCTGGGACATATGTATTACTAATATCAGAAGACTTTCTTTCATCTAACAGTCTTAGTGTAGAACGTTTTCCAAGCAGAAAAGGGCCTACAATTTGTAGCAATATTCTTAAAGGGAACCTGTCATCAACTTTATGCTGACCTCACTGAGGGCAGCATAAAATAGTGACCGAAATGCCGATTTCAGTGGTGTGTCACTCATGAGCTAAAAGTTAGAGGCTGCCGAGAATCAGCATCTTAATCATTGCAGCCCAGATCTTGAAAAGAGTCAAATCTACTTGAGAAGAGTCATGGTTATTCATAATCTCTTGCACTCGTGATTGGCAGTTCTCTCCTAGAGAGAAAGGGGGAAAACTAGGTAGAAGACTGTCAGTCATCAGCAGGTGGGCAGGGAGAACAGGAATTCATGAGTGGCCGTGACTCTTTTCCAGGCCCGGTCTGCAATGATTGTGATGTTAGTTCTCGGCAACCAGTTACATTTTAACTTTTAAATGACAGACCGCTGAAATCAACTCTTTATGCTGCCGTTAGTATGGGCAACATAAGGTTGAAGACAGTTTCCCTTTAATGCTAAGTGCAGTACTTATATATGATATTACAATATATTATCATAGGATTAGAGTAGACTCCGCTCTTTCCTTATTGGTACTTTCCATATTAACTAGTATTTTAGGAGACTGTGTTAGCCGTTTGCAACTAGGCTCCAGATCATTAATATTTTGAACTACTTATATATTTAATTAAGTATAGCAGTTTCTATACAGATGTAGGACTGGTGGAGTTAGAATGATGATCTGTAGTTTCAGAACTTTGCCCTGGATATCCAAATAAGATCTTCTTCATCAAATATTTCTCATTTCAGTGTATTGGGATCTAAAAATAGTTGTGTTGATCCTGAATAGAATTCCCTAAAATAAAGGTTTAACAGATCTGTTCTGTTCCGCACAATTATTCCAGGATGTTCTGTCTAGTCAGCAGTTTCTATGCGAGATATTGTCCTTAGACCCACCAAACCCCCATTAAAAATATTTAATCCTATATTGCTCCAGTGCTGCTGTCATAAGGGAGGAACTGTAAAAAAGAATAAGAGTTACTGATAATTCTATTTCCAGGAGTCCCTTTTGACAGCAACCTTACCTTCTCTCTCTTAACAACTACTATTAGAATTTAGAATATGAAGAATTGCTTTGGTTTTAATAAATCAATTGCATCCATCCTGGTGTAGTAATCTGTAAGGGTGAAGTTGAGAGGGGCCTTTTAAACCTATCTGTTTCCTGTCCCAAGAAGGTCAAGGGGTACATCCGCCAATGGTTCTGCCATGTGGGACTCGTGGAAATCAAATTACCGGTAAGTCTTAGTCCCTTTTATCGTGGGACAATCCTTTTAAGATAAAAGTCCACAAATGAGATGTGACAATTTGCATAGCACCTTTCAGTTACATGTGCCACGTGTTGATATCCTGTACCCCTTATTGTTTATTAGTTAAGGCCAATAAACCAATCAAAAGTCAACAGTTGACGTACAGTAAATAGATAGGTACTAACAATAATGAGGGATATAGCTAACATCATTAAAACCCAGTCATGCCGTCTATGAACACTCTCACGTGTATTTAGAAGATACTTAAGGGCATCACCAGTCAAGTTTAATGGACCCGTGCCTTTATTGTGTTCTGACAGAAGACAACACCCATTCTAAGTATCCTGCTTTTCCTATGAGTCACCAGGAATTTATAAAGAATTCCAGGGCTGCATTTAACATGATTATATCACATCTTCTGACGGCTCAAACACTTGTCACAATGTAAAATAGAAACACATACTATCAGCCATTTCAGCAAGGTTTTAAAGGGTTAGAACAGATTAGGAAAAGGTCTGTTTTTCCCAGAAACAGTGTCACCCTTGTTCGTAGACTATATATGGTACTGCAGGTACCAGACACATCTCATGCACACAAGTGGTGCTGTATCATAGGAAAACACAGATCCTTTTTTCTAAGTTTTGACAACCCCTTTATGTTTCAAACTTTTTATTGAAAAGAAATAGCATGAAGCATATATTATTGTAATGAAAGAGAACAGATAACAAAAAATACATAACCCTTCAACAGGGGGTAGAGTAAGGCTAGTTTCACATCTGTGGCAGAGGTACTGCCGGAACAGCCTGCCGCAGTTCTCTGAATCCAGCATTTCCAGGTACTGCCGCCTTACCGCTGTACTTTATTGACTATAATGGGGTCTGGCTGAGATCTGTCCACTACTCAGCAAATATGCCAGGAAGCATCTGAGCAAAAAAACACTTCACACAACATTTCCTGTGCGGCTGATTCCCTGCATTCTGTGCCGGAGAAGTCGGCCAGAGAACACAGCTGCACATGTGAAACTAACTTAAAATGGGCAATACTAAGTGAAACAACATAATGGAAGTGTATTCACGTGCTAGCAAAAGAGTAAAGACTTTAACATCGTCTCTGTGAAAGAAAAGGGAAAAGAAGAAGAAGAAAAGGGTAAAAGAAAAAAGGGGAGTGTTCCTTAACATCCATGCCAGCTGCCACCTCTCTTCTTCCATTTTACTTTCCGTTCTGTTATTCGGCAGTCCATGCCCATGCTTTCTCCTCCCTTAAAGAGCTATCATCCCTGCACCTATGTTTTCACCAGCCAATGGCTGGCTGCCTGGCTCCCTTAGGGTGTATTAGGCACCTTCCCCTGTGGAAAAGGGCCTGACCAAAAGTTCCTAGTTGGCTAGTTTCCTGCTAAGGTGCACCACTTCTGTTTTGCCTATATGTGTACTGACCTCTGTATGTCACTGTATTTGACCTCTTGCTACATGGTAAGACCTCTGCCTATTCCTCATAGTCTCTGTCTTTGGTTTAGCCTGAACCCTCAGTTCTTCGAATCAGTGTCTCTTGACACCCTTGGGTCAGCAGTGTACTGAACACAGACTGTTAAAAGAGTTAGTGGCCTTGTGGTTCCCCTGCAGCAGAGTCCAGTTCCTTGTATATGGGTTAAAGGGTGCTATTGGTGGGTACACCATCTCTTTCCCCTCGACCAGCATCATTGGTGGTTCTGTGGGGTGAGGGTATGTCACCGTACCATCCAATGTTAGTCTCTTTAAATCTCCTTTTAAATCTCCTTGGATAGGTGCATTACGCCTGACTGAATATATAATATTTAAATCATAAATTTCCTTCATATTGGTTTATTTATTTGTTTATTAATTTTTTCCTCATGTGGGTTGGGAGCATGTTACTTATTCATTCCCCATTGTGGTCCCACCTCTAGTTACCGTGGTTATCCCTGCCCCTGAATGTCCACTTTGTTGTCCTTCAGTGGAGGGTCTGTGATTATGACCCCCCACTCATAATCTCTATGCGAGTGGTTTTGTTGTAGCTGGACACTGACAGTTTGCCCAGCTCCATCCACTCAGCCTCTCTGAGTGAATCGCTGTGTCCTTCCATCCTGTGTCCGCCTGCTGTGCACCCATTGGACTATACTGTATATTGGCTGGGTGCAACTACCGGCGGACACTATTATTGGGACGGCTCCAGCGCTCACCTGATCACTGACGCGCGCTCACGTGACGTGCGCCGCAACACGTGATGCTTTCTCATCACATAGCGGCCACGTCCCGCGTGCGCATGCGCGGACTAATCTCCGCCCCCCTTCATTTGAAAACAGAATCAGCGCGCCACAAAGCACTGCCAGACGCCACACTACTGGCCTCACACAAACTGCCTGACGCCGGTCCAGCCAGATGGTTGCCACACGCACCCCAGGCTGCATGTAAGTAAATATACTCTGCACTATTTGAGTCTCTGAATGCATATTGGTGCGTAGGGACAGGTGAACATACTCACTCATTGTACCCACGGTTTTATTTCCACTATATCAGGTGTCCTCCTCACCACCTCGGCAGGGTCTTATAGGGACCTTAGACCAGGGTGAGGTTCCGGACGGGACCACCCCTTGCGGGGCACGGATCCCATGTTAGGGTATTAGGGTCATAGTAGGTCAAGCAGGGTGCAACAGGGACAGCTCATCTCCCTGCAGCCCACTACAACGCATGACCTATCTCACGAAGACCCTTCTTCAAAGGACACCAAATCTATGCGCTGGGAAAGGAACATCATTTCCGGTGACCTCCTGAGCTCGGTGAATAAACGCGGCCCATTACTTTGTACCGGTAAGATCTATCCTTGTTTTCTTACCCACACAAGGCATTGTCCGGGTCTTTAACTTGGGACACAGGACATTTACATTTATCTTCACCACCAGGTGTGGTTCCCCCTGATCCTTGGGGTCCACACAATTTAAACAAGGGTCTGCCCGCGAGGCCCCATCTACCTTGACCCGCCTCCCAGCGGTCTACGCGTACTTAGGGTCCCGCTTGTGTCTGTCTGTTTATGTTTGTAAGGGGTTTATATATATTTTACTTGTATTATTAAAAGTTACATATTTTAGAACGTTACTGCCCCTTTAACTTTCACATATTACGCTTCTGAGCAGTACTTTGGTGAGAGGTGCGGCTGCACCATTCTCCCTTAGAGGGACGACTCCCCTTTGTTTTGAAGACCAGAGAGGCCACTTGCATAACTCCCTTAGGAGTAGCCCCAGATTCAGTAAGCACAGCAGATTCACATACTCTACTGTAACATTCTCTACCATTCTATATTTGAAGTCAGCTAAGGCTCGGGTGAAATTAATTTCCAGCTGACTATGTTGGAGCAGAAAGTATTCTTATATTTGCACTGACCTCTGTCTGTCTCTGCATTTGACCTCTTGCTACCTGATCTGACCTCTGTCTGTTCCTCATACTAACCCTCTGCTGCCTGTTCTTACCCTTGCACTGACTTTGGATGGCCTGAACTCTGCCTGGCCTAACCTTGGCTTGTCCCTGTCTACGGTGCTTTGCATCAGTGTCTCTTGACCCCTGTGGGTCAGAAAAGGGTTCATGATTGATGACATAGCACCATGACGGAGCTCATGGTGGAGAGCTCCATTGGCACTTATCTTATATGCCACATCCTTGTCAATGCTCTGTGACTGGTTCAAATGAATAGGCATGCGCTGAAACTGAGTTGGAACTCCGGAGAAAGTGCATTGACAAAGGTGGTGCTTTATTTGATAATTGATTCCTTCATTTTTGTGTGATCTGTTATGGTAGTGCCAGAAGTCAGACACATGCTGCAAACACACTTCTGCTCTTCACCAAGTCAATTATCTATGATTCTTATGTAGTATGAGACTGGCACTCCCTCACATGGAAATAGAGCAATAGTAATAGTGTTGTTACACAATATTTAATTGGCAAAATATATTAAAATACAACATCAGAATACAATATTAAAATAACAATCGCTGCAGCGGAGACAAAACCAGTCCCTAAAAATACCAAAAATCTAAAACTTCAATAAAAACTCAAAAAAAGTCCAAAAAAAGAAGGGGACCATACGTCCTGAATGTGCAAAAAATATTGCAAGCCAAAAGTGTCAGTCTATTCCTTATAATAGTATTGGCATTCCTTTCTTGTATGCAATATAACATGCAAAATCCACGCAAGGCACCTTTTCAAATATTCGGAATTGTCCGATATAAATATTCAATAAAGTATCCAATCGGACACCAAGTTGTTACTCACAGGTGAATGTCGATTATCCTGCAGTCCCAATATTCAATCCTTTTGATTTTACTCACGGTATTTATTCACGTGGTTCTCAGTGTTTAGCGTCCCACCTGGTTCGTTCGTCTCTGGTCTCTGTCGATCGTTATCCACAAATCTCAGATCCGGTTATACGATCAGGGTGTAATATCGCGAGAGGTGAACTTATACTTGTACTGACCAGTTTGAATGGCTGAAAATCCGGGTCTTTATCTTTGGAGCGCTCCGAACTTCCAGTGGGGGTCACTTGTTGGGGATGTCTTTGAAGAGCACCAAACGCGTTTCGGGGATCTCCTTTCCCCTTCCCCAGAATTGTAAGGGGAGTGAGCGGTTTGTCTATACTACTTTATCTATGATTCTTATTGTTGTTATTTCTATTAGTAAGTCTTGAAAATTCATTTTTTGAAGGAAGCTGGTATCAGACACTTTATCTTAGTTGCCCACCTCCTATACATAAGCTCACAGAGCCATGGTCAACTCTGTTTTCTACTGTGCTTAACTTGTAAGACTTTTAAAGGTTCTAGCAAATAAGAAAACCTGTTCTAGAAACCTTTCAGAAAAATATGGGGCTGTTTATTAAAAGGCGAGGTAGGAGAAGTTAATGCCTCCAGGGACACACATAAAAGACTTTTAACACTATTAAGATTACTATATGTGGGGAAACAACAAGAATATATAATGATACATGTTTTATATATTTATGTTTTATATGTTTAGTGGCCCTTTAAGGCTACATTTACCAAGTGGGCAATAATCCATGTGTATCAGGTTTAGGCAAAGCATAGCAGGTTTTTCCCTTTGTACACATTCACATATCTCATTGTTCCTTCCTTGATGATGAAAACACCTTTTAAAATCTCCTTTCAGTTTAATCTCCATGAGAATGTATTTCCGTAAAAAACGAACGAAGTTTCAGTATAAAAGAGAGGGGTGAATCATACACCTGTCATTGTACAGCATTAAGAGGGCTGAGCAGAGGTGAGTTGTAAAGTAGTACTCAATCCACTAGCTTGCAGGGGCGGCAATGCAAGCAAACCATTGTCTATTTTAGGTATATTGTGCTAGGTTAGAATCATGTGTGGCTGACAATTACTATTGTTACAATAGACTGGGTATTTACTTTACGTTATACGTATAATTGTCAAGTTGAATAGCCATACATGAACCTGCTGGGTCCTCTAAAGCGGGAGCTGCACTTTTTTAGCCTGCTACCCTGTTTCTAATAGATTTTATTAATGCAGAATTCCCTAATAAAGCATATCATCTGGGGGAGCATGGGAGCTGAATCACTTACCATGCTGCCGTTGCCTGGCGGCTGGGTCCTGCCTGGTCTTTCTTTGTCCAGAAGCAGGCCTGGCCACTTTATTCCTGTGTTCCCCACTGGAGGCTGCAGCCTGCGCCTGGTTGCTAGGCCTCTTCCCTTGTTCAGTTGGGCGTGCGAAGACCAATCCTCACTAGCCAGTGGCTGGACACCAGAGGGGAAATTAAGCATTACATGATGCCCATTGTATCAATGGGCTGCTAGTGTACCATGTGAACATGATAGGTCCTCCAGAGACTTGCAGTACTTCATGGAATAGTATGTAGAAAGAGAAAGAGAATTCCTGACTAGTGCCATAGTGGTTGCAAAACTAAATTAGATTAATTGAAGGGGGTAGTCCTATATTCGGCAGAATTAATTAATGTATAATATTTAATAAGTCAGTAACTTAATAAGGGGGTAATGTGGTGGGACTGACTGAGGATGTTATAGGAAGTGAAGTGGACCGCAGACTGTTGGCTGTCTGTTAACTCTAATTAGCTTTTTACACAAAAAAAATGGCTATACTATCACATTCTCAATCTTTTTGCAGCATACGTATCAAAATTTCATATAAAAACCCTTAGCAGATATAACAAAAACCTACATTGCTCATATAGTTGCTAACCTGATGTACATCTTCCCCATGTTTTTTTTTTTTTTTCAATTTGGACTCTCTTGACCCTTTTTCGCCATATAAACAAATCACTCTGGTTGGCTTCCATCCTGTATGTAGCACTTCCTGTTCCTAAATCCAATCAAGCCCATGATGCACTTCTCCTTTCTTTGCTTCAGCATCGTCTTTAGCAATGGCAAGCTATTTTATAGCTCCTGTCATCCAGCTAGTTAGACACTTCCCTTTCACTGCCCCTGTATGGACATGACATCATAGGAAATGAGAAAGAGCTGCACAGCCCAGAACAGAAGATAGGAGAGTAGAAAGGTACAACAAATACATTACAAAATTACACCTACCTTTGGATGTTAATGCAAACTGGAAAAACACTTTAAACAGTCAAATAGGGATAATACTGTTGATGATGATGTTGGTGACTACTGACACAAAAGAAACATAATTAAATTAACCATCTTGTTTCTGTGGAAAACTACAGTACGATGTTCAAACACATCCAAGTGCCAACACCCTTTTGGACATAGGAAACAATATATGCCACTGACAATTAAAAAGTATTGTGCCAGCTAGAGAATATTATAGTGTATATTTCCTTATGATTCCAAGTAGGAAACATAAAAAGGGGGGGCTATGTTGTGCTACTAGAAGGGAAAGAATCTAATAAAAGTAAATAAAAAGCATAAAAAGGCACCGTGTTTCTTCATAATAGGTAAGACTACTTTCACATCTGCACTTTGTATTTACGTTCTTCTGCCCCGTTATAGGAGCAGAACGAAAATAATGGAAGTGACAAATTCGGCACATAGCTGAAGCAAACCGAGCCTACACATCCCATTGACTATAATGGAATCCGTTAGGTTTCCGCTTGCATGCAGGACTTTTCTCTCCACTACAAAAACCTTCTCCTGAACGGAACCCTAACGGAGAAGAACGGAAATACAAAGCGCATATGTGAAAGCAGCCTAAGATGAAGAGGGATCCCCTTCGAAACATGATCTCTTTTTATGATTTTAATTAAATTATTTTCCTGCTAGTGGCGCAGCGTAATCTCCTTTTTATTTTTCTTACTTGGTAGATTCAGCGGAAGGGAGTGGCCAGTGAAACAGGAGCTCTTATTGACTTGGTGAAATACCTTTCCAGTGATATACCCTCTATCAAGTGCGGAGCTGATAAGCCTAAGGGTCCATTCACATGACAGTATTTTCAGATCCGCATTTGCTGATAGACTAGGTAGTCAAGATTGAAAGGTCTCAATTATGGTTCTGGGCTCACAAGCATAAGGATTATTTAGTCAGTACTGAACCCTGTTTTGCTTCAATACTGTGGAATGATTCCTCCCTATCCTTTCCCTACACTTCTAATGCTCTTTCCCTAAACTTCTATTGAGCAAAATAAAAGTTTTAAAGTATTTTCTACCACTGTCCCTAGTGCCTGCTGACGTCTCTTCCTGCACTAATTGCACTGCAAAATAGCTGAATCCAAGATGGCTGAGGCTATTTATAGGGCTGTGACATCACAGGGCTGGCTGGCTGCTGATTGGCTGCATGCATGGCATTGTGGGTGCTCCCTCGTTCCCAGAGTTCATTGCTCTATGTCCTTACATGTGCAGCAGCCATTTTAGGAAAAAATGCAATTCGTTACCATGAAGCGTGAGGAAATTTGTATTCGGTGCGAAACCAATTTTTCCTGAAATTTGGATCGAAATCCACTTCGTCAACTTCTATTCGCTCATCTCTAGTTACAAGGTTACAGCTGATCAGCTGGATGTCAGTCATTGATTTGATAGTGATGACCTATCCAAACAGGAGGAAGGCAGCACATGAAGTTATTGATGCCAAAAATAAAAATAAAAAATTCGTTTCTCTGCTACAGTCACATCAAGCTGGCATCTCAGGATCGTGTGTCCTTTCTGCTGCAGCTCTCTTCCTATAACAGCTCAGGAGGCAGTTGAAGGATGGAACGTAGCCTGTGTATCCACCTCAGCGAGGTGGACAGAGAAATAAGGAAAAGATTGAACAACAGGTGGCGCTATACATATATATATATTATTGAATAACTCTGTGGCTATACAAAATTTTTAATTACATGCAGC
This sequence comes from Bufo bufo, assembly GCF_905171765.1. Lineage (NCBI taxonomy): Eukaryota > Metazoa > Chordata > Amphibia > Anura > Bufonidae > Bufo > Bufo bufo. The sequence continues at coordinate 345,762,497 of NC_053394.1, forward strand.
TGCAAAAGTATTCAGATCAAGGTGCTGGTTTGAACACTGCAGAATATTTTTTTGCAGAACAACCCTTTTAACTCCTTCTAAATGTCAATTCCGCACACATATCAAGGGCTCCACTACCTTTATCCTCCCCTAATTAAGTACACAGTTCCTCCATTCCTGTTCTCTGGTTGCTCTCTAGTGCACCCAGAGCTATAACATATTACTGCTCTGACTGGACCCATTAACAGCCGCCCCTAAGGATAAAATCTACAGCAGAAAAATCAGTGGCAGAATCATCAGCTGAAAATAGGTACGGTATTTTTTGGTGGTGAAAACACTACCAGATACACCTCCTTCCCATCAATGTGTTCTACCCCTTTCTCACTAACAGCTATGTGAAGTCATCATTAAATGTCACTTCTCAGACATTTTTCAAATCAGCTACTGAGAAAACTACCAGTCAATAGAAAGCTCTTGGTCAATTACTCAGCAGAAAATGCCCTTTTTCAGCTGCTGAATCAGCTCCATATTTTGCCGATGTGAACATAGACTGAGCTCATCCTTGCAGCCCTCCAGGCTGACATAATCCCCACAGTCACAGCAAATTCTCATGTGAGAGCTAACTCAACCCTGCCTGGTGACCTACACCGCTTCAGCGGCAGTCTGCACAGTACACTTAAAAACCTCCCTCATCCACAGTTAGCATTCCTACTGTAGCCTCAGTTTTGAGTTAGTTCACCTGTGATGACTTGTTCTTGCTTCATAGTCCGGCATTGCTGCTCCCCTTCAGAGGTTCACCATGTAACCCTCAGTGCAGCTTTCAGCTGACCACAGTCACATCTTCCTGCCTCTTTCCACCTCCACAGAAGTTTAGGTCTTTTCCGCTGCAATTTGGTGGAATAGGCTCCAGGCTTGTCACACAGGCCAACAGCAGCTCCAAAAAATACCGTATGATGACCATACGTGTTCTCCCATATTGGCACCAAACCTCACCTTTTATCTACACCTCACTAATTCTCCCAGCATGATGGCGTAGTGCATCATTGGAAAATGATCTACATTAGAACCAGGTTCTTCTTGGGCCTACACTCCATTCGTACCTTTCTTTAAAGTGGCTGACAGCCAAGACCATCATTCCCACAGCCTGCCATTGCAGCCTGTTGTGACAGGGACAGGCTGTCTGAACAATCTGAAAGGATAGGTTAGCTAAGATAAGATTAGATAGACAGATAGATGTCCTCCTTTTCCACTGCGGCTGCGCGGTAAAATTCGTAGCGCAGTGGAAAAGGAGAGAGGAGGAGAGTAAACGGGCGGGCAGAGGCACACGGAGGGCGGGGTTATGAGCCGTTGAGGAGGTGCTGCCTGGGGCTCGGACGATTGAGATGCCGCTCTGGGCACTTGAGAGGGCGCATTTACAGAATCTTAAAAGTTCATTTTTGGCTGAAAAAAAACTCCATTAGATACAACAAAGGTACCATTTTTAAGTTCTGGGTGGCACATATAACGCTATTTGATCAGTCTAATATGCTCAAATGTGGTGACAGACACCCTTTAAGCCTTCTAACGTCCTAAAAAAATTAAATGACATTTACAAAATGACAGACATATGGGGAGTGTTAATTGATAACCATTTTATGAGGTATTACTATCTGTCTTAAAAGTAGCGAAATTAAAATTTTGAAAATTGTGAATTTTTCCAAATTTTTGGTAAATTTGGAATTATTTTATAAAAAAAGGTGAAATTAATTTACCACTGTTATGAAGTACAATGTGTCACGATAAAACAGTCTCAGAATGGCTTGGATAAGTAAAAGCGTTCCAAAGTTATTACCATTTAAAATTGCACGTCAGATTTGCAAAAATCAGCCTGGGATTTAATGTGAAAAGTGGACCGGTACTCAAAGGGTTAAAATGCAAATGATTACAATAACAAATACTATTGGTAATAGTAACAATAATAAATATTGTTAACAATAATAAATACAAGGTGCAGTCTTTGTCACCAGATGATGAGGTGTGGTGGCTGGTTAGATGGCACTCACAGATAGTCTCTTTCTCCTTCTTTAATATGGCTATTGAGCTGGCACATGTGACTGTAGTTGTCCACTATGTAATGCAAGCTTTCAGATTTGTCTATCCTGACCACCTCGCAAAGACTTGAAATATGGTGGCAGGGGTCTTAATTCGTTATCCCCTACCTTGCAGCAGTGTCTGTAAAGCTTATTGTAGCTGGTCACGCTTTTGTCTGGAACACCGTAGCTTGATGGGTTTTAGCAGCCCTTGGGCATTTCTGTTCCTCTGGAGCAGTGTTCCTCACAGTGGAGATGGATTTCTGGTCTCAAGGCCCTAAAGAGAGGGAGCTGATGGACATGAGCTCTCTCTCCTCATGAATCTAGCTAGATCTCACCACTTCGGTCAAAGGCAGTGGTGGTGGGAGAAAGGGGGTCGAGTGGTTAGCTCCATCCCCAGTGTCAGTCATATGATATCTGCTGGTGTAACAGTACATGACATGAGTAAAATATTACCATAGCATTATAAACCAATTTGCTAATACTCGATAGATAGATAGATAGATAATTACATTTTTAAATATACAAAAGGGACATACAAGTAAATTATTAAGCAGCCTGTCAGCTACCTAGAATGTCCACGTAAAGAATCAGTTAACCAACAGCAAGGGGTAGAACTGCAGTTCATATGCTGCTAAAGTGCCATAAGCTCCATCATATGGATGCATGAAACAAAAAGCGGTTAGGAAGAATTCCTCAACATATTTACATATAACTTTATTTTCAGAATGAGAATGAAACTAGTGTGGCTGGTCTGGTGGAGTGGTCTCTTTTTGTGTGGAAACTGTAGTCCTGGTGTTGTTATGCGGGTCACTCAGAAATGGTTGGACTACAGTAAGTAACCTCACACATACAGTAAAACAGTTGTCCTGTTTGTAGAAGTGATCCGTGACCATAGCTTAATATTGAAATACTGTGTACCTAGTTTTATCAGAAGGAAAAGAAGTTTTTCGACACATGCTTCAACATGACCATCTTCCAGATATTATTGGGTCTACACATGTGTTTGGCTACGTTGACTATGCAATTACAGGGTAAGGAATAACAAGATAAAGGACAGCTACTCACAATCTGAATTTTATTACAGTATCAAAATGTTATCCTTTTATCCCATAGAATAACTGTTGAAGAATTTGACACTTCCCATATTGAGGTTCTCCCAACACCGCCAACAGACGTTCATTTAAATGTTGAAGGTGCAATGGCCAAGGTGTTTGGCCAGTGGAGGGTGAAACACTGGTTAATGTAAGCATGGAAAACTATTTTTAAGGACTGTAGGTGCAGGGCTAATATTAATTAATCTTAAATCAAATGAAATCATTTTAAAATGAGTACTGTATATCTATCTTAGTGAGAACTTGCATTTCTCATGAAATCACCATAATGGAGCATCTTAGGCTGCTTTCACTTCTGCACAAGCTATTTCCATTCGTCTGCTCCGTTATAGGAGCAGAAGAATGAAAATAACGAAAGTGCCAGATAGAGCACATAACTGACATTGACTACAATGGGATCCTTTTGGTTTCCATTCGGGTAAACGTTTTTATAGCAGAGCAAATTTTTATTTACACTAACAAATCTGTGACGGAAGCCTCAAACAGAGCACCCTTATCTGTAGTATTTACTGTATGCTGTTCCTCCTGGAAATGTATGAATGGACAACTGGTTTTTACTATTGACCGTGTTATGAATATGATGAGTCCCAACACTACATTATATCTTCTATTGAACTGATCAGAGTGTCTACTAATCATACACCCAAAGTATGTGGCATACTATGCAAAATGTGCACCTCCTCTCTCTTAGTCAATAAGCAGAGATGATATGTCACCTCACATACATAAAACACCAAATATATGAAACCACACAAGTTCAAATTCATCTTTTATTTGATCATAATTAAAATCTCACAATAAAAAATATAAAAAAAACTTACAAAATGGGCAGTATGGGCTCACAATTCAGCCACAAACACCTTTTGGGAAAAGAGGTCAGTATAAAATCCACAAAGGCAAATGTAAATGCTACTGTGGATATGAGAGTATCACCACCATCACCCCAGTTTATTCTAGCCCCAAGTAGTCAATACAGCACTGATTGTTAAAAAAACATAACATATCAGAATTTAAGTATCTGCTGTTTCAGACTATCACCAGGCTAGCAGAACACATGTGCATTGTTAAAGGCCCCTTTCACACGGGCGAGTATTCCGCGCGGGTGCGATGTGAGAGGTGAACGCATTGCACCCGCACTGAATACCAACCCATTCATTTCTATGGGGCTGTTCACATGAGCGGTGATTTTCACGCATCACTTATGCGTTGCGTGAAAATCGCAGCATGCTCTATATTCTGCGTTTTTCACGCAACGCAGGCACCATAGAAGTGAATGGGGTTGCGTGAAAATCGCAAGCATCCACAAGCAAGTGCGGATGCGGTGCGATTTTCACGCATGGTTGCTAGGTGACAGTCTATTCACTGTATTATTTTCCCTTATAACATGGTTATAAGGGAAAATAATAGCATTCTGAATACAGAATGCAAAGTAAAACAGCGCTGGAGGGGTTAAAAAAAATAAAATAAAAAATTAACTCACCTTAATCCACTTGATCGCGATGTCGGCATCTCCTTCTGTCCCCTTTACTGACTAGGACCTGTGGTGAGCATTAATTATAGTTCAAGGACCTTTGATGACGTCACTCCGGTCATCACATGGTACGTCACATGATCTTTTACCACCCTTTTTGAGGAATCACCATGGTAAAAGATCATGTGATGTACCATGTGATGACCGGAATGACGTCACCACAGGTCCTGTTGCTGCACAGAGATCAGATGAAGACAGAAGGAGATGCCGGGCCGCGAACAAGTGGACTAAGGTGAGTTACATTTATTTTTATTTTTTTTAACCCCTCCAGCGATGTTTTACTATGCATTCTGTATTCAGAATGCTATTATTTTCCCTTATAACCATGTTATAAGGGAAAATAATACTATTTACAGAACACCGATCCCAAGCCCGAACTTCTGTGAAGAAGTTCGGGTTTGGGTACCAAACACGCACAATTTTTCTCACGCGAGTGCAAAACGCATTACATTGTTTTGCACTCGCGCTGAAAAATCGCGGGTGTTCCCGCAACGCACCCGCACATTTTACCGCAACGCCCGTGTGAAAGGGGCCAAAGGGTAAATGCTTGGGGGTAGGAAAGAATACAAATAAACATTATTGCAGTAAAGGTATGGAGGATACAGACCAGGTAACCCAGGAGATAACCAATATTGCGGACCCTTGGAGTTGGTGCTGGAATTAAATTCTGGGCCTTTGACTAGCAATTTGTACAATGTATGTGTGCCCACAAATTTAGCTTTAATATTACATCATACAGATTGATGGCAGGTTCTCTTTAAAATTTTGTGCATACACATTGTACAATAAGTCATTTTTCTTACGATCCTCACGTCTGAAAGTTTGTATTCTGTTTGTGTACTCTTATAACAGAAATGACAATGGCAATTTTTCTCTCCGGGTCTCTGGAGTAACATTAAAAGCTCAGTTTACTACTTTGAAAGACTCAGCAGCCCGTCCATCTGTGTCTCTTTCTTCCTGCAATTCTGAAGTGAAAAACGCAAAAGTGCACCTGTCTGGAGGAGCCAGGTAGAAAACCGATTATGTAGTATTTGAATTTGTCTTCTTAATCTCTCCTGTTCCAAGAAAATGTAAAACTCATATTTCCCATAAGCGGATTTACAAAGATGTATCTAGAAGTGCTCCTAAAAACACAATATGTCACCGGATTAAAATGCGTTAATAGAAAACCTGTTGAACAAGGATGAGCTGTCTGCATCCAAAATCTTTCTTAGTCAGTTTTATATAAATATCTGATTTAATGTTGATGTTATTTAACCTGCTCTTACGTCTTACAGTTGGTTGTACAATCTCTTTACTGGTTTTCTGGAAAGGCCCATCAGAGATAACCTGAATAACAAGGTAATATGCACACAATACCTTACAATTAATGGCTTATAGAGACTTTGCAAGATAAGAATAATGAATAAGAACTATTCTGTAAGCTTAGTATAAAAAAATAGAAGCATCTAGGGATATCATTAGACAACTTTGTGTCTTAACTTGGCATCAGGGAGCTATGCCCTGCTGGAACTTTACAGATACTTTTTGTTGTAAACAGAAAAACTTATTGTATTTATTTTCATTGTATTCTCATGCAGAGGTACAACACTCATGCTAGTTACTGCCACACTAGCATCATGGTTACAGTCACTTGTTGAGGTACTGTGCCTTGCAAAAGTATTCACCCCCCCTTGACTTTTTTCGTATTTTGTTACATTACAGTTACAGCCTTAAATTCAATGTTTTGTTAATCTGAATTTTATGTGATGGATCAGAACACAATAATCTAAGGCTACTTTCACACTTGCGCTTGATCGGATCCGTTCTGAACGGATCCGATCATATTAATGCAGACGGAGGCTCCGTTCAGTACGGATCCGTCTGCATTAATAACTTAGAAAAATTTCTAAGTGCGAAAGTAGCCTGAGCGGATCCGTTCAGACTTTCAATGTAAAGTCAATGGGGGACGGATCCGCTTGAAGATTGAGCCATATGGTGTCATCTTCAAGCAGATCCGTTCCCATTGACTTACATTGTAAGTCTGGACGGATCCGCACGCCTCCGCACGGCCAGGCGGACACCCGAACGCTGCAAGCAGCGTTCAGCTGTCCGCCTGGCCGTGCGGAGGCGAGCGGAGCGGAGGCTGAACGCCGCCAGACTGATGCAGTCTGAGCGGATCCGCATCCATTCAGACTGCATCAGGGCTGGACGGAAGCGTTCTGCTCCGCTCGTGAGCCCGTTCAAACGGAGCTCACGAGCGGACAGCAGAACGCTAGTGTGAAAGTAGCCTCAGTTGGTGAAGTGAAATGAGAAAAATATATAAATAAAACTATTGTTTAGAAATAGAAAACAGAAAATTGCCATGTGCGTATATATTCACCCCCTTTGTTAGGAAGCCCATAAAAAGCTCTGGTGCAACCAATTACCTTCAGAAGTCACAAAATTTGTGAAATGATGTCCGCCTGTGTGCAATCTAAGTGTCACATGATCTGTCATTACATATACACACCTTTTTTGAAAGGCCCTAAAGGCTGCAACACCTAAGCAAGAGGCATCACTAACTAAACACTGCCATTAAGACCAAGAAACCCTCCAAACAAGTAAGGGACAATGTTGTTGAGAAGTACAGGGTTAGGTTATAAAAAAATATCCAAATCTTTGATGATCCCCAGGAGCACCATCAAATCTATCATAACCAAATGGAAAGAACATGGCACAACAGCAAACCTGCCAAGAGACGGCCGCCCACCAAAACTCACGGACCGGGCAAGGAGGGCATTAATTAGAGAGGCAGCACAGAGACCTAAGGTAACCCTGGAGGAGCTGCAGAGTTCCACAGCAGACTGGAGTATCTGTACATAGGACGACAATAAGCCGTACACTCCATAGAGTTAGGCCTTAGGGCAGAGTGGCCAGAAGAAAGCCATTACTTTCAGCTAAAAACAAAAAGGCACGTTGTGAGTTTGCGAAAAGGCATGTGGGAGACTCCCAAAATGTATGGAGGAAGGTGCTCTGGTCTGATGAGACTAAAATTGAACTTTTCGGCCATCAAAGATAAAAAAGCTATGTCTGGCGCAAACCCAACACATCACATCACCCAAAGAACACCATCCCCACAGTAAAACATGGTGGTGGCAGCATCATGCTGTGGGGATGTTTTTCAGCAGCCGAGACTGGGAAACTGGTCAGAGTTGAGGCAAAGGATGGTGCTAAATACAGGGATATTCTTGAGCAAAACCTGTACCACTCTGTGAGTGATTTGAGGCTAGGACGGAAGTTCACCTTCCAGCAGGACAATGACCACAAACACACTGCTAAAGCAACACTTGAGTGGTTTAAGGGGAAACATGTAAATGTGTTGGAATGGCCTAGTCAGTGGTAAGATGTGGCAAGCTCATAGAGACTTATCCAAAGCGACTTGGTGCTGTGATTGCCGCAAAAGGTGGCTCTACAAAGTATTGACTTTAGTGGGGTGGATAGTTATGCACATTTAGTTTTTCTGTTATTTTGTCCTATTTGTTGTTTGCTTCACAATAAAAAAACAAAACAAACATCATTAAAGTTGTGGGCATGTTCTGTAAATTAAATGATGCAAATCCTCAAACAATCCATGTTAATTCCAGGTTGTGAGGCACTAAAATACAAAACATGACAAGGGGGTGAATACTTTTGCAAGGCACTATACAATAAGCTTGGTGGTTTCTGTCATATTTGGGGGCAATACTCTTAAATAGGAGATTAGTAGAATGTTTGCAGTAATTTAAACAGTTTCTTGCTTGGCCTTGGAGGACTATCTACCACATCACAAATCTCTCAAGGCTGAGGTTCTGCAGGGTCCAATTGAATACTGCCATTCATTTAAGGGAGCCCATACCCTTCAGCAGCATTCCTCACTCAGGTGTTATTTGCAAGGCGCCAGCCTCTTGTTTGTCAGTGCCCCAACTCTTACAAGGGTCTCTGTAGCCACTAGACTGCTACCTATCACACCAGACCAACTGACAGTTGCATTCACATGGTGTACCACTTGATTTAATTTGGAATAGCTAAACACAAATCAGCTTGAGAGTAACTTCCCTATTTATAGCCCTTTTGCTCTGGGTTTTAGGTGCTGCCATTCTCCAGTTGCAGGAAGAGGGTCATTACAGACACTGGTTGTATTACAGTGAGTCACTCATGTGGCTTCCTTACAACAGTCTGTCAAAATGACCAGTCTTCAAAGCTCTCTCAATCTCAAGTGACCATTCTGAGGGCTTCCAGCTCCACATGGTGTTATCTCTTACTCCAACCTTTCTAATGCTTTACTAACACTGTTGTCTCTCAGTCATCTCAGGGACCTTATCATACTATACATAAAAGCCCCCGGCGTCAATAACTGCTTGTCCTCAGCCCACTAGCCGGGCATTGTCAATTGGAATTCAGGTCTGCTCGCCACACAATATTAGAGTAGGTCTCTCTGATGCCATGTGCAGCGACCGGGCCACACGTGAGTGTAAGTGGCCCGATGGGTGCATTAGTCATACTCACGGTTTTCGGGAACTCCCTGGGCCAGCATAAAGTGACGGGAAGGGTGCACCGGTTCTTCCCTTAGGGGCTCATTACGGTTCTAGGGTTCTCCTGCATGATGGTTTTTGAGGTACCCTTGATGACGTTTTACAGTGCAGGGCAGGGTCCCTGTTGTCGTGATGCCAGTTTCACGGCTGGTGTCATGGTCTGCTGTAGTGGGCCATGACACTTTTGCCATGCATGCTTGTTGCCGGTGACAACATGTTTTGACACTTCATCTTTAAGTTTGGTTCTCTTCCCATTTCTGGTGTGTATGGGGTTAAGGTGTGAGCAAAGTGGAGCTGGGTGTGGCCTCATGGCTTTTATGTTCTGAGCTGTGAGCCTGTCTGTTTTCAGTTTGCGTTCAGTGTCTTGAGGAGCTGGTGCTATTCCATCTGCCCAGTCCTTGAGGGCCACCTTATGGGACATCTATGTCTCCAGAGATGTCTTCCTTATGTCTCCTCCATTTTCTCTACCTTACCTGTTGTTATGTTTGGTGTGGGTATATGTTTTGGGGTTGTTGTACGTCTAGTTGTTGTTCCGTGTCTGGTCAGTGTTTGGTGTATTCTGTCCGGCATGGATGCTAGATGTTCCCCTGCTTGTCTGTACCTCCGGAAGGGGGTCCCTGGGGTTCCCCGGAGGGGGAACCAAATGTCAGTGCGCAGCTCTGCCGGGGGCCACCATGCATCCTGGGGGTCCAGGCAGTTACTGGTGTGCTTGATTCTTGTATGAGTTGTTTGTGCTGTGTCTTGTTAGGTGTTAGGGTTCCAGTACTGTTTCATGGGGTCCAGCCATCGTTGTTGCTGCGGCAGGTAAGTGCTTTTTGTACTTGGCTCTTACCTGCCGATCCAGTAGCTGTGCACTGTCTACCATTCCCAGTTGCTAGGTCTGTGTGAGACTCCGATTCATCCGTGTCATGGATGAACCGGTCGTCTCCTTGCCCAGACCTTACTACCAGAGATCATCAAGGCTAGTGAGACCTCCTACCATCTGGGTTCGCTCATGCGGTTAGGAGGTCAGGGATAGGATGAGGGTGGCGATAGGAGGTAACCTGCTCCCTTATCCTGGCTTCCATGCCTAGTGGCTTTCTTAATATCTGACATTGTATGGTGGGGGGGGGGGGGTTCCCCCACTGCCCACCGTGGCAGCCAGCACCTTGAGGTGCAAATGTAGGATAGAAAAAATGAGTCCAAGCTAACAGCAAATGATTCTTTACCAGAGCTTCAGGTGCAGACAAATTAGGACAGGTCTTAGGCTACTTTCACACTAGCGTTTTAGTTTTCCAGTATTGAGATTCGTCATAGGGTCTCAATACCAGAAAAAAAGCTTCAGTTTTGTCCCCATTCATTGTCAATGGGGAGAAAACTGAACTGAACAGAACGGAATGCTGCAAGATGCATTCTGTTCCGTTTAGTTGCGTTCCCATACCGGAGAGCAAACCGCAACATGTAGTTTGCTTTCCGTCCTGGGATGCGGAGTAAGATGGATCCGGCATGACCCCCAATGCAAGTCAATGGGGACAGATCCAATTTCTCTGCCACAATCTGCCACAATAGAAAATGGATCTGTCCTCCATTGACTTTCAATGGAGTTCATGACGGATCCGTCTTGGCAATGTTAAAAATAATACAACCGGATCCATTCATAACGGATGCAGATGGTTGCATTATCAGTAATGGAAGATTTTTTCTGAACCCTGCCGGATCCAGCAAAAACGCTAGTGTAAAAGTAGCCTTACTTGTTATGGACCAGCTGATGTTACACAGAAATGTAGTCTCATCAGATGGTACAGTTCTCATAGCTGCACAGATAACCATAGGCCAAACCGGTGTCTCTTTAGCTGTTTTAAGCTATCTTCCTTATCCTGCACTTTACTAACTGATTTGTACACACAAGCAGGGGTGCACCACCAATTAGGAGAGGTGAGGTAATTATCTGAGGCAGCGCCAGGTAGGGGCAAGTGGGGGACAGCAGAAGGGCCATGGGCAATGAGCGCTTCCATTGTGGAAGAGCTCATCTCTGCATATTCTACTGAATCGCTGTTCTCAGGATAGCGATACAGTTGAATGCGGTGGTGGGGCACAGGAGTGATGTCTCCCTACCCCACTGTTCCCTCTAATCGGCTTTAGTCCTAGTTCCTGTAGCCTATCAGAGGCCGGGGTCACCACATTGCTGACAGCAGAATGGAGGTTAGTATTTGAGTTTATTATTTTTATTTGGCAGCATGCAGTTGGGCCACAGAGGGGGGAATTCATTATTTTGTAACTAGGATAAACACTATGGGGACATTGGGGTCTCTAAAAAGGAGCATTTTTGTACTGGCACACATTCTAAGGGGGGCACTATGGGGACATTCATTCGACTGGGGGCACTAAAAGGGGGTATTTTTAACTATATTTTTGTACTGGCACACATTGTAAGGGATAATTTTTTTACTGACAAACATTATAAGGGGTAATTTTTTTTGTACTGGTACACATTATAGGGGTGATAATTACTACTGGGTGCTCAATGGGGGCATTATTACTTCTGGGGCAAAATAAAGGACATTATTACTAGACATGAGTGAATTTCCACTTATGAAATTCATTCACACTTTGTTTGGTGGTAAAAGGTGAATTGCATTATGGAATCCGTTACCATGGACCATAACGCAATTCTATGACGGAATGCATAACGGAATGCCTTTAGAGGCATTCCGTTATTCATTCCGTCATAATAGAAGTCTATGGGCTGCAAAATGGATCTGTCCCATTTCCGTTATGCAGGAGAGAACTCCCCTGCATAAAGGAGACGGGACGGATCTGTTATGCAGCACATAGACTTCTATTATGACGGAATGAATAACGGAATGCCTCTAAAGGCATTCCGTTATGCATTCCATCATAGAATTGCGTTATGGTCCATGGTAACGGAATCCATAATGCAATTCACCTTTTACCACCAAACAAAGTGTGAACGAATTTCAAAATATGAAATTCTCTCATCTCTAATTATTATTATTGGTGGGACTTTTGGGAGGACTTTTACAGTGGGGGGCATCCTGGCACAGTATCAACTTTGTACAATTATTTTAGGAGGACACTATGTTTGTGACACTACAGTATAAGTGTCAGGGACACTATTTACTGGACACAGTAGTATAGTTTTCTGTTTCTGTAGTATAGTTTTGGGGAGCAGGATGGGGTGTTCAGAAGCCTAGGAGGAGGATGGAAGAGTAGGAAACTAACATGTCTGTCAAACTCTGCAGAGACAAGAGACCGATGAAAGAAATCATCATGGCGGCCTGGTCTGAATGGAGAAGATAAGGAAAGAGTATGTCTATGTCAGAGGAGAAGTCATTAGATGTAAGATGTATGTGGCGCTGTATTACCCTGTATGTTTTGTAGCTTGCGTTCTTTTCTTCCGGCATAGAGTTCCGTCGTCGGGGCTCTATGCCGGAATAATCCTGATCAGGATTATCCTAATGCATTCTGAATGGAGAGAAATCCGTTCAGGATGCATCAGGATGTCTTCAGTTCCGGAACGGAACGTTTTTTGGCCGGAGAAAATACCGCAGCATGCTGCGCTTTTTGCTCCGGCCAAAAATCCGGAACACTTGCCGCAAGGCCGGATCCGGAATTAATGCCCATTGAAAGGCATTGATCCGGATCCGGCCTTAAGCTAAACGTCGTTTCGGCGCATTGCCGGAGCCGACATTTAGCTTTTTCAGAGTGGTTACCATGGCTGCCGGGACGCTAAAGTCCTGGCAGCCATGGTAAAGTGTAGCGGGGAGCGGGGGAGCAGTATACTTACCGTCCGTGCGGCTCCCCAGGCGCTCCAGAGTGACGTCAGGGCGCCCCAAGCGCATGGATCATGTGATCACATGGATCACGTCATCCATGCGCATGGGGCGCTCTGACGTCATTCTGGAGCGCCCCGGGAGCCGCACAGACTGTAAGTATACCGCTCCCCCGCTCCCCACTACTACGGCAGCCAGGACTTTAATAGCGTCCTGGCTGCCATAGTAACACTGAACGCATTTGGAAGACGGTTCCGTCTTCAAATGCTTTCAGTACACTTGCGTTTTTCCGGATCCGGAGTGTAATTCCGGCAAGTGGAGTACACGCCGGATCCGGACAACGCAAGTGTGAAAGAGGCCTAAGGCTGGAGGGAAAGGGTTAGGTTAAGAATTTAGCATGGGGTGGGGGAGGGGGCGCAGTTTCAGTTTTTGCCTCCTGCAGCAGAAAGACTAGGTGCACCCCTGCACAAAAGCATCCAGGCACAGGGTGTATACTTTACTTCTGGCAACCAACAGGGAAACTCCTCTGCTCCATTCTTTGAATAGGTTGCTGTACTTACAGTACACTTTTAGAGGATCCATTTTGGGATGTGGAGATTCTCACAGTGGGCCAAACTGTAATTTGGTATGCTCAGGCACCAGAGGCAACTCCTGAACATGGATGCCATAGAGTCCATAAGTCCTTTTAAACAAGTTACCTCAACCAGACTCGCACTATACCTCCCTGTTACATCTGGCCTGCTTCTGGCAGTTGTTCCTTTCTCCTTCAGACCTCCCTCTGGCTGGGTCCAGGGTTTGCTAGGGTGTTAGCTTCACATCTTTGAGCTTGCTCTAACACTGCACATTCTCCCTCCGACTGGATTGGCTTAGACTCAGACTGCTTCAAACTACACTAAACTTACTGAACTGCTCACTGACTCTGCACTATGCTGACTCACTCCTCTCCTTATATAGAGGGTGACACCAGCCCCATCTAGTGGTGGCTGTGGGTTATGGCCTATAATTATCAGGAGCTTACAGAAATACACAGTGAATGGTGACACATGACAAGGTGACAATATTATTTTGCACTTTGCAGTATACGTGACTTCTAGGAGCAGGAAGCTGCATGTTTGTCTAATTGCGCAATTACTGGCACCAAGTTATACCGGAGTCTGCTGACTGGGGACTATTAGCTTTGATTTTCACAGATGTCTCTTCTTGTCACTCAACACACACTTAGTATGGGTATGGGTTCTCCAAAAGTATAATAAGTACTTACACGCCCCAGAACTAAAGTCCTGTACATTGCACATAATAAAGTTCACAAAACAGTCTTGTTCTTAACAGCTCACTAGTCTAATGGCTGCTGTGCTCTTGCAACATGCCTTCCACCTCTTCAGTTGCATGTCACAGGTGCTACACAGAAGTTTACTTCTTGGGCTCCACCAATATCTAATTTTTTAGCAGTCTCCACTGGGGCTTTCCTTTTGTCAGGTCATTTCTTTGGGAAACTCTCCACACCTCCAGCTTAGTTGCTGTGTCCTTTCCAGGCACTGCTTGCCAACACACACACTAACTTCCTACTTAAAGGGGTTATGCAGGTGACCAGGAGCGATGCCGGTGCTGGGGAGCGGGCTAAGTATAACCTATATGAGGGGTCCAGGCATTAGGGGGGTTATTTATAGGGGTTGGGTAACCGCTTTAAAGAGTTTTATATGGACTCTGGTGCTACAGCGCCATCTGGTGGCAACCACTTCAAGCAAAATGGCAATACCAAGGATTGTTTACAAACATAATCAACAGAGAACACAAATTTAATTTGCTATCAGAACTGGGCCATATTTCGTAAAAATTAAAATCTAAATTTTTTCAACTTAAGACAATTATCAATTTTACTAGGGTCAATGTGTATATTTCCAGGATGCCTTGTTGTTATCCTATTATTATGAACAGTCATAGGTTTTAATTGTGATATTTAAAGGGAACCTGTCACCGGGATTTGGGGTATAGAGCTGAGGACATGGGTTGCAATACCCAGTCCCCATAGCTCTGTGTGTTTTTATTGTGTAAAAAAAAAGATTTGATACATATGCAAATTACCTGAGATGAGTCCTGTATGTGAGATGAGTCAGGGACAGGACTCATCTCAGGTTAATTTGCATGTGTATCTAATAGTTTTTTTTACACAATAAAAGCACACAGAGCTATGGGGACTGGGTATTGCGGATGTGCTAGCGGCCATCTAGTAACCCATGTCCTCAGCTCTATACACAAAATCCCGGTGACAGGTTCCCTTTAAAGGGAGTCTGTCACCTCCATATGGCCATATACAGTGCTTACATGGCTCTGTAGCACACCTATACAGGATTGTAACGGTACCTTTGTCTTTGTCTTTAGATTTGCACCAGCAGAAAAAACAAAGTTTAATTCATATGCAAATGAGCACTCGCAAGTGGCCAGGGGCGACGTTCAGTGTGTAGGTGCCCAGGCTGCTCTGCCTTCTTTTCACTTTACTCCTCCCCAGTCTCTGCCTTTGCCCGCCCTCCAAGTCCAGACCTATCGATGAGGCAAGAGAATTGGAGGGCGGGCAAAGGCAGAGGCTGGGGAGGAGTAAAGTGAAAAGAAGGCAGGGCAGCCTCTGCCTTTGCCCGCCCTCCTATTATTGTCGGCATTACGGACAAGGATAGTACTGTTCTATTAGGGGCCAGCTGTTCCGTTCCGCAAAATACGGAATCCACACGAATGTCATCCGTATTTTTTGCGGATCTGTTTTTTGCGGACCGCAAATTACATACGGTCGTGTGCAAGAGGCCTTATATTGGTGGCCTATTCTGAGGATAGGCCATGAATATTCGGAACCTTAAAAATCCCTTGAATATTACAATTAAAACCTATGAATTTTCGCAATGAAATAACAAGCCTAGACATATGTATCGCACAGTAGGGCTTGCCTGCTTTGTTATTCCATTGTCATAGGTTTAATTGTGATATTAAAGGTTATGTTTCAGTGGGAATCCCTCCCTGACTCTTGGTGATATATTGTGGTAAAACGAAATATTCATTGTAAGGCCTGTTCCACACTGCCCTTATGAGTTCAGGCAGGCTGTTCCGGCAGTTCAGTGGGGGCTGTGGGTATTCTGGTAACAGCTCCCACAGCCTGTTCTCTGCCAGAACAGCGTGCCGGAACTAATAATGGCAGTGTGAAACGGGTGGTCTGTGCTTAATACTAACTATGCTTGTTGGTACGTTTCTCAGCTCTGTCCAAGAGTGAATGAAGCAATTAGAATTCTTCAGAAGGAGTTGGCCACATTTCAAGGTTAGTTTTAAAGACCCTTTTTCTCTTATAGATGCTATTAACCCTATGACTTGTTAATTTAATCAGCTACATTTTTATATGTGATACCACTAAAATATGCCTATATTAGGTGTATTTCTGGTGCAGACTGCGGCGCAAAGGTTATTTGCACTAAAATCTGAGACTTTCCCCTGCTCACTACAAGTCTAAAAAAGTGGACGTGTCATGGGCAGGGAAGGGGATGGGCCGGCATTCATCATTTTCTACGCCTGTTTTAGGTGTAGAAAATGGTCTAAATGTAAGACAGCGTGGAAGCTGGCTTACATCTAGGCCCCTTTCACACGGGCGAGATTTCCGCGCGGGTGCAATGCGTGAGGTGAACGCATTGCACCCGCACTGAATCCGGACCCATTTATTTCTATGGGGCTGTGCAGATGAGCGGTGATTTTCACGCATCACTTGTGCGTTGCGTGAAAATCGCAGCATGCTCTATATTGTGCGTTTTCCACGCAACGCAGGCCCTATAGAAGTGAATGGGGCTGTGTGAAAATCGCAAGCATCCGCAAGCAAGTGCGGATGCGGTGCGATTTTCACACACGGTTGCTAGGAGACGATCGGGATGGAGACCCGATCATTATTATTTTCCCTTATAACATGGTTATAAGGGAAAATAATAGCATTCTTAATTCAGAATGCGTAGTACAATAGGACTGGAGCGATTAAAAAATAATTTAACTCACCTTAATCCACTTTTTCGTGCAGCCCGGCTTCTCTTCTGTCTTCATCTTTGCTGTGCACAGGAAAAGGACCTGTGGTGACGTCACTACGCTCATCACATGGTCAGTCACATGATCCATCACCATGGTAAAAGATCATGTGATGGACCATGTGATGAGTGCAGTGACATCATCAAAGGTCCTATTCCTCAAAGAAGAAGACAGAAGAGAAGCCGGGCTGCGCGAACAAGTGGATTAAGGTGAGTTAAATTATAATATTTTTTTTTTTAACCCCTCCAGCCCTATTGTACTATGCATTCTGTATTAAGAATGCTATTATTTTCTCTTATAACCATGTTATAAGGGAAAATAATACAATCTACACAACACCTAACCCAAACCCGGACTTCTGTGAACACTGCCCCCATACAGTAATTTCCCCCACACTGCCCCCATATAGTAATTTCCCCCACACTGCCCTCATAAAGTAATTTGCCCCACACTGTCCCCATATAGTAGTTTCCCTCACATTGCCCCATACAGTAGTTTCCCTCACACTGCCCCCACACAGTAATTGCCCCCACACAGTAATTGCCCCCACACTGTAATTTCCCCCACACAGTAATTTCCCCCCCACTTCCCCCACACAGTAATTTCCCCCACACAGTAATTTTCCCCACACTGCCCCCACACAGTAATAGACCCCACAGTGCCCCCATACAGTAGTGTCCCTCACACTGCCCCCAGACAGTAATTGCCCTCACACAGTAATTTCCCCCACACTGCCACCCACTACCCCGTATATTAATTTGCCCCACATAGTAGTTTACCCCAAATTGCCCTATATAGTAATTTGCCCTAACATAGTAATCCCTCCCATAATTATTGCCCCCACATAGTAATCCCTCCCATAATAATTGGCCCCCACACAGTATCCCACCATAATATTTTTCCCCCACATGTCCTCCTGTGTCCCCCAAAGTTGGCACATAAAATAAATAAATAAATAAAAGTTAAATACTCACCTATGTCCAGGCACTTGCTCGCAGAGGAAGGCGCGCACAGGCCTCAGGCCTACTAGGCGTGAATCCTATTGTGGTGATCGGCGGTGGGGAAGGCAGGGAACTATGCGCTCCCGTGCCCCACCGCAGTATGTGGGCGTCAGCGCTCCAGCAATGACCACTTCCATCTGTATTGATGGCAGCGCTCATTGCTTCTGGACCTGTCACCCCCGTGAGAGCCAGCACCCGGGGCAGACAGTTCACCCCCCCCCCCCCCCCCCCGGCACGCAGCTGATGTCATCCACGGCTTTTCAGGGCAATTAGAGCACTTTTGATTCTTGTCAGATTTTTTACCAGTTTGTCCAAAATGAATCCAAACTGAATTTCAAGAAATTTGCTCATCACTACCCACTAATAATTGTATTGTATTCAGTATTCACAAGGCTCTTTACTGTCTCTCTTTGGCCCAATAGTGTATTCTCACAGTGGCTTGTTGAACAGGCCACTCAGCAGGCTTCTGGACAGCCTGTCTCTCACTATCAACTCAGGTCTGACATACAGCCCACACCAACTCAGTAAAATCTGTCTTTCCCCAGCTCACTGGCAGTACCTCATGGAGCCTACACTTGGGTTTTGATACCCAGCACCGCTGGCTTCTCAGGCCTCTTAGTCACTGGTTTCAGCACACCAGCTTGTCTCATGGAGGCAATGCTTAGGCCTTGTTAGACAACACTGCTTAAGCTCTCTGTCTTTTGCCTGTGTCTCCAAAACATCAGCTACTCTGACAGCAGCTGTGTACAGCCTGTCTGCTCATCTCACTTGCAGCAGATCCTTTCAGCACCAAATGTTTTCACTCCACAATCTCTTCTTTTAGAACCAATTTTTCCTTATTATCAATTCTCCTACTCACTCTTCTCAGTGTACTGAACCATTGCTTGGCACCACAATACTTGCCAGCATATTAGGGTCAGGTTCAGCACAGCTTCCAATTCCCCAATTACCATGTACAACAACTGCCCTTAGATCAACGCTCTTATTATGCAATTCATCCTGGAAAGTACATGTAATGAGCTCCTGGTGAGCTGTTGCTCCCTGGGGATTGGAAATATAGTTTGAAGAATCAGGCCTGAAGTAAATGTATAACAGTAGTATTGGGACTTGGTGGTGGTTGTCTGAGCCATTGACCCTCACTCTGCAGCAGTGTCTGTAAAGCTGTATTTTGCTGATCCCTCTGCTGTCTGATCACTCTGCTGTCTTGTCTCTCAAGTGTTTTTCTTGAGGCTGGGTTACGTTGTCTTCACAGGATAAGAATACCTGGTTCCTGAGTTTCCCTCACAGGGGAATAAGATATGGTACTGGGGAGTGGGAACTCTGACATGTGCTTCTTCACTCCCCCCACTATCCGAACTCGTCTCTTCTCCTTTCTGTGTCTCATTAGACTGAAATTCCCCCTGGCAGGTAGTAGGACCAACCCACTCGCCAAACATTGCCAATCATTACCTCTCCTGCTGGAATAAATGGCATAGCATCACATTACATAACATTAAACAGTTACAGATACCCCTAAGTCCAGGGTACTGCATACAGACCATATGATTTCTTTTGTGAATGTTTTCCACTACAGTAGGATTTCTTGACCATTATGTGCTAGACATTGCATTTTATCCCCAGGTTACCTTTCCCACACATCTTAATTTAGACATTCAATTTTGAGGTGGGTCACAGTTTTTGTCGAGGGTGGGGTAGCATGTCACAATGTGTAACCATTCCATAGCCTTCTAATTTCTTAAACAAGCAGGAACATGTTATCTGGCGTAACTGAAATCACGCCGAGAACATCATGGGGAGAAAACCTTTAGTACAGATCCTATTCTGGAATGCATTGTATTTGATGACTCACTGTGCAGAAGACAATACTCATGAGTTTAAGTGTTACTTTTGACTGACTATATGGAGATAGAAATTATTTCCCACCCATAGAACAGGTGAGTTTTGTTTATCTTGAAATATCAATACAGCAATGCTTCTGCTGTATTAGATAAATGTGGGAACCTTTAGCTACAGACCTAACTCATACGCATGTCTGAAGTGTCACCAGATGCTCCATCACTTGAGTACAAGGGGTTTTCCAAGGGTTTGACTCCTCCCAGGACCCCTTCCCTTTAGCCCTTTGAACAGGATGTGGTGCTCCAGTGAGTGCTGCAGCCTCTTCCTCGACCTATGACATCATATCCATCTGTCAAATGGCCTTTGATTAAATGACTTATACAAAGTATAACGCTGTACTGTGTATAGTATGAAAAGGCTGCAGCACTTATGGGAGCACAGCAGCCCCTTCAACAGCATATTAGCAGGGGTGTTGGAAGTTGGACCTCCACCAATTAAATATTATCTAACGAACAAGTCGTTAGTATTGAATTCTCTGAAAAAACACTTTAATATTACAGAACTGCTTCCACTGCCACATTTTACAGAGGCATTAAGAAAGAACAAGAAAGTCACATCAGTCTAATGCCTATTCTTGGAGAACCAATTTTTCTTAGAGAGCAGCTTCTGGACTTCCCACAATCCAGTCTTGTCCTCCTGCACCACTTCCTATAGTCCATGCTTAAGTTGGATGGTCTCCTACACTCCAAGGCACTAGAACTCCCATAAAAATATTGCCTCCTTCAACCCCTTGTTATAAGATTACTACAGGCAACCACAGTATCATGTTAGTTCACATCTCTCCTCCTTAATCTTAGTAACAAATAAATCTGGCCAGAATAGGTCCAATAGCCTAACCCACTGTATGACTGTATGCCATATACTGTAAGGCTACTTTCACACTAGCGTTTTGGCTTTCCGTTTGTGAGATCTGTTCAGGGCTCTCACAAGTGGTCCAAAACGGATCAGTTTTGCCCTAATGCATTCTGAATGGAAAAGGATCCGCTCAGAATGGATCAGTTTGCTTCCTTTCAGTCACCATTCCGCTCTGGAGGCGGACACCAAAACTCTGACTGCAGCGTTTTGCTATCTGCCTGACGAAGCGGAGCCAAATGGATCCGTCCTGGTACACAATGTAAGTCAATGGGGACGGATCAATTTTCTCTGACACGATCTGGCACAATAGAAAACCGATCTATCCCCCATTGACTTTCAGTGGTGTTCAAGATGGATCCGTCATGGCTATAGAAGACATAATACAACCGGATCCGTTCATGATGGATGTATGCAGTTGTATTATTGGAATGGAAGCGTTTTTTGCAGATCCATGACGAATCCGCAAGAAACGCTAGTGTGAAAGTTGCCTAACTCACTGAGGTTCATTATTCAACACTTCAGTTTGCATCCGCTTCTACTAGAGGTTGAGATCACAGTCACATGATATACAGCGCTCTTGATAGTACAACAGCCTGTCAATTTCTTTCAACTTTCATGTCTCCTGCAGCATAACTCAGGGCGGGCCAATAACAACAGTTGCCGTCATTGCCAAATGCCGCCATTGCCATAAGTCCCTGTAAGCAACAGGACCTCACACTTTGTCTATATAAACAAGTTGGTGCCCATAGCAGTGCATATAACCACATACCCTACCAGAATATATCAATCAACATCACACGGCACCAATCCTCATCTAAAAGGTGTCTGAATGTTGCACTGGCACTGCATCATGCTTCTAGTTACAAGGCTGGCGTTACTCCCATAGAAATGAATGGAGCATGCTGGGAATTGTAGTTTTACAACAGCTGGAGTGCCGAAGGTTGCTGACCCCTGCCCTTGATGTTATTCAACGTCCCTTCCTGGTTTTCTGTGTAACCAGATGCGGCAAAGCCACAAAGTCAAAGCAGCATTCTATCACCAGGGCAGCCAGTTCCAAATCAATACTAAAATTAAATCAATCAAGAATGCTAACATGCCAGCAACACTACAATTAACAGGTTGCCAAATCGGCAGTTACACCGTCACCCAAGTAACAATGCCAGTACACATACGTAGTATACTTACAGTCTCACACTTACTGATATCTTTATATCTATAGAGGAAAAATTTGATCCGCCTTGTAGCTGAATCTCCTTGCGCTTTGTGATAACGAATCAATGTTTCCTAAAATGGCGAAAAAAAAAATCATACTCACCTCATCCATTTTCGCACAAAGCGTTCGCGGAAGATACGGGAGGGAACATCACACTGACAACAGGAGGGAAGGGAAAAGCCACTAGACCTCAATGCTAGGGAAAAGGGGAAGGGTCACCTCCTAAATAACCCTACTCCTTGCCCTATCTCCTATCCGTATGGACACACTCCGAAGGTAGGAATGCCATACACCGTAACCTGAGACCCTGGAGACCCTAAGGAACCCTATAGGGGCTGAGCTTGAGGCGACCTGCTTCTTCCCAGTTGCAGGAACCAGCGTCTCCCTGAGGCCTAGTAGCAACAGACACGGGGAGGGACAACAAGACACAAAGGAGCAAGACACTTAACTTCTGAAGAGATGGACGAGCACGGACTCCAGGGAGGATAACACACCAGCTCTTCCAAAATCCAAATGAAGATATCAACCGCATAGCCAGAAGGGTGAGGTCTGACTATATAGGGGAGGTGTGATGACCACTAAGCTACACCTGAAACAAGAGGTGTGGCCATGAGCAATAATAACTGAAGCAAGTAACCAAAGAGGCTGTTAGATTCCTTCACGTGTAGCCAGTCTCTTTGATCTCCTGACATCTGTCACAGGAGGGACTGTGACAGTACCCCCCCTTCTGCGGGTGACCTCCAGGCACCCAGGACCAACCTTATCAGGATGAGCTCTGTGAAAGGCTTTCAATAGACTATTAGCATTCACATCGGCCGCTGGAACCCACATCCTCTCCTCCGGTCCATAACCTCTCCAGTGAATGAGAGACTGGAGGGATCTACGGAGAACTTGGGAGTCCACAATCCTGCTGATCTGAAATTCTATATTACAGTCCACCATGACAGGAGCGGGAGGTAAGGAGGACGGCTCAACAGGTTCGGCACATTTCTTCAACAATGACTTATGAAATACATTATGAAATACATTATGAATTTTCAAAGCCTGAGGAAGTTCAAGACGGAATGCTACAGGGTTAATAATGGCAGTGATTTTATATGGACCAATAAATCTTGGGCCCAACGTCCAAGAAGGTACTTTAAGCTTAATGTTTCTTGTGGACAGCCACACAGAATCACCCACTCTCAGGTCCGGACCATTTGAGATGAATTTACGGTAGTAGTTAGTGAACCCCAAAAACCGCATAAGCGCTTTCATATTTTCGGGTCGATCCCAGTCCAACACAGCACGGACCTTCTCGGGATCCATACGAAAACCTGAAGATGAGAGTAAGTAACCTAGGAATTTCACCTCCTGAACAGCAAATACACACTTCTCCATCTTAGCATACAACTTATTCTCTCTTAGGATCTGTAACACCTGTTTCACGTGATCCTGATGAGTCTCCATGTCAGGAGAATAAATTAGTATGTCGTCCGAATATACAACAACAAACCTCCCCACCAGATGATGAAAGATGTCATTAACAAAGTGTGGAAAAACTGCAGGAGCATTGGTTAACCCAAAAGGCATGACCAGATTCTCAAAATGACCCTCAGGGGTATTAAAAGCCGTCCATTCGTCCCCCTCCTTGATCCTTACCAAATTATATGCCCCCCATAGATCCAATTTAGAGAACACTTTGGCACCGATAATCTGATTAAACAAATCCGGAATCAAAGGAAGGGGATAGGGATCATGGACAGTAATACGGTTGAGCTCACAGAAGTCCAGACATGGTCTAAGAGTACCATCCTTTTTTTGCAAAGAAAAACCCAGCAGCCACTAGGGATTTGAATGGTCTCATATATCCCTTCTCCAAACTCTCGGTGAGCATTCTTGCATGGCCTTTCTTTCGGGTTCCGAAAGATTATACAACCGAGATTTGGGCAGTTTAGCTCCGGGAATAAGATTGATGGGACAATCATACTCCCGATGCGGAGGTAACTCCTGGCTACCACTCTTAGAAAATACATCAGAAAATTCAGAAATGAGTGAGGGTACTGTTTTAGTGGTAACCACAGAGAATGATGTATTAAGACAGCTGTCTATGCAAAATTCACTCCAATCGAGAATCTGTCTCGTTTGCCAGTCGATGATCGGGTTATATTTGCTTAACCATGGTAAGCCCAAAACCACTGGAGCAGGCAGATCCTCTAAGACAAAATATGAAATGGCTTCCTGATGAAAATCACCCACTCTTGGGCTACTTTCACACTAGCGTTCAGGGCTCCGCTTGTGAGTTCCGTTTGAAGGCTCTCACAAGCGGCCCAGAATTGATCCGTCCAGCCCTAATGCATTCTGAGTGGATGCGGATCCGCTCAGAATGCATCAGTCTGGCACCGTTTGTCCTCCGCTCCGCTCAGCAGGCGGACACCCGAACGCAGCTTGCAGCGTTCGGGTGTCCGCCTGGCTGTGCGGAGCCAAACGGATCCGTCCAGACTTACAATGTAAGTCAATGGGGACGGATCCGTTTGAAGTTGACACAATATGGCTCAATTTTCAAACGGATCCGGCCCCCATTGACTTTCAATGTAAAGTCAAAACGGATCCGTTTGCATTATCATGAAAAAAAAAAAATTAAAAAAATTATTATTTATTTTTTGTTCATGGTAATGCAAACGGATCCGTTCTGAACGGATCTAAGCATTTGCATATAGGTGCGGATCCGTCTGTGCAGATACCAGACGGATCCCACCTAAACGCAGGTGTGAAAGTAGTCTTAAATGGATGTCATTCACCACCTGTGACAGGCATTTCTGGGTAAGAGGTGCTGAATGAATTGCAAAGACAGAAATACTTTTCTCTAATGCACTAGTAGTCAACCCATGAATACGAACGAACTGTTCATCAATCAGGTTAACCCCTGCCCCACTGTCGATTAAATACCTCAATTTCCACAGTTTTGAACTCTAGCTCCACCTCGGCAGACAAGAGAAATCAGGTACTACCAGTAAATTACAAAAGTAAGTTTTCTTGCTCCCCACCCACACCACCAATAGTAATTTGTGGATTAAACTTCTTTTTTTGTTTTCACCTTGACGCTGAATGTACAGACAAATATTCACAAAATGTCCCTTCTTTCCACAACTAAAACAGACTCACTCCATATGACCAATGCTCTTGCCAGCAGTTCTAGGCGTAGCTCCCCCTAGCTGCATAGGCTCTTCGTAAGGTGTAACCACAGGTGACTCCCTATAATAAGTGTCAAAGGAAGCCGCCACATTATTAGACAGTACATCCCGAGGGTAGAGATAGCCTTGCGGTTCGCCCGGCAGTCGTTTCGCGGCGAACTTTGCACGTTCGCGGTTCGCCGAACAGGTGGACATATGCCGATGTCCACTGGCGCCATATTCTTTTACATTGTGAAGAACTTTGACCCATGACACATCCATCAAGCGGTATAGGACAGCCAATTGAGATGTTTCAGCACATGGACACACCCCCTACCCTATAAATAAACCTGATCTGGCCGCCGTTTTACATTCAGTCTTTTGCCAGTGTAGGGAGAGGTTGCTGTGTGGAGCAGGGACAGACTGTTAGGGACACCAAACGCTAGCTAATAGGGCTACAAAAGTCCTTTTAAGGACTGGTATAGGTGTGCTATCGATAGGTGTGACTTACTGAGGGGTGTAATATACTTATAATATACTTTCTAACATAGAAAGTATATTATAGTGCATTTGTGTTGTGCTCGGTTCTGCTGCGATACTGCAGCTACACAGAGTGCCAAACGCTATTGGAACAAATAATTTCTACTGGTGTGATATACCAGTTGCCCCCCCCCCCCAAAAAACTGATTGAAGCAATCTTCAATTGGTGTTATATACCAATAATATTCTTTCTATATAGTGCATTTGGGCAATGCAACATTTGTTTGCGGTTAGGCTGCGTTACCTCAGCTACACATAGTGACAAACGCCATTGGAACAAATAATTTCTACTGGTGTGAAATACCAGTTGCCCCTACAAAAAAGTGAAAAAAAAGTGGGCTACAGTAAAATTGTTATTCAGTGAACGCATAATGTACAGTACCTGGAGCCACATGATCACAATTTCTGAATGCCTAATTTTTCTAGGCATATTTCAGAGAACAGGGCACATTTCAGAGAATTTGCCTTTAAGACGCATAAAAATATCCCCTGATTAAGATACATATTTTTTGTTGGAATTTTTGTCATTGACCCCCCTCTAGTATGTCACTGTCCATGTTGTGGGACTATTTGTAAACTTCTAAGTATTTGGTGGCTGCAAATATGAGCTGAAGGTTTTTCAGGTTCGCTTGCCATTAAAGTAAATGGGGCCTGCGGCAAACTTGCGGTTCGCGAACATTTGATTGCGTTTGTGCGATCGCGTTCGCGAACCGTCCTGGCCGATGTTCGTCTATCACTACCTGAGGGTGAGTAACCCTAGATCTCTCCCTCAGGCGTCTATCAAGACGTATGGCAAGAGACATAGCTGCTTCCAATGACTCAGGACTCTCATGAAAGGCCAACGCGTCCTTCAGCCTCTCAGATAGACCCTGACAGAATTGGGTATGGAGAGCAGGATCATTCCACTCCGTATCCGTAGACCATCTCCTAAATTCAGAGCAATAGGTCTCCACGGAGCGCTCTCCCTGCCATAAACCATGTAACCTGGTCTCGGCCTGAGAGATCCGATCTGGGTCATCGTAAATAAGACCCAAGGCTCTAAAAAGATTCCTCTACCGACTGGAGGGATGGTGATCGGATCGGCAGAGAAAAAGCCCAAGACTGGGCATTACCTTTAAGCAATGAAATGATCATACCTACACGTTGGCTCTCATCCCCAGAAGAGTACGGGCGCAGCTTAAAGTATAATTTACATGACTCCCTGAACCGAACAAAATTGTCGCTACCCCCGGAAAATCTGTCCGGGAGACCCACCTTAGGTTCAGAACAGGCCTGGTACCCACCACCAGAACCAGCCGCCTGTGGTCTCTGGATCTGCAAGAAGGTCAGCTACTGTACCTCCAAAGACAGACCCTGCACCACCTTGATTGAAGATACCGCCCGAAATCTAGCGTGCGGTGATGTATGACGTTTCGTGTGGTGTCTTCAATCAAGGTGGCTGCGGCAGCCTCTACGCGATCAAAGGAATAAGGTGAGTATTTTTTATTTTTTACCAGATTAACCCCTGAAAGCCCTCAATGTTAATCTCAGATGCCGCAATCAGAGATGAACGCGACATCTAATGGTCCAATGACCGGGGCAGCGCGATCGATCTTCACCGTCATTGTGCTCACTACATACAAAGAAATGCTCTTCGTGACAAAGTAATTCATCACAAAGCAAATTTCTTTGTGAAATTCGGCGAAGTAGTCGGATCGAATTTTTGATAACTTCGTTCAACACTAATTGATATTATTAATATATTCTGCATTAGAAAAGTAGTGGCACTTCCAACTGAGTTATTGTTATTCATCACCCAATATCTACAGTAGTTATAACAAACAATCTACCATCAACCATACCAGGAGGTGAACCATCTTTCCATACTTACAAGTTCCAGTGCCAAGGTTCAACAACGCAAAAAAAACTAAACAAAAATCACTGAAATAAAAGGTAATACATTATAATCCAAATATAATCCCTTAGGAGCTAGTGTGTCCAATTTCCTAATCCATGACAGTTCCTTCTTCTTCAACAATGTCTGTCAATCCCCCCTTTATGGGGGTACGCAATCTACCTTTGGACATTTCTATTGCGGCGTACTGTGTCCTGCTTCTACAAAAAGGTACTGGTTTATTGATTTCTTTCTCATCCGAATCGCCAATTTATGTTGCCTTTCCCACAGTCAGTCTTCTTATTAACAATGATGTGTTATGTACGAATGTGCATACTGTATGTATCTGTGTGACCTTTTATACATACAAGTCAAAATAATACTGTACTATACTGTATAATGCTAAAGTTTACATAGCACCAACATACTCTACAGCGCTTTACTATTGGGGTAGACACAAGCAAAATGACAAATGATCGAAACAAACAAACAATGAGATGAAGGTAGAGTTCCCTGCTCATGATAGCATGCAATCAAGATACAACAGGGGTAGTGACCTAATGGGTACATGGAGCTAATTTTGTTCAGAGGAGTAAAGCTACCTGAACCCGTCACCCAGCCACACAATACACAATAGGGCGTGTTTACTCGTTTTCTGCATTCTGTTGTGATAGTATCACAATCTTATTTGCATTTATTAGGTACTTTCAGCTCTGATGTTACAATAGTGTGTTTGCATTTATAGACAGCACTTTTATGATGTCACAATAGTGTTAAAGGCTTTGTTTTATTGTGATAATGTCACATTAGTATGTGTTCATTTTACTGTTGCTATCTATTGTGATGATATGATAATGTGTACATTTATAGGGTGTGTTCTACTACAATGCACTCACAATAATGTGTGTTTATTAGAGATGAGCAAACTTCATGAAATTTGTTTCATGTCCCATTCGTCAAAAAAATTAATAAAATGAATTCAATTTGTGCATGAATCGATTCTACATGAATCAAATATGTTCCAGTTGGCCTGAAAATTGGTGTATGACACTCTGAGGTCTCCTAGGACTCAGATTTTTTAAAAATCTTTTCATTATGTTATTTTTTTTTTTCTTCACAATTTTTTACTCTCCTCCTCCCCCCTTTTAAGGTCTTAACCGTAATGACAGCAATAGCAAATAATGTCAGAATGACACTGACATACATAGCCATGGGTAAACACATTGTTGACAGTGTTAACAAATGGGAGAGTCACTTATTAAGACAGGCATTTTAGACGCCGGTCTTAATAAGCCCTTTAGCTGGCGGTGGATCCACCAAAGTTATGTAGAGGCGTCGGTGTATCCACCGCCACTCTAAATGGAAGACAGCTTCCTTACTGGCTTAAATCTAGACCATTTTCTATGCCTAAAACAGGTGTAGAAAATGATGAATGAAACAGGCCTGGTAGCAGGGTGGATAAAAAATGAATGTTTTTTTTTTTTAAATCCCAAAAATCAGATTTTTTTTATTTAAATCAGATTTTTTTTTTTATATAAAATGCTTTTTGAGGAAAATATATTACCATCCAAAGGTTATTCCATCATGAAATAAAGATTCGTTTTCTAATTATGTAGAATAAGGCTGTATGTGGACTCCCATATTGTTGAATGGATTAGGCAGTGGCTGAGGGACAGACAACAGAGGGTTGTAGTCAATGGAGTATATTCAGACCATGGTCTTGTTACCAGTGGGGTACCTCAGGGATCTGTTCTGGGACCCATATTGTTTAATATCTTTATCAGCGAAATTGCAGAAGGCCTCGATGGTAAGGTGTGTCTTTTTGCTGATGACACAAAGATTTGTAACAGGGTTGATGTTCTTGTAGGGATACACCAAATGGAAAAGGATTTAGGAAAACTAGAGGAATGATCAAAAATCTGGCAACTAAAATTTAATGTTGATAAGTGCAAGATAATGCACCTGGGGCGTAAAAACCCAAGAGCAGAATGTAAAATCGGTGATACAGTCCTAACCTCAGTATCTGAGGAAAGGGATTTAGGGGTCATTATTCAGAAGACTTATAGGTAGGCAGACAATGTCATAGAGCAGCAGGAAATGCTAGCAGAATGCTTGGGTGTATAGGGAGAGGCATTACCAGTAGAAAGAGAGAGGTGCTCATGCCGCTCTACAGAGCACTAGTGAGACCTCATTTGGAGTATTGTGCTCAGTACT
Source organism: Bufo bufo (assembly GCF_905171765.1). Classification (NCBI taxonomy): domain Eukaryota; kingdom Metazoa; phylum Chordata; class Amphibia; order Anura; family Bufonidae; genus Bufo; species Bufo bufo. The sequence continues at coordinate 345,792,284 of NC_053394.1, forward strand.
GGAGACCATACCTCCAGAAGGATATTGATAGTTTGGTGAGCGTACAGAGAAGAGCTACTAAACTGGTACATGGATTGCAGGATAAAACTTACCAGGAAAGATTAAAGGACCTTAACATGTATAGCTTGGAAGAAAGACGAGACAGAGGGGATATGATAGAAACTTTTAAATACATAAGGGGAATCAACAAGGTAAAAGAGGAGAGAATATTTAAAAGAAGAAAAACTGCTACAAGAGGACATAGTTTTAAATTAGAGGGGCAAAGGTTTAACCCCTTACGGACACATGACGTACCGGTACGGCATGTTTCCCGAGTCCTTAAGGACACATGACGTACCGGTACGGCATGGCTTTAAAATGCGATTGCGGCGCCGCGGGGGTTAATCGGAACAGGATGCCTCCTGTCACAACGCCGGGGGGGTCATGTGACCCCCCCGTATCGGCGATCGAAGAAAACTGCAGGTCAATTCAGACCTGCGGTTTGCTGCGTTTCCGGTCCATTCGGGTCTCCGGTGACCCGATAAACCGGAAAAAGACTGATCGGTGGTATGATTACACACCACCAATCACAGTACGAACATTTGGGAGAGGCGATGCTGGCCGTGGTGCTGAATGTCGCTGTCCAGGGTGCTGACTGGTGCAGGGAGAGAGGCCTGAGATTCAAACTTCCAGTGCTCCTCTCTCCCCTCCTCTTCCTGTTCAGCACCTGCACCGTGCAGCACCGTCCTCACCAGGCTCCTGCGATCCCCCCCATCGGCACCCATCACCCTCCTGCACCCATCACCCTCCAGGTAGGTTAGGGTCAGTGAGGGAGAAGCACCGTTAGGCAGGGATAGAAGGGAAAAGTTAGTTAGGAAAAAAACAAACAAAAAAAAACTTTATCTAAACTTATTGTTTTTTAGCTTTGAGACCCTAGACCCCCCCCTGCCACTTGCCCCCCCCAGCCCCCCCCACCAGCTCCCCCCATATATGGTCGTAAATGGCTATATAGCCACATGGCAGGGCATAGAACGAAGGGAACGCCATATGGTTTCTGGAAGGCAGATTTTGATGGACTGATTATTTTGACACCATGTCCCATTTGAAGCCCCCCTGATGTAGCCTAGACTAGAAACTCCAAAAAAGTGACTACACCGCTCAAGGTATTCAAAAGTTACTTTACAAACTTTGTTAACCCTTTAGGTGTTCCACAAAACTAAATAGCGAATGTAGAAACAATTCTAGAATTAAACATTTTTGTTACCTTGCCTCAAAAAAGTGTAATATAGAGCAACCAAAAATCATATTTACCCTAAAGTAGTCCCAAAACAACAACCACCTTATCCCGTAGTTTCCTAGATGGGGTCACTTTTATGGAGTTTCTACTGTAGGGGTGCAGCAGGGGGCTTGAAAGGGTACATGGTGTAAATAAACCAGTCCAGCAAAATCTGCCTTCCAAAAACCATATGGCGTTCCCCTTCTTCTATGTTCTGCCGTTTAGCTAAATAGTAGTTTACGACCACATATGGGGTGTTTCTGCAAACTACAGAATCAGGGCAACCCATATTAAGTTTTGTTTGGCTGTTAACCCATTTTTTCCAGTAATAAAGTAAGGGTTAAAATGGAAAATTTTCCAAAAAATTTAAATTCCTAAATTGTTTCTCCATCTGCCATTAACTCTTGTGGAACACCTAAAGGGTTAACAAAGTTTCTAAACCCAGTTTTGAATACCTTGAGGGGTGTACTTTCTTAGATGGAGTCACTTTTTTTTTATTTCTATTCTAGGGGTGCAACAGGGGGCTTGAAATGGGACATGGTATAAACAAAACCAGTCCTGCAAAATCTGCCTTGCAAAAACCATATGGCGTTCCCCTTCTTCTATGTCCTCCCGTTTGGCCAAACAGTAGTTTACGACCACATATGGGGTGTTTCTGCAAACTACAGAATCAGCAACCCATATTGAGTTTTGTTTGGCAGTTAACCCTTGCTTTCTTCCTGGAAAAAAATTTATTATATTGGAAAATTTTTTAAAAAAAACAACGAAATTCTAAAATGTTATGTCCATTTGCCATGAAGTCTTGTGGAACACCTAAAGGGTTAACAAAGTTTGTAAAATCAGTTTTGAATACCTTGAGAGGTGTAGTTTCTAAAATGGGGTCATTTTTGAATGGTTTCTATTAGGTAAGCCTCACAAAGTGACTTCAGACCTGAACTGGTCCATAAAAAGTGGGATTTGGAAAATTTCAAAAAAAATTCTAAATTTGCTTCTAAACTTCTAAGCTATGTAACATCCCCCAAAAATAAAATATCATTCCCAAAATGATACAAACATGAAGTATACATATGGGGAATGTAAAGTCATCACAATTTTTGGGGGTATTACTATGTATTACAGAAGTAGAGAAACTGAAACTTTGAAATTTGCACATTTTTCCTAAATTTTGGTAAATTTGGTATTTTTTTTATGCAAAATAAATTAACTTTTTTGACCCAATTTTAGCAATGTCATGAAGTACAATATGTGATGAAAAAACAATCTCAGAACGGCCTGGGTAAGTCAAAGTGTTTTAAAGTTATGAGCACTTAAAGTGACACTGGTCAGATTTGCAAAAAATGGCCTGGTCCTTAAGGTGAAATAGAGCTGTGTCCTTAAGGGGTTAAAAGTAATATCAGGAAGTATTACTTTACTGAGAGAGTAGTGGATGCATGGAATAGCCTTCCTGCAGAAGTGGTAGCTGCAAATACAGTGAAGAAGTTTAAACATGCATGGGATAGGCATAAGGCCATCCTTCATATAAAATAGGGCCAGCAGCTATTCATAGTATTCAGTGTATTGGGCAGACTAGATGGGCCAAATGGTTCTTATCTGCCGACACATTCTATGTTTCTATATGTGTAATTTTTTTGGTAAATAAATTCTATTAATCCATTCACAATGTCATGCTCTTCCAGAGGTTTTTGTAAGATTATTGGGCAGTTTCTCTGCCTACAAGATATTATCACAGATGCTTGGTTTACTTTTGCAGTTCTCAAAACTGAATTTGACTCAGCAGAGATTTACATGCCTCTTCTTCACAGCAAAAATGTTATAACATGAACAGAGTTGAGAAAAATACCTTAATCCTAACTTCTACAAACCTATGCATGCAGAATCAACCTAATCAAACTAACCTTACTGACTAGTGATTTAAATCGTGATTTAAATCATTTTGATTTAAATCAAATCCACCGTGCCTGATAGTAAATGAGCCCCAGTGTGTTTAAAGACACAATGTGCCATTGCATGTGCTATGCTTTTTATTATATTCACAAGCATTCAAAATGGTCCCTTATAGGGGGAAGATGGTGTTTAAACACACACAGTGTTATGGGGAAAAACAAACAAACAGTGGCTTGCTGGGATCAAGCATCCAAAAATGTATGCAGTTTATACACACACATGTTAATATCATAAGAAAACAGTGATTTTTTTCTGCACAAGCTTTCAACAATTATGTTTTAATGGAGGCAAAATGTCTGCCCATATTTCTACATGCACAAGTGTTGGAATAATTCTCCCTTTTAATTGGAATCAGCAGCACTACACTGTACATGTGGAAATGGTCGGGTAATAGTGGAGTAGAGAAAGCAGTAGCAATAGTAGAGAAAGCAGTAGCAGCACAGCATGAAACATACAAGGCAGTAGATATGTGTACAGATATTTAGGGGTAGTAGCAGTAGTGACCACTATGTAGCGATAATGATAGTGGCAGTAGGGGTAATGGAAGTGGCAGTAGGGGGGTTAACAGCAGGGAGTAGCTGCAGTGACTGTAACAGCAGCCATATGGTAGTCACTGGACAAGACAGTACAAAGAGAGCATACTGGGCAAGTTCTGGCCAATGTTCCAATCTGGCTGCCTAGAAGTCCATGGGTCAGGGAACATGGCATGCACTGGAGAAAGGCCATAGTCCAAGTAGTACTGAACCTGGGTGTTCAGGTGGTATGTTTCTGTTGCTCATTTATCTCAGCCTGGTGAAGCAAATAGAAAAAGCGCCATGATGTTGATGATACTGAACTGGCTGCTGAACTTTTTGTTGCTTGTGATAGCACAGACAGCAGGAGATGGGTGACTATGCGGGGGGGAGGCCCAGTCAGACACATGGACCACAGTCGACTTCTCACCCAAAGCTGCTTCAATCTTCATTAACAATGTATCCTGGTAATAAATCAATTTGGCCTCCCTTTCAGCAACAGCAAAGCATTCCCCTATTTTGCTTTGATAGTAAGGTTCTAAAAGCATGGGTATCCAGTAATCATCAGATTGCTTGATGGTAAGGATACACCTGTCATAACATACACAAGCAAGCATACAGCTTGCCATTCTTGACAGCATGCCCGAAGACCTAGTTCTTTCTGGCTCTACCGCCCCCTCAGCCTGAACCTCCTCCTTGTGGCAGTCCAAAGGCTGACTATTCTCACATAAGTCATCAATAGGGAGACTATTTTGTGTTTCTTGTTTTTATAGCACATGTGGATTTTTGCTTCTTCTTAGGAAAAAAGTAGGTACCCCACTAGGAGGGGCCAGTGAAGACAGAGATGACATCCACATATCCTGCGGTAAATGAGAGTAGGAGTGAGCCATCCAGTCTTAATCTCATCTTTTTTGTCCTCAATAATAATGTGGTGCCTATCAGAAGTCAGGGAAAACTTTGACCAACTACTACTGGCTGCTGCCGCTACTGCTGCTAGTATCGACATTCTGACTTTTGCATGACGAGGCATGGGTCTTTTGTTTTGAACTCTTCCATTCTCCAGACATTTCAATATGAGGGCTATAAATGAAAAGTCACAGGTGTGGTACACAGATAATTAAATCCAGGAATAGCAAAAAAAACGTCCAGCTCCTTTTCGTTAAAAACCAATGCTTTATTCTTTCACATATTCAATTAAAATCCATGTGTACAAACGGAAAAACTGTAGCACAATGTGACGTGTTTCGGGCCACTTGCGTATGGGCCCTTCATCCAGAGTGCTGCAGTAAATGAATTGTTTTTTTTGCACAGATTATTAAATGGTACTAGCAAAATGTAAATATTTTTTTCTGTAATGAAAATACAGAGGTGCAAATAAATGTCCCTACCCTTCCACAAACAAACTGCACACTTGTATTATCAATTTACTTTGGCAATAATGTAATTTATGCAGTAAAATGTTTTAGAAGTATGGGGGAGATTTATCAAACTGGTGTAAAGTAGAATTGGCTTAGTTGCTCATAGCTACCAATCAGATTCCACCTTTCATTTTCCAAAGGAGCTGACAAAAATTAAAGGTGGAATCTGATTGGTTACTATGGACAGCTAACCAGTTCTACTTTACACCAGTTTGATAAATGACCCCCTATTTGTTCAATAACACGGGTATAATTATGCAATTTTTGCATAAAATGGTCTAATACAGTACTGCATTTTTTAACACATATAACAATGCAATGTCTGCGACAAAATGTCTTTGAGCTGTGTTCACTAATATGCTTTTTTATTATAACAATGGTGGTGAAATGTTTTTGAACTACATAGTGTGATGCAGACCACACTCGCACACCAGAGAATTTCCTCCATTAAAAATTCATCTACAGACCAATAACTCTGCCCTTCACCTCACTAAACAGACTTACTTCACCACCCTAATCTCCTCACTGTCCAACAACCCCAAAAAACTCTTTGACACTTTCCACTCCCTCCTCAGTCCTAAAGTTCAGGCACCCATCACAGACCTTTCTGCTGAAGACCTAGCCACCTACTTCACAGAGAAAATAGAACATATCCGGCATGAAATTAGCTCCCAGCCACTAAATGCTATTGATCCCCCCCGCATCTACTCTGGCTCACTGTCCACGTTTGACCCAGTCACAGAAGAAGTCTTCAGGGTCCTCTCTTCTTCTTGTCCTACCACATGTGCCTCTGACCCCATTCCCTCACACCTACTCCAGTCTCTCTCTCCGGTTGTCACCACTCACCTAACAAAAATCTTTAACCTCTCTCTCTCTTCTGGTATCTTCCCCTCCTCTTTCAAACACTCAAACATTACTCTATTAATAAAAATAACTTCTCTCCACCCATCCTGCACAACTAACTACAGACCAGCCTCCAATATTCCCTTCATCTCTAAACTCCTGGAGCATCTGGTCTACTCTCGCCTCATCCTCCATCTCTCTGAGCACTCTCTCCTTGATCCACTACAATCTGGTTTCCGCACCCTACAGTACATTCGACAGAAACTGCCCTCACCAAAGTGACAAATGACCTCCTGACAGCAAAGTACAATGGTGATTGCTATCTGCTCATTCTACCTGGCCTCTCTGCAGATTTTGACACTGTAGACCACCATCTCCAATTCATCGGCCTAAAGGGCACTGCCCTCTCCTGGTTTTCTTCCTATCTCTTAAGTCGCTCTTTCAGTATATCATTCGCTGGCTCCACTTCTTCACCTCTCCCTCTCGGAGTTCCTCAGGGTTCTGTCCTAGGCCCTCTCCTCTTCTCTCTGTACACAGCCCCAATTGGACAAACCATCAGCAGATTTGGTTTCTAGTACCATCTTTAGGCTGATGACACACAACTATATACTTCATCCCCTGACATCACCCTTGTTGTATTACAGAAAACCAGTGACTGTCTCTCTGCTATCTCTAACATTACGTCCTCTCTCTGAAACTAAATCTTTCAAAAACTGAACTTCTTGTGTTCTCTCCATCTACTAACATACCAAAACCTGATATCTCCCTCTCAGTGTGTGACACCATCATTACTCCTAGGCAGTACGCCTGCTGTCTCGGGGTTACGTTTTACACTGATCTTTTTTTCAACCCCTATATTCAATCTCTCTCCCGCTCATGTAGCCTGCACCTCAAAAACATCTATAGAAGCCGCCACTTTCTCACTATGGAAATAACAAAAACTCTCATTGTTGCCCTGATCCCTTCCTGCCTCGATTACTGCAACTCACTATTAATTGGCCTCCCCTTCACCAGACTATCCCCTCTCCAATCTATTCTTAATGCAGCAGCCAGGGTCACCTATCTGTCCAACCGCTACTCTGATGCCTCCGCCCTGTGCCACTCATTGCACTGGCTACCCGTACACTATAGAATCCAATTTAAACAGCTTGTCCTCACCCACAAAGCTCTCCACAGTGCTGCACCCCCTACATCTCTTTCCTCATCTCTGTCTACCACCCTACCCGTGCTCTCCGTTTAGCCAATGACTTATGACTGGTTTCCGCAATAATCCGAACCTCTCATTACCGGCTCCAAGATTTCTCCCAAGCTGCACCGGTTCTCTGGAATGCCCTACCTCGAGAAATCAGGCTAAATCACAACATACACAGTTTTAGGCGCTCCCTAAAAACACATCTTTTTAGGGTGGTCTATCACATCCCCTGATCTAACCTCTCCACATAGCCCATTTATCATTCCCTGAACCTGATCCTACACCAAACTCCTCCACCACACCCAGAAGCACTTCATATGTTGGCTGGTGACCGGTTCATTCAGCTTTTTATCTGCTCCCCTATTATCCCAAGATGGCTGGACCATCGTACAAAACAAGCACTTCTACCTTTTGTGTCACCCCATCTCCTCAAAGATTGTAAGCTCTTGCGAGCAGGGTCCTCATTCGAGCAGGGTCCTCATTCCTCTTGTTGTAATTATTGACTTGTCTGTTGCTATGTTATTTATAACTCTTTGTACATGAACCCCTGAACTGTAAAGCGCTGCGGAATATGCTGGCGCTATCGAAATAAAGATTATTATTATTATTATTATTATACAGTAATCCATTCGCTAACACAGATATAACAATGCAATGTTTGAGGTAAAATGTTTTTGAGCTATCTTTTCAATAACCGGTATAACTAGGCAATTTATGTGGTAAACGGTCTGATGCAGTAATGCACTTGCTAACACCGATATAACAATAGAAGGTTTGCAGTAAAATATCTTTGAACTATGCATTCAATAACTTGAGTATAAAAATGCCGCTATTACGTAAAATGCTTTAATGCTCTATAGCTGAAAGTTATTTTGCAGTAATATGCAACTCATTTAATAATATGCTTATATTAATGACCATATTGGTGTAAAATATTTTTGCTATAATTCAACGTATTTAATAACATGGGTATAAGGCACTAAAAAGTTTTTTTAGAAGAAAAAAATGTGCAACTGTGCAATTTGCAGCAGAATGCTAATGGGTTGCTGGCAATAAGCCTGTAACTGTAGAAACATTTTTTTGTTTTTTTTTGCTCTATCCATTAATATACAGGAAAATGAGTTTCTTTTTCTTGCAGTTTTATAATGCAGAACTAGCTGCCAGCAGCAGTGGCATTAAACACACAACTGGGTGACCACACCTTCATTCCCTTTAAGCTTTCCTTGATCACATTCGCTAAAATCTACTCAATTATATCCCCCTACTTATTCTGCCCCCTATAGTGTCGCTATAACATTACATTAGTGGCTTGTGACTGTAATAGCTTTTTGTCAGACTCTGCCAAATAACATGTTTCCAGGTCACAAATTGAAGACAGACTGGTGATTCTTCTGTTTTAAAGTGTAACTGTCCTTTTTTTTTTTATTTGCTAGTTTATTAGAGCTAGGCATGTATACCTGAGTTAGAGTCCATTCACACGTCTGTGGTGTATTGCGGATCCGTAATACACCCGGCCGGCACCCCCCATAGAACTGCCTATTCTTGTCTGCAATTGCGCTCCGGAAATGCGGATGCGGAGAGCACATAGTGTGCTCTCCACATCCATTCCTGCCCCATGGAGAATGAATGGGTCCGCACCCGTTCCCGATATTGCGGAACAGATGCGGACCTATTTGCGGACGTGTGAATGGACCCTAAGTCTGTCAATGATTGTCAAAAGATCTGTAATTACCTTATAATAACAGCTTTCATTAATGTCCCCGTCCCTTTCCACTGCTCCCTTAAAAGACAGTTGCTATGGCTACTTTCACACTAGCGTTTTTTGCGGATGTCATGACTCTGCAAAAACGCTTCCGTTACAATAATACAACCGCATGCATCCGTCTTGAACAACATTGAAAGTCAATGGGGGACAGATCTATTTTCTATTGTGCCAGATTGTGTCAGGCAGCGTTTTGGTGTCCACCTCCAGAGTGGAATGGTGACTGAATGGAGGCAAACTGATGCATTCTGAGCGGATTCTTTTCCATTCAGAATGCATTAGGGCAAAACTGATCCATTTTGGACCGCTTGTGAGAGCCCTGAACGGATCTCACAAACGGAAAGCCAAAACGCTAGTGTGAAAGTAGCCTAAGAAGATAAGAAGACAGAGAGGCGGTCCTTCACACTGCATGCCTGCATTAGGCTTCAGAGTGAGGAGGCGTGTCTCTCAGTAATCCAATCTGATTGGCTGGCAGGGAGCTGCTGGCTAGAGCAAGTATGTGAAGTGAGGGAAAGCAGTTTTGGCCTCAGAGAACTGTCAGAGGAGCCATCTTGAGAAGGTCCTCATATTGTAAATGTTTAAACAGCCGTAACTAAGGTAAAAACCCAAGGAAAGCAGTGGTATGTGAAGAAACTAAAGATTGCTTTATGCATAATGCTGCTGCTGCAGCAACATATGCTAAACAATTATTTATTTATTTTTTTAAACATGACAGTTACCCTTTAAAGGGAACCTCTCACCAGGATTTTGTGCATAGAGCTGGGGACATGGGCTGCTAGATGGCCACTAGCACATCTGCAATACCCAGTCCCCACAGCTCTCTGCACTTTTATTGTGTTAAAAAACAGTTTTGATCCATATGCAAATGACCTGATATGAGTCCTGTATCCGGAGATGAGTCAAGCGGAAAGGAGCCCTACACCGCCCCGCGTCCTCCAAATCTCCTCCTTGCTGGCTGACGTCACAGAGCTGGAGCGACGAAAGCTCGCGATACGCGAGCAAGCGCATGCGCAGTGTCGGCATCATGTTCATTCCCTGTACTGGCATCAGCACAGGGAACGAACTACGCATGCGCTAGCTCGCGCATCGCGAGATTTCGGCGCTCCAGCTCTGTGACGTCAGCCAGCAAGGAGGAGATTCGGAGGACGCGGGGCGGTGCTGGGCTCCTTTCCGCTTGACTCATCTCCGGATACAGGACTCATATCAGGTCATTTGCATATTGATCAAAACTGTTTTTTAACACAATAAAAGCGCAGATAGCTATGGGGACTGGGTATTGCAGATGTGTTAGTGGCCATCTAGCAGCCCATGTCCCCAGCTCTATGCACAAAATCCTGGTGACAGGTTTCCTTTAACAAAAAGAGCTGGCTGCCTATTTCACCCCGATTGGCTGATTCAGGTTGTCTATGAGCCAATCAGGGCAAGCCCTCCACCACTTGTCATATTTTTATTTTATTTGCTAGTTTATTAGAGCTAGGCAATAGGCATGTATACCTGAGTTAGTCTGTCAAGGATTGTCAAAAGATCTGTAATTACCTTATAATAACAGCTTTCATTAACCCAGTGTCATGTGATCCTCCATCTTCTTTTTTGTTTGTAGTTTTCCCCACCAATATTCACATTAGAATGGTGCTTTGCGAAATTTTTATGCGATTCGTCTGAAATGAATCGCAAAAGCTTTGGACTCATTTGGTAGACGAATTTGGCAGAGAACTGACTCTCTAATATCTGATATATATATATATATATATATATATATATATATATATATATATATACTGTATATATACAGTACAGACCAAAAGTTTGGACACACCTTCTCATTCAAAGAGTTTTCTTTATTTTCATGACTATGAAGGCATCAAAACTATGAATTAACACATGTGGAATTATATACATAACAAACAATTGTGAAACAACTGAAAATATGTCATATTCTAGGTTCTTCAAAGTAGCCACCTTTTGCTTTGATTACTGCTTTGCACACTCTTGGCATTCTCTTGATGAGCTTCAAGAGGTAGTCCCCTGAAATGGTCTTCCAACAGTCTTGAAGGAGTTCCCAGAGATGCTTAGCACTTGTTGGCCCTTTTGCCTTCACTCTGCGGTCCAGCTCACCCCAAACCATCTCGATTGGGTTCAGGTCCGGTGACTGTGGAGGCCAGGTCATCTGGCGCAGCACCCCATCACTCTCCTTCATGGTCAAATAGCCCTTACTTTCAAAGTTTTCCCAATTTTTCGGCTGACTGACTGACCTTAATTTCTTAAAGTAATGATGGCCACTCGTTTTTCTTTACTTATCTCCTTTTTTCTTGCCATAATACAAATTCTAACATTCTATTCAGTAGGACTATCAGCTGTGTATCCACCTGACTTCTCCTCAACGCAACTGATGGTCCCAACCCCATTTATAAGGCAAGAAATCCCACTTATTAAACCTGACAGGGCACACCTGTGAAGTGAAAACCATTTCAGGGGACTACCTCTTGAAGCTCATCAAGAGAATGCCAAGAGTGTGCAAAGCAGTAATCAAAGCAAAAGGTGGCTACTTTGAAGAACCTAGAATATGACATATTTCAGTTGTTTCACACTTGTTTGTTATGTATATAATTCCACATGTGTTAATTCATAGTTTTGATGCCTTCAGTGTAAATCTACAATTTTCATAGTCATGGAAATAAAGAAAACTCTTTGAATGAGAAGGTGTGTCCAAACTTTTGGTCTGTACTGTATATATACACTGCTCAAAAAAATAAAGGGAACACAAAAATAACACATCCTAGATCTGAGTTAATTAAATATTCTTCTGAAATACTTTGTTCTTTACATAGTTGAATGTGCTGACAACAAAATCACACAAAAATTAAAAAATCGAAATCAAATTTTTCAACCCATGGAGGTCTGGATTTGGAGTCACACTCAAAATTAAAGTGGAAAAACACACTACAGGCTGATCCAACTTTGATGTAATGTCCTTAAAACAAGTCAAAATGAGGCTCAGTAGTGTGTGTGGCCTCCACGTGCCTGTATGACCTCCCTACAATGCCTGTGCATGCTCCTGATGAGGTGGCAGACGGTCTCCTGAGGGATCTCCTCCCAGACCTGGACTAAAGCATCTGCCAACTCCTGAACAGTCTGTGGTGCAACGTGACGTTGGTGGATAGAGCGAGACATGATGTCCCAGATGTGCTCAATTGGATTCAGGTCTGGGGAACGGGCGGGCCAGTCCATAGCATCAATGCCTTCGTCTTGCAGGAACTGCTGACACACTCCAGCCACATGAGGTCTAGCATTGTCTTGCATTAGGAGGAACCCAGGGCCAACCGCATCAGCATATGGTCTCACAAGGGGTCTGAGGATCTCATCTCGGTACCTAATGGCAGTCAGGCTACCTCTGGCGAGCACATGGAGGGCTGTGCGGCCCTCCAAAGAAATGCCACCCCACACCATTACTGACCCAATGCCAAACCGGTCATGCTGGAGGATGTTGCAGGCAGCAGAACGATCTCCACGGCGTCTCCAGACTCTGTCACGTCTGTCACATGTGCTGAGTGGGAACCTGCTTTCATCTGTGAAGAGCACAGGGCGCCAGTGGTGAATTTGCCAATCTTGGTGTTCTCTGGCAAATGCCAAACGTCCTGCACGGTGTTGGGCTGTAAGCACAACCCCCACCTGTGGATGTCGGGCCCTCATATCACCCTCATGGAGTCTGTTTCTGACCGTTTGAGCAGACACATGCACATTTGTGGCCTACTGGAGGTCATTTTGCAGGGCTCTGGCAGTGCTCCTCCTGTTCCTCCTTGCACAAAGGCGGAGGTAGCGGTCCTGCTGCTCGGTTGTTGCCCTCCTACGGCCTCCTCCACGTCTCCTGATGTACTGGCCTGTCTCTTGGTAGCGCCTCCATGCTCTGGACACTACGCTGACAGACACAGCAAAACTTCTTGCCACAGCTCGCATTGATGTGCCATCCTGGATAAGCTGCAGTACCTGAGCCACTTGTGTGGGTTGTAGACTCCGTCTCATGCTACCACTAGAGTGAAAGCACCGCCAGCATTCAAAAGTGACCAAAACATCAGCCAGGAAGCATGGGAACTGAGAAGTGGTCTGGGGTCCCCACCTGCAGAACCACTCCTTTATTGGGGGTGTCTTGCTAATTGCCTATAATTTCCACCTGTTGTCTATCCCATTTGCACAACAGCATGTGAAATTGATTGTCACTCAGTGTTGCTTCCTAAGTGGACAGTTTAATTTCACAGAAGTGTGATTGACTTGGAGTTACATTGTGTTGTTTAAGTGTTCCCTTTATTTTTTTGAGCAGTGTATATTAATAGTATGATAATCCCAGTGGTGATTCAATAATGAGGTTGTGCGTGTCAGTGATGACATCACCATGGGAGCTCACGGTGACGTCATAGTGCTCAGTGCAGATCCTTCGCCAGGTCTTTTTCAATCAAGAGAGGAGCGGACTGCTTCTGCAAAAATAATTCATTACCACAAAGCAAATTTTCTAAAATTCCAATTCAGATGCTTCACTTCGCTCAACTCTACTGATGACCTATCCTTAGGATAGGTCATCAGTATCTGATCGGTGGGGGCCGGACATCCGGGACCCTCGCCAATCAGCTGAGAAGGCACCAGCACTCCTGTAAGTACCACGACCTTCTCGCAGTTTACCAAGCACAGCACCGTACATTGTATAGTGGCTGTGCTTGGTATCGCACTCAGCCCCATTAAATGAAGGCGGTCGAACTCACAGAAGCGCCGGCGGGCGCCCAGGGTGTTGGACCCCCACCAATCAGATACTGATTACCTATTCTCAGAATAGGTCATCAGTTTTAAAATCTTGGAAAAACTCTTTAGGTGAACATATTCCCTTAACCCCTTAGTGACCACCCATACGTGTTTTTTACGGCGGTCACTAAGGGGCCTTAGGCTGGGCTGCCGCGTTTTTATGGCGGCCCAGTTTAAGCGCTGCACGGCTCCCCCGTGCAGCGGGGAGCGCGGACCTGGCTCTCACATGAGAGCCGGGTCCCTGCTCTAACAGCCCGGACCGGCAGGAGTGCCGATCCGGGCTGTTTAACCCTTTACATGCCGGGCGCAATGGCGCCCGCTGCATGTAAAGTGGTGACAGAGGGAGCGGACTCCCTCTGTCTCCCATCAGCACCCCGAAAATGCGATCGTGGGGTGCTGATGTGCTGGGAAGCTTACCTTGCTTCCGATCAGGGCCCCGAGCCTGTCTTCCGTTACCTCCAGCAGGCTGTGCCTCTCTGGCGCAGCCTGCTGGTCAATGTTTGAATAGCATTGCTATTGAAATGCAATGCATTATAGAGATAATGCATTACATTTTAAAAGAAATCAAAATACTGTATATTATAGTCCCCTTGTGGGACTATTAAGTAGTAAAAAAAATAGAAAAAAAATACACAAAATTCCATAAAATAAAAAAATATGCTTTTTTTTCCATTGAAAATACGCTTTTCAATGAAAAAAATTGCAAAAAGAAAATATCCCCCATATGTTTGGTATTTCCGCGTCCGTAACGACCGGGACTACATAAATATTACATAAATTATCCCCTATGGTGAACGCCGTAAAAAATAAAAAATTAAAAAAGACAGAATTTTGAATTTATTCTTAGTTTCCACTGAAAAAAAACGTAATAACAAGCGATCAAAAAGCGGCATTTACTCCAAAATTATACCAATGAAAAATACAAGTCGTCTTTCAAAAATCAAACTCTCACACAATTCCATATAAAAAAAAAAAAAAGTTATGGGTCTTGTGAAGTGGCAATGCAAAATCATTTTTTTGGTTAATAAAAGGTGTTTTATTGCAAAAAAAGTAGTAAAACGTAAACAAAATTATAAGTATTTAGTATCACTGTAATCGTACTGACCCAGAGAATAAAGATATTATGTTATTTGTACCGAAAAATGAACGCCAAAAATGTATAATGTAAAAACGCAGTGGCAGTATTGCTATTTTTCCCCATCTCCCTCCCAGAAAGAGTTAATAAAAGTTAATCAGAATGTTATGTGTACCCCCAAAATGGCGCCATTAAAAACTTGTCCCGTAAAAAACAAGCCCTCATAAAGCTATATAGATGAAAAAATAAAAAAGTTATAGCTCTTGGAACGAGACCATAAAAAAAGGAAGAAAAACGCTTGGTCATAAAGGCCCAAACAGGCTTGGTCACTAAGGGGTTAATAAAGTGTAATACAAAAACACACTCACTCACAAAAAATATAAAATGACAGCAACACATTCATCTGTTAGACATAATTTAATTACAGGTATTCATCCAAAGGCCTCATTTTTACTGTAATATTGCAGCATTTAAAGGATCACACTAGTGGCCTGATGAAACATGGAGATCAAAATCAGTTGCCATCACTATAATCATTGGAGAAGTTTAAAGCTGTGTGGCTGTCCTGTCTCATAAGATTTGATGCAAAATTCTGGTGCACAGTAAGCCATCTAATAGGTGATTTATAAACAAATTCTTTGTTTTGCAGTTACTGCAGATCTTGATGTTAATCATGAAATTGACTATTCTCTCATAAATCCTCCACGAGTGCAAAAAACATATATTGAGCTGGATCTAAAGGTAAGGAGTCACATTTTAAAGACAGTAACATTATATGTACAGGTCCTTCTCAAAAAATTAGCATATTGTGATAAAGTTCATTATTTTCTGTAATGTACTGATAAACATTAGACTTTCATATATTTTAGATTCATTACACACAACTGAAGTAGTTCAAGCCTTTTCTTGTTTTAATATTGATGATTTTGGCATACAGCTCATGAAAACCCAAAATTCCTATCTCAAAAAATTTGCATATTTCATCCGACCAATAAAAGAAAAGTGTTTTTAATACAAAAAAAGTCAACCTTCAAATAATTAAGTTCAGTTATGCACTCAATACTTGGTCGGGAATCCTTTTGCAGAAATGACTGCTTCAATGCAGTGTGGCATGGAGGCAATCAGCCTGTGGCACTGCTGAGGTGTTATGGAGGCCCAGGATGCTTCGATAGCGGCCTTAAGCTCATCCAGAGTGTTGGGTCTTGCGTCTCTCAACTTTCTCTTCCCAATATCCCACAGATTCTCTATGGGGTTCAGGTCAGGAGAGTTGGCAGGCCAATTGAGCACAGTAATACCATGGTCAGTAAACCATTTACCAGTGGTTTTGGCACTGTGAGCAGGTGCCAGGTCGTGCTGAAAAATGAAATCTTCATCTCCATAAAGCTTTTCAGCAGATGGAAGCATGAAGTGCTCCAAAATCTCCTGATAGCTAGCTGCATTGACCCTGCCCTTGATAAAACACAGTGGACCATCACTGACTGTGGGTACTTGACACTGGACTTCAGGCATTTTGGCATTTCCCTCTCCCCAGTCTTCCTCCAGACTCTGGCACCTTGATTTCCGAATGACATGCAAAATTTGCTTTCATCCGAAAAAAGTACTTTGGACCACTGAGCAACAGTCCAGTGCTGCTTCTCTGTAGCCCAGGTCAGGCGCTTCTGCCGCTGTTTCTGGTTCAAAAGTGGCTTGACCTGGGGAATGCGGCACCTGTAGCCCATTTCCTGCACACGCCTGTACACGGTGGCTCTGGATGTTTCTACTCCAGACTCAGTCCACTGCTTCCGCAGGTCCCCCAAGGTCTGGAATCGGTCCTTCTCCACAATCTTCCTCAGGGTCCGGTCACCTCTTCTCGTTGTGCAGCGTTTTCTGCCACACTTTTTCCTTCCCACAGACTTCCCACTGAGGTGCCTTGATACAGCACTCTGGGAACAGCCTATTCGTTCAAAAATTTCTTTCTGTGTCTTACCCTCTTGCTTGAGGGTATCAATGATGGCCTTCTGGACAGCAGTCAGGTCGGCAGTCTTACCCATGATTGCGGTTTTGAGTAATGAACCAGGCTGGGAGTTTTTAAAAGCCTCAGGAATCTTTTGCAGGTGTTTAGAGTTAATTAGTTAATTCAGATGATTAGGTTAATAGCTCGTTTAGAGAACCTTTTCATGATATGCTAATTTTTTGAGATAGGAATTTTGGGTTTTCATGAGCTGTATGCCAAAATCATCAATATTAAAACAAGAAAAGGCTTGAACTACTTCAGTTGTGTGTAATGAATCTAAAATATATGAAAGTCTAATGTTTATCAGTACATTACAGAAAATAATGAACTTTATCACAATATGCTAATTTTTTTAGAAGGACCTGTATATGGTGAGTTTTCAAACCAAGTAATATTACTAGAAATGGCTTCCAAAGGTACCGACTTGGCTGTAATCCTAAATTATGTCTTAAAGGCTGAACATTGACTTTGTGTCAAACAATTTCAGACAGCACTCCAATTTTTATAATGCTTAATTGGTTTTTATTGGCCGGACATGGTGGTACACAAAGCAACGTTTCGGGCACATAGGATGCCCTTCGTCAGGCTAATGTACAAAAAGTAGGTACATGTAAATATATGATAATTGAAGAAACATGATTAACAGCAGTTTACATGATTGGTAGAAAACATATCGATGTGAAAGATCAAATCATGGATCCACGGAATACATCGATGGATTAATGGATTTTACTGGTAGGTATTTATCTGTATTTCATCGGTACGTATTTATCAATAAATTTCATCAATAATTTATATTTTTATCAATGATTCCATCAATAATTCCATCAATGATTTTATCCATAATGTCATCAATAATTTCATCTATGATTTCATCAATAATTTCATCAATAGTTTCATCAATAATTCTCATCAGTTAATCTCATCAATACCTCTATCACATAATACATCTAGCTGACAGAGTAAAGAGAGACCACCAGGGGGCACTGTGGTGCTGAAACATAATTTACAAAACAATAGCGGAGGGACAGAGCTTTGTACCTCAACTATCGTTTTGTAAATTATGTTTCAGCACCACAGTGCCCCCTGGTGGTCGCTCTTTACTCTGTCAGCTAGATGTATTATGTGATAGAGGTAATCATTGATAAAAATAAAAATTATGGATGAAATTTATTGATAAATACGTACCGATAGAATCCATTAATCCATCGATGTATTCCGTGGATCCATGATTTGATCCGTCACATCGATATGTTTTCTACCAATCATGTAAACTGTTGTTAATCATGTTTCTTCAATTATCATATATTTACATGTACCTACTTTTTCGTTTTTGTACATCAGCCTGACGAAGGGCATCCTATGTGCCCGAAACGTTGCTGTGTGTACCACGGCCAATAAAAACCAATTAAGCATTATAAAAATTGGAGTGCTGTCTGAAATAGTTTGACTCAAATTGAGTTCCAGGAGGTGGAGCCAGAAACAAACCCCTGACGAGCACCCACCCCTGCTGTGATCACCTAGGATTTTCGTATGAACATTGACTTCCGGTGCTGCCACACATTCAGGCATTTTGATGCAGTTTTTGAAGCTAAAATCAGGTGTGGATCATAACAGGGAAGAAAGTATCAACCCTTAGAGGACCCGGCGATTTTCCAATTTAGCGTTTTTGTTTTTTCTTCCTGCCTTCTCAGTAGCTATAACTTTTTTTTTTTTTTTTTTCCATTCACATAGCCATAGAAGGGATCGTTTTCTGCAGGACAACTTGTACTTTCTAACACTGCCATTTAATATTCCATATGATGTAGTGGGAAGCTGCAAAGAAAATTCCAAATGGGGTGATAGTGGTAAAAAACTAAAAAACAATTCCACCACTGTTAGGGTTTTGTATTTACAGCACTCTCTTTGCAGTAAAACTGAACTGTTACCTTAAATCTTCAAGTCATTATGATTACAGCAATATCACATTTGTATACAGTAGTTTTTATTCTGTTATAATGCTGAAAAAAACCTAGAAACTTTGTAAAAATTATAATTTTTTGTATTGCCACATTATAACCTCTAGACCCTTTTTATATTTAAAGTGTTGTCCAGCCATTTATATTGATGACCTACCATCAGGATAGGTCATCAATATCTGATCGTCGGGGGTCCGTCACCCCTGTCGATAAGCTGTTTGAAAAGGAGAGGGCACTCCATGCGAGCGCTGCTTCCTGTTTGTTCATCTCGGAAGTGGAGTGTAAGATAAGTACTTGCTCCATTCAAGTGAATAGAGCGAGTGCTTGTAATTACACTACAGCGGCGCGCAGCAAGAGACGGTACATTGTGTAATTACAAGCAAACAGCTGTCGACAGACACCCGGCACCCCCTCCGATCAGATATTGATGACCTATACCGACGATAAGTTATCAATATAAATGGCCGGACAACCCATCTAAATCTATGGAGCTGTGTGGAGGTTCATTTGTATTTTTTGTACTTTTCATTGATACCATTTTGGGGTGTGTAAGATCATTTTTTATAAAATTTTTGGGGGGAGGTCAAGTGACGAAAAAAATGACAAATTGGCTATTTTGATTTTTTTTCCCCTTATGCCCTTCTCTGTTTAAAGGGTTTCTACCACCACATTTTGACCTAATTAGCTGTCAGACACTAGCGATCTGCTAGTGTCTGCTCTACCTAACCATGCTATTGTAATCCCTTTCTCTGCAGCGGTTACCCTAAAAAACTTAGTTTTATTGGTATGCAAATGAGCCTCTAGGTGCTATGGGGGTGTCTTTTCCGCACCTAGAGGCTCCGTCCACTCACCATTTCTGCCGACCAGCGCGCTCCAGCCCGCCCCTTTCCTCTAGATTGACAGCCTACTCGCGCTTGCGCCGTGTGCTTCTGTATTCGGCACAGGCGCAGTGACTGTTGGACTGCTCCCTGCGCCGTAATCGGCGCAGGCGCAGTGAAGATGCCGGCGCAGGGAGACAGTCACTGCGCCTGTGCTGAATACAGAAGCACACGGCGCAGGCGCGAGTAGGCTGTCAATCTAGAGGAGAGCGGCGGGCTGGAGCGCGCTGGGCGGCAGAAATGGTGAGTGGACGGAGCCTCTAGGTGCTGAAAAGACGCCCCCATAGCACCTAGAGGCTCATTTGCATACCAATAAAACTAAGTTTTTTAGGGTAACCGCTGCAGAGAAAGGGATTACAATAGCATGGTTAGGTAGAGCAGACACTAGCAGATCGCTAGTGTCTGACAGCTAATTAGGTCAAAATGTGGTGGTAGAAACCCTTTAATTATAGAGCAGTTTTCAGATGCAGCAATGTCTATGATTTTTTTTTAAACTGTTTATGTGGGTTTTTTTTTAGGGAAAGGGGGGTAATTTGAACTTTTATATTTTTTATATTGTTAAAAACTTAATTTTTTTTAAATTTAGCCTAGGTGACTAGATTGCAAATTGCATTCTGTGATGGATATTTATCCATCACAGAACACAGCATTCAGTCACCTGCCACCTGCAGGCCTGTATTGGAATATACCAGTGATAGGCATCGGAGCCTCAAGCAGGCTCCAGACTATCACAGTCTAACATAACAACTTCCTCTATCTCAGCCTGGGGTCCTCCCTTGTTACAGGCAAGGGAGCATGGGGTCCTGCATTTTCACTGCTCAGATGTTGTGATCACACTGAGGGGTTAAATGATTGTGATTGGCATTCTGGCTGATCACAGACATTAGCCCAGGGCCTCTGTTTCAAGCAGCAGAAATGTGGCGGACATGGCGCCCGCTGCTCTTGCGCATGGGCACCATCCTTAACACCTTGATGACCTCTACTGTACATTTACAGCAGAAGTCATCACTTTAAAGGACATATGTCAGCAGATTTGTACCTATGAAAATGTCTGCCTGTGCGCTTGGCAGCTGAAGGCATCTGTGTTGGTGCCATGTTCATATGTGCCCGCATTGCTGAGGAAAATTAAGTTATAATACATAAAAATGAGCCTCTAGGAGCAACAGATCATTCCATTTCCTGCTATCACTCTGCCCTCTATGGGCAAGAAAGCAAATTACAGTATGTGTTAATCACTAGTACTTCATGCCAGAGTAATGCCCATGGCATTGCTTGGATGAGGAAAAGTAGTGCTGATGGTGGTAGCTCACACCAAAAAGCTGATGTCATTGCATTAATACAAATTTCTAGGTCCTAAATTTTTTTCCGAAAATATATTTTGTAAAAATAGAATGAAAAAAAAAAACCCTGCACCAATATGCTCTCTTTTAAGGGAATCTGTCACCAGTTTTCTGAGGGTAGCATTAACTGCTGACAGAGACCTTGATTGATACACATGGTCATTTACTTTTTATGTAGTCCAGTAGTTTCTTAAAAACTCTACTGAGCAGCTCCAGTGCCACATAAAAGCTGGAGTCCTGGTATTCATAAGCTGCGACCCCACCAGCCGATAATTGACAGCTTTATTCCTATACAATCAATATCTGATCAGTGGCGATCTGACATCCGGCATTCCCACTGATCAGATATTTGAAGTGACCGCGGTGCTCCATTGGACAATGCAGCCTGCTCACAGGAGGCCAATGACAGCGCAGTACATTGTACAATGGCTGTGCTTGGTATTGAGCTCAGGCCCGTTCCCTTGAATAGAACTGAGCTGTGGCCAAGCCATGTGACCGAAGAACATGACGTCACTGGTCTAGGAGGAGGTTTCAGCACCCACCGGCCTCTTCAAATAGCTGATCGGTGGGGTTGCCAGGAGTTGGACCCCCAACCGATCAGACACTGATCAATAAGAAATTCTCGGAAAATCCCTTTAAGGCTGTGTCAATGTGTTGGAGCTGCAGTGTGCCTCCAATATGTTTTTTGCCGTGGTTTTCTGAATTGCAATAAAAAATAATTAAAATCACACCCTGCCTGTGATCCAGCCATGACATAAGAACTGAGCCTAAAGGAATTGTACAGTATTTGAAAAGCATACCTTTTCCCCAAAAAACATTGCAGCTCCCAAAAACATTGCCGCTCCTCTCCACAGGTTGTTTGTGGTATTGCAGCCCAGCTCTATTCAAATTAATGGGGCTGATCTACGATACCAGGAAAAACCTACATCCATGAATAAAAAAATATGGCTGTGGTTACAATTTGGTCTTCCTGCCTATATTTTCACATGATGTAATCAGATGTGCATTTTCACATACCCTGTGCAGAATGCTTCAGATGCCAGCAAAATCATCTTAGCCTGGGTTCCCATATATATACTGTATGACCGTCCTTGATAGATGAACCGATCCCATCATTTCTTATACAATCCTATTTGCTGCCATTGAAGTTAATCATTTTATTTTATCCACAGGGAACTATACACCATTCTGGAACACAGGAGCAGCAAGAAGCTTATGTTCCCCCCATTATCCTACCTGACACCAGGCAGTCAATGATTTTGTTGGGATTGCCTGAACATTTTTTCAACACTTTAGGAAAAACATATTTCATGTCAGATATTCTAATGCTGACACTTACCGAGGAGCAGGTAAGAACAGAATATATATATAATATATATATATATAGTACCTAGTGAATGTCTCCTAATTTAATAAAGTGGTTGTTCGGGCTATAGATATCAACGACCTATCCACAGGATAAGTCATCAGTATGAGATCAGTCGGTGTCCAATATCCAACACCCCTACCAATCAGCTGTCTGGCAGTCACGGCGCCCAGGAGCGGACTGGGAACTTAAAGAAGCCCTGGAAAACAACCTAAAGTGGCCCCATGTTGTAGGTGGGCTCAAATTGACTGAAGGCGGGGCAACATAAGTAGGCAAGGACAGCAGAAGTAGGCGGGGCCAGCAATACTGTAGTGCAGCACAAAATACCGCCCCAGCAGAAAATACCACAGAGCAGCACAAAATACTGCCTCCCCAATGCAATATTCAACTGTATTGCCTTCCTTGCGGTCCAAGCCAGGTATATAAGTACCTGATCATCCTGGCATTAATTATTGATGAGAGTATCAGATCGTTAAGTACCTGGCTGGCGGCCATGAACAGGGCTCTCTGGACATCAGTACACCGGGAAATTTCTCTGTAGGGGCTATGGCCAGTCAGCCCATGGCTGCGTCAGACATTATACAGAAACAAAAAATATAAATAAATTGAGGATGCTCACCGTCTTATTGGAGCCTAGCCCACTGGCCACCCCCAGTTCCCAAAAGTGACCAAATGTCTACAAAATGGCTGGCTCACAATATTCTGCAAGTATTTTTACTAACACATATAAATAAAAAAACATTTAATCACACAATATACACATAAATCATAAATCCCCAATTGAAATAAATTAATAAGTTAACAGAACTGGTCCCTTTATAATGCGGAGCTCACGCATCAAAGTTCGAAAATAAAAAATAAATCAAAAAGTGCGGTTATTCACTTGTGTTTGAGCGTGTGGTTCAAGGTTTGGTGATTTACTTTCAAATAGTTCAGTCATCTAATGTAGACAGACAAGGTAACATCCATATCTGTTATTGCGGTCTATTCACATCAATGCGTTTTATCGCTGTTAGTGCACGCTCATGTGTTAAGATTATGCTATTAGTCACAATCGGCTTTTCAATGGTTAGAATAATCCAAATTTACAGATTATAATATATGGCCGTTAGTGTTCACATTTGTATTCAACAATGTTGCGTGTTACTCACAGCCTCCTGCAGCTTATCAGCTGACTTTCGCTCCAGTCTCTTAGCGCAAATGTCCGCTGTATCACTCACAACCTCCCGCGGATTACACACTGATTTCATTCTAATCTCGCAGCGCGGGTCTCCGCTGTATCTCTCTCGGCTGTGTCTTTCCCAGCGCATGCGTTCTGGGGTTCCCGGAACGCCGACTTCGATTGGTAATGATGTTCGTGTTCACCTTGTCTACTATATGTTCTCATACACACTGCCCCTTCACAGCCACCACCAGACGCGTTTCGGTACACATGTGTACCTTCCTCAGTGGTATAAAATTCCAAATAAAAATAAAATGCAAAACGGGGATCATTTTAAACCAATTCAAGGCTTAATTGAGGCAATTTAGTAATGCTTCTCTCCGGAGAACTCTAGAACAGGAGTAGGAGCATTACAGGAACGCCCCCTCCTGGCAGGATGCAGGACCAGCCCACTCTTCCCAAGAGGGGAGGAACAGGGTGATTAACCCTGTTCCTACCAACCTTTGTCACGTCTTCCTAGCTGGTAGTGATAACTAGGAAACAAACTGTGAATTACAATGCATAACAATAAACAATTTGCAGTACCCCTGCTCTGGGGTACTGCAAAAGCAGCCCAGGAGGGACTGGCCACAGAAAGGGGCATAGCTTTGGTGCAACAAGAGCAATAGTAATTCCCTGATTGCACCAAAGGGCTAATTTGCATATTGAGAAAAAGTTTAATAACTCAAGGACAAAACCTCAGATCAACAAAAGAAATGCAGATAACAAATTTTAGCCAGTGACTTTTGTTATCATTAGATGGAGGGGGCTCAAAAATGATAAGACATTTTGGAATAGCTGAAATAATTATTCCATTGTGATTCCTATTGCTGCTGTCACTACCAGAATTTATTTAAGGGACCTTCTATTAAGCTACTGTAAGAGATCTAATTGATTTTATTTCTGCAGTATCCGCATGCATTGTTGCTGAGAACAGGTGACTATGGCGCCATCATTCCCAAGGTAAGTAATTTCCTAGCTGTATCTCATTTCTCACCAACAAAAATCTGTCTTTACATTCGATGGTCTGTGAACTTAAAGGGGTTGTCCTACAAACAACAGTTATGAATTATCCAAAATATAGGTGATAAATGTCATCTTGGTGGGGGTCCTACCATGGGGACCCCCACTGAACGTGAGGTGACATTATTATTATCAAGGAGGCACTTAGGGGGAATTAATGCATATTAAGACCGCATTGTTACTTATTAAGGGGTACAAAAGGGCATTATTACTTTTTATGGTGCACTCAGTGGGCATTATTACCTTTAAAGGGGCACACTGGGGCATTATTTATGTGTCAGATGACAGGGGGTCTAAGGGTGGATGCAAGGAAGTGAAACCTGAAAATGTTACAAACTTAGACCTCTTGCACACGACCGTGGGGATTTTGTGGTCCACGGATGGCATTACGTATTTAGCGGAATGGAACAGCTGGCCGCTAATAGAACAGTACTATCCTTGGCCGTAATGCGGACAATAATAGGACATGTTCTATTTTTTTGCAGAACGGAAACGGACATACGGAAATGGAATGCACACAGAGTACACTGAGTAACTTCCGTTTTCTTTTGCGGATCCATTGAAGTGAATGGTTCCGCATACGGTCCGCAAAGAAAACGGAAGGAACACGGAAAGAAAATACGTTCATGTGCAAGAGGCCTCAGAAGAAGAAAGTCATGTCAGGAAGAAGTAGTCATCGTGGTCTGGGCCTGATGGAAAAGACAGGAAATATAAGTGTGTGTATACACACAATAAAGTCAATGGATACATGAATGTGTGAGAAAGAGGCCTAAAGTTAAATATAAAGGTCTTCAGATCTTGTAGTAATAGAATAATGAGCGAGCACTCATACACTTGGCAACCAGATTGACATGTGCAGAAAATATTTATTAAATCCCCATAAAATACAAGTAATAAAATTTATAAGAACAATGTAGCAATAATATACAACATTACAGTCACATATATTGTGGCAGATATGATCGACACAATATTCATATGACTCAATAGTGTCGATAAATTCAATAATATATATCACACCAAAAAAACTTCAAGTATATGCTGTTATTTGGGAAGAGGGGGTATTATCTTCTAGCGCTCTATCCCAATTTGAGAAACTGAATGTCACTGAAAATATTGTAGGTGTATTCACTGGGAGCGCAATATGTTCATAAAGTGTCCACAGGAATCCTGATAATGTGAAAAGTCTCTTATAGCATATCCTTTTAAGCTCGATATGAGCTTTGGATTGAAGAAAACTTTAAATCGATGTTTGGCTTACCGTCTAGAGTCTGCTGTCTCCCTATTGCTTCAATGGAGCTTTAAATATTTGCCGGCTTATTCAGTCGCTCCATACAGCAAGCTGGTTTAAATTTTGCCGGAGTTCCAAAGATCGCAGGAGTTGCCACTCTGTTCCGCAATTTCCTTTGGTGCAGCTTTCAACGATAAGAATAGTTAATCCTTTACTGTAGAGATTTTCTTCTGTATGGCCATACAGTATTATCGGAAGCTTTTCTATGCAGGTACATCACTTGTTTCACCATACGCGTTACGGGTAGATTCACTCTCCCTTCCTCAGTGGTCACTCTCCCTTCCTCAGTGTGATATATATTATTGAATTTATCGACACTATTGAGTCATATGAATATAGTGTCGATCATATCTACCACAATATATGTGACTGTAATGTTGTATAGTATTGCTACATTGTTCTTATAAATTTTATTACTTGTATTTTATGGGGATTTAATAAATATTTTCTGCACATGTCAATCTGGTTGCCAAGTGTAGGAGTGCTCGCTCATTATTCTATTACTACATTTGCCTTTTAAGAGAGGGTGGGGTGATTCCCTCTATATTAGCTTGCAGCACCATACCTTAACTACTTGCTAGTGAGCCACCACAACCTACCACTATTTCTTGAGATCTTGTATCTGAAACTCTAATATGATCCACTGGTATGGCCAGCAAAACTATAAGTTAAAAACCTCAATTCCTTCAGCACTTGTCAAACCAACAGAAACCATGACGTTCCTTTAGTGTCCCCCCTTTATAAGTCAGGGGGTTGGTCAGGCATGGGATTCAGCCAGTTCCCTCAGGTTCTCCAGATCCGGTTGTTAAAATTACAGTGACAGCTGGAGATGAGCGCTTCCATTCCATAGTTTAGCTCCTTAGGCTTTTTAAAAAGTTGGGTGGTATGTGTGTAGTGTATATATGGTGTATTTATGCAGGGCCGTCTTTAATATTGATTGGACCCTGGGCAAAAATTGACTTGGGCCCCCTGGATCCTGCCTTCCCACACCCTAGCATGCAATCACGCCCTCCACCACAACCCACACACAAAAAAAATCCACACATCTGGTAGAGTACAGTGAATGACTGTAAATACTTCCAGTTCTGAAGACTCCAGCGGCTCAGGATTAGTGCTCTGGGCAGCTGGGCTCAGGCTGGAAGCGGGCACCGCTCTGCAGGAAGGAGACCGGGGCTCGGCTCACCCTAGTGTTACAGTGCACCCCAGCACCCCACAGTATGCAGTATAGCACCCTATAGTATACAGCAACCCACAGTATGCAGTATAGCACCCTATAGTATACAGCACCCCACAGTATACAGTAGAGCAGTATAGCCCTCCACAATATACAGCTCCCCACAGTATACAGTAAAGCAGTATAGCACCCCACAGTATACAGCACCCCAACAGTATACAGCACCCCACAGTATACAGTAGAGCAGTATAGCACTCCACAATATACAGCTCCCTACAGTATACAGCACCTCACAGTATACAGTATACAGCACCCCAAACTATACAGAAACAGCACCTCACAGTATACAGCACCCCACAGTATACAGCACCCCAGGTATACAGTAAAGCAGTATAGCACCCCACAGTATACAGCACCTCACAGTATACAGTAGAGCAGTATAGCACACCACAGTATACAGCACCCCATAGTATACAGTAGAGCAGTATAACACCCAGTATACAGCACACCGCAGTATACAGCACCCCATAGTATACAGTAGAGCAGTATAGCACTCCACAATATACAGCCCCCACAGTATACAGCACCCCATAGTATACAGTAGAGCAGTATAACACCCAGTATACAGCACCCCACAGTATAGAGCACCCCATAGTATACAGTAGAGCAGTATAGCACCCCACAATATACAGCCCCCCACAGTATACAGCCCCCCATAGTATACAGTAGAGCAGTATAACACCCAGTATACAGCACCCCACAGTATAGAGCACCCAATAGTATACAGTAGAGCAGTATAACACCCCACAGTATACAGCACCCCACAGTATACAGCCCCCCACAGTATACAGCACCCCACAGTATACAGTAGCTTACAGTATATTAGTATAACAGCCCCTGTCACCTTTTCCTGATGTAATCTTCACAAAAAAAGCTCCACAAGTCTGGCAAACTTCTCCTGCAGCAACACTCCTGGTAGACAGGATCTTTTATGACATCATAGCCATGTGACCAGTAATATTGCTAGGTTACTGGTCACATGGTGATGATGTCATCTAAGGTCCTTAAGAGAATCACAGGTCTCATAGTTCGCTGCCTGGAGTGTCGGCAGGCAGGCATGGCATGGCAGCACCCCCCTGTGTAGCTGACAGCCTGACACCCGGGGCAGTGGCCAGCAGGGCTCAAGAGGGAGCTACCTTGGGCCTCCCCAGGAGCAACTAGGCCCGTGGCAAGTGCCCCTTTTGCCCCTTGTTAAAGACGGCCCTGTATTTATGTGTATGTGTGTTGCAAGGGCGTTGCAAGGGTCTGAAGACATCCGGGGCATGAGCCCACGTGAAGCCACGCCCCCACCCCATGAAGCCACGCCCTCATCGCCACCGGGGGGGGGGGGGTGGAGGGCCTTCACTGTAGTTATTAATCCCTTTTAGCAGTCCCCCCTTCAGTGAATGGAATTGTAACAGAAAACTGCAGCACTCTCCAGCCTTGGTCTTTACAAACTTTATTCACCAATTCAATGCGACGTTTCGATCTGTGTGATCTTTCTCAAGCAATTTAACAATGTGAAATAAAACCGGATACATATACCCTACTAAGCCGGTCACATGACCCAATCAATTATGTTAATAAACAATTTACAAAAAATGTGAGTACCGCCCCTTTCCGTGTTCACCCTATTATAGGATTAGCTTGACATGTTATTCTCAATCATCCTATATTGTGCATAAATAAAAAAATATATATATGACTCTATCCACTTACTGCGATGCATAATGTAGACCTGGGGAAAGCACCACTCAGGTGGACCAAACTCCATTAAAATGTACGGCCCATTGCCTCGCTTCTCTCGGCGTTCCTCTATGTCTAATGCGCCTGCGTGTTTCCTCCATTACATCAGCCATATGCGTCTGCATAGTACGCTCCACCGGTGCCATGGAAACCGGACGCCTCCCATCCACATCACCACTAGCGCAAAGCGCGCATGCGCGCCCAACATACGTAGTGATAGGATCCGGCGTCGGGCCTCCCGTCATCATGCAGCGTCCTTACAGCTGGTGTCATGGTAACCATATGTACAGTCCTCTTCTAAACGAAACCTATGGTAAAGGCTTCTATATATTTATATATATTCCACCCATTGTCAGGAGCAAATCAGTCTGTGATCATTGGTACAAAGGGTTGTTTGAACTTAGATGTTCAAGAATAAAACTTTGAAAAAGAAGACCGTAAATTGCTAAATGTACTAGGTGTCCACTACTCGTCCACATTTTAGGATTAGAGTACCTAGTCAGATTAAATTGAGTTTAGCCTCATGATAAATACACTCATATTCACAGGGCGGCACTTTCCAGCCCAGATCATAAGGGGTAAATACCACCTCTGTTCTAGAGTGGACCAGTGCCCTCCCCCATCAAGCAATTGTGATGATCACAATGGTGACATGTCTCCCTCTATTATGGGGTCGACGTGTACATCCTTGGACCACCCCATTCAATTCTAGGAGGGTGTACCCTCCAACCAAGAGGGACGTCCTTCCTTGGTATAAAACACCTCTTGCCTGTCCTGTCAGGTGGTAAGTATCACCATCTCCGGGTATACCTCTATAAACCCAACATTCCCAGGTCATCTCATTCAATTCAACCCCTTCCACTATGAACATTTAGACCATATGGCTGCTCAATAAAGGCTATGTATCTCAAATGCCCATAAGTGGAGCAAGCAATGGAAACCATATATTACAATCCAATGTTTCATGAACAGACCCAAGATCCCCCCCCCCCCCCCCCGTGGGGTGAACATGCAAATAAACCCAAAACATTATTATACAAAATTGGCTACCATTCAATTGTTTATGTTCAGTCTCCTTCAGTGAATGGGGGACTGCTGAAAGGGGTTAATAACTACAGTGAAGGGCCTAGCCATCTGGGCAACCCCACAGATCATCCTAACCTATGGTGAGCTTAATTTACAATTAAAATAGCAAAAATGATGAGGGGCACTCCAAATTCGGGAAAAGACAAACAGCGCTATACAAATATCTCAAATATTTAATATGGTGGACCAGTTAATACAGTGTCAACAATAAAATCATATATGCAATAAAACGGTGTCTCAGATAAATCTGGACATTGGATGAATGTAGTCCCAATGTAACCTCTAATAATAATTAATGATAATTGCAAGGGATGACGGTAATATATGGATGTCAGTCCTTGTCTGTAGCCCAGCGGTGGGCTCCAATAGAGCCAGATGGAAAGACAAACTGTTTCAACCTCTTGCCGGCAATGCTGTATCAGTACTCTATAATGTCCCAACCAGCTAGGATATGTCCCGCTTCCCCAGCAGGATAATCAGGTAGTAGTAGTAGTAGTGGAGGATATACCTTACCCCACTCCGTCACACGCTGGATACTCAGCTCGATTCTCCTGCCGTTCTTAGCCAACGCGGCGTCCCACGTGGTATGGAGTCTCCAACGTGACGTCTCACGTGACTCCCCGGCTTCACAGCGGTATGATGTTAAACACTCCCTGCGATCCTGGATTTTGTATTCCTGCGCCCCCACTTAGAGGATCAAGCACAGTCCAAGGTGACTTAGATAGTCCATAAAGGAGCAATAATCGCAGACATAGACGAATCCCGTGGATAGATCCTAGCAAGTGGGAAAAGGCTCACTGTCCCAACAGAACCAGACGCGTTTCAGGGTATACACCCCTTCCTCAGTGGTGGTAACAGTGAGCACTTAGTAATCTTTTATACCTCTCCAGGGGCAAAGTGTGGGTGGGACTGGGCTAATTGAAACCATGGAAAGCTCGATCCGGAATACTGTTCTCATTATGATCCACATTCTAACCTAATAGGAATAGACTTAGGAAAAAACTTCAATTGCGCTTTACATATTGCTATAGGCACTTCAATACTTGGGTCAAATATTCATCAAACTAAAATCAATATCAATATATGACTGTCAATCACAATCTTCATATACGAATGTATGTAAAACATATAAAAAATATCTAAATATATATAAAAAACATAAAAACATAAAAAACGCATAAAAAACGCATATGCAGTGTGAATGCGTTTTAACTGCGTTTTTGATGCGTTTTCCATTACAATTATCCAGATAGCACCTGGGAGGTATGAATATCGAGTTTAGAGTTGGCACACACCAAATGTCATCCGCAATACCAGAATTAGACTCAGAATGATAGGGGAGGAGAGCCAGGCAGGGAGGAAGGAACAGAGTGCTGATAAACAGCCAGACTCTGATCCTGCGTCACCACCTGGCTCGCCCCCCCCCCCCCCCCCATACTTCAGAGAAATCCAAATAACTCTAATTCGGCATTGAGGCCCCTTGGAATAAGGGATTCAAACTCAAAGATACGACGAGACTCCTGTCTAGACATGGAGGCTACATGATTCCCACCTCTCCAAGGTCTCTTAACCCTTTCCAATGCAATAAATATGAGGGAGGAAGGATCACAGTTGTGCACTTAGAGAGAGAGTGTAACATGTATCCCTTCCTAATATTAGCCACATGTTCTGCCACCCTCTTTCTTCTCTTAGTCCTTCCCTATGTATTGCTTTCGACAGTCACACTGCAACAAATAAATCACATCCGTCGAGTCACAGGTCAGGCACTCTTTGATGTCTAACCTAAAAACGTTCTGGGTAGAGGTGACACTCGTTGTTTTCCTTGCGAAATTCGTAGATCTACAGTTGCCACACCGACTACATCTGTGAAAACCCCCAGTTGTTAACCAATTCCGACCGCCATGTAGGCCCTTCCTATCACCTTTCAGTGTGGGTGCCACCTTAGCTGACAAATTGACCACTCTAGTATAAGTGATCTTAGTGAAAGAGGATACTATAGTCTTATCATCAAGAAGAAGATGCCAATATTTTCTGATGATTCTCTCTACCTGTCGATGTTGCGAGTGGTAGGGTAGAATCATCCTTATGACTTCTTCCTGTTGAGAAGCACATTTTGGGATAAAAAAATCTTCCCTATTCATATCTCTTACTTTTTCCAGGGCTCTCTCTATGGTCTGTACTGGATATTCTCTATCTACAAACTGTTGGCTGTTGAGTCCTTGCTTCTTCCTCAAATTGTGGTTGATCAGTACAATTACGTTTAAGCCGCCTGAATTGGCTAACCGGTATGTTCAATAACCATCTCGGCAGATGGACACTTGAAAGATGTATGAAGCTATTTTCAGCTACCTCCTTAACATAAGTGCTACACTTGATCCTGCATCCCTCTATCTCAATATTGATATCCAGGAACTCCACTCCCCTATCATTGACATTAGGGGTGAACACCAGATTTCTCTGGTTGTTATTAATTTCTACCAGGAAGTCATCTAGGGTCTCCTTTGTGTCTTTCCATACGAACAGGATGCCGTCTATATACCGCCACCACAAAACCAGATGCGCCCCCAGCCTTGGCCGTATGGTCTTGGATTCCCACTGTGCCAGAAATAAATTGGCATAACTGGGGGCGAATCTGGTGCCCATGGCAGTGCCGGTAAGCTGCACATAAAAATCCTGCTCATATGCAAAATAATTATGTTAAAGGATGTAATCCACTGCCTCCAAAAGGCAGTTGGTCATTTCTCAATGTATTGTTGGTCTGAAATTTTTTCTTTAGGGCATCTAAACCCAATTGGTGCTCAATCACTGTATAGAGGGAACTAACATCAAGTGTGCCCAACAACCAACCCTCTTTCCACTCCAGAGATTCCAGAAGTTTAATAATGTCAGTAGTATCCTTGATATAGGAAGCAGTATTCTTGACCAAGGGCTGTAACCACCGGTCAATATACTGGGATAGATTCAATGAAATCGAATCAATCCCTGACACTATCGGTCTCCCTGGAGGGGAATTAAAATCTTTGTGGACCTTTGGGAGGCAGTAAAACACAGGGATTATTTTCTGAGTCTCAGTAATAAATCTAGCTTCATGGCTCAGTAAGAATCCTGCCTTCACCCCCTTCTCACACAACAACACCAATTTCCTATGGTATTCTTCTGTAGGATCACCCCTAAGTTTTTGGTAAGTTGTCTCATCTTTGAGCTGTCTTAGACATTCTACCCTATAGGTTTCTGTGTCCAAAATCACTACTGCTCCTCCATTATCTGCTGGCCTTATCGTAATTTCCTTCATCTCTTGCAATTCCCGAATCGCCTCCATTTCCTTCTTAGTTAAATTTGAGGTCCTAGTGTGACCTTTCAGCAATCTCAACTCTTTCTCTACATTCATCTTAAATGTCACCATTTCACTACTCATTTCTTGTCTGAGATATTTCTTAGACCGCAACTTTAAATCAGTATGGGCATACCTTTCCGAAATCGAGTTCTCCCACCCCACGGTCGTGACAGGGTTTTTAAGGAAATATTTCTTTAGACAAAGCCTCCTCACAAATTTTTCAATACCAACATAAGTGGAGAACTTTTCCAAAGTTCTAGTAGGAGAGAATTTCAAGCCCTTATTGAGTAGAAGTATTTGTGCATCCATGAGTGTTATCTTGCTAATATTAGTTATGTTTGACGTTTCCTTTGTGGATTGTAGTATTCCCTTCTTTTTGGCATGTCTGCCTCTCCGTATCTTTCTTCGTGAAAGTTTGTCTGCTGTCCCCTGAAGTGTGTGCCCTCCTGTGGGTTGCGTTGCTGTGGATAACGTGTCTGAATGTGCTCGTGCCTCAATCCTGGTGTCCTCATTTGGTTGTCCAGATGATCTGGATACCGATGTCTTAGATTGTAGTCGTGTTTGTGATTGGAATCCCTCTGTGTCATACCGTGCCTCCTTGGTGGGGAAGGTGTCCGTGTGTGTTTAGTTTTTGTTCGGTAATGGGGAGGAGTTACATCTAAAAAAGGAGGCTTTGTCTAAAGAAATATTTCCTTAAAAACCCTGTCACGACCGTGGGGTTGGAGAACTCGATTTCGGAGAGGTATGCCCATGCTGATTTAAAGTTGCGGTCTAAGAAATATCCCAGACAAGAAATGAGTAGTGAAATGGTGACATTTAAGATGAATGTAAAGAAAGAGTTGAGATCGCTGAAAGGTCACACTAAGACCTCAAATTTAACTAAGAAGGAAATGGAGGCGATTCAGGAATTGCAAGAGATGAAGGAAATTACGATAAGGCCAGCAGATAAGGGAGGAGCAGTAGTGATTTTGGACACAGAAGCCTATAGGGTAGAATGTCTAAGACAGCTCAAAGATGAGACAACTTACCAGAAACTTAGGGGTGATCCTACAGAAGAATACCATAGGAAATTGGTGTTGTTGTGTGAGAAGGGGGTGAAGGCGGGATTCTTACTGAGCCCTGAAGCTAGATTTATTACTGAGACTCAGAAAAGAATCCCTGTGTTCTACTGCCTCCCAAAGGTCCACAAAGATTTTAATTCCCCTCCAGGGAGACCAATAGTCTCAGGGATTGATTCCATTTCATCAAATCTATCCCAGTATATTGACCGGTGGTTACAGCCCTTGGGCAAGAATACTGCTTCCTATATCAAGGATACTACTGACATTATTAAACTTCTGGAATCTCTGGAGTGGAAAGAGGGTTGGTTGTTGGGCACACTTGATGTGAGTTCCCTTTATACGGTGATTGAACACCAATTGGGTTTAGATGCCCCAAAGAAACCATTTCAGACCAACAATACATTGAGAAATGAACAACTGCCGTTCCTTTTGGAGGGAGTGGATTACATCCTTTCACATAATTATTTTGCATATGAGCAGGATTTTTATGCGCAGCTTACCGGCACTGCCATGGGCACCAGATTCGCCCCCAGTTATGCCAATTTATCTCTGGCACAGTGGGAATCCGGCGCCGGTATATAAACGACATCCTGTTCGTATGGAAAGACAGAAGTGAGACCCTATATGACTTCCTGGTAGAAATTAATAACAACCAGAGAAATCTGGTGTTCACCCCTAATGTCAGTGATAGGGGAGTGGAGTTCCTGGATATCAATATTGAGATAGAGGGATGCAGGATCAAGTGTAGCACTTATGTTAAGGAGGTAGCTGAAAATAGCTTCATACGTTTTTCAAGTTGCCATCTGCCGAAATGGTTATTGAACATACCGGTTAGCCAATTCAGGCGGCTTAGGGTACTTTCACACTTGCGTTTTTCTTTTCCGGCATAGAGTTTAGTCACAGGGGCTCTATACCGGAAAAGAACTGATCAGGTATGTCCCCATGCATTCTGAATGGAGAGTAATCCGTTCAGTTTGCATCTTCAGTTCAGTCGTTTTGACTGATCAGGCAAAAGAGAAAACCGTAGCATGCTATGGTTTTATCTCCGGCTAAAAAAACTGAAGACTTGCCTGAATGCCGGATCCGGCATTTTTTCCCATAGGAATGTATTAGTGCCGGATCTGGCATTCAGAATACCGGAATGCCGGATCCGTCCTTCCGGTATGCGCATGCGCAGACTGAAAAAAAGGTGAAAACATAAATGCCGGATCCGTTTTTGCCGGATGACACCGGAAAGACGGATCCGGCATTTCAATGCATTTTTTCGACTGATCAGGCATTTTTAAGACTGATCAGGATCCTGATCAGTCTTACTAATGCCATCAGTTAGCATACATTTTGACTGATCCGGCAGGCAGTTCCGGCGACGGAACTGCTTGCCGGATCTCTCTGCCGCAAGTGTGAAAGTAGCCTTAAACGTAATTGTACTGATCAACCACAATTTGAGGAAGAAGCTAGGACTCAACAGTCAACAGTTTGTAGATAGAGAATATCCAGTACAGACCATAGAGAGAGCCCTGGAAAAAGTAAGAGATATGAATAGGGAAGATTTTTTTATCCCAAAATGTGCTTCTCAACAGGAAGAAGTCATAAGGATGATTCTACCCTATCACTCGCAACATCGACAGGTAGAGAGAATCATCAGAAAATATTGGCATCTTCTTCTTGATGATAAGACTATAGTATCCTCTCTCACAAAAGACACTAAGATCATATATACTAGAGCGATCAATTTGTCAGCTAAGGTGGCACCCACACTGAAAGGTGATAGGAAGGCCCTACATGGCGGTCGGAATTGGTTAACAACTGGGGGTTTTCACAGATGTAGTCGGTGTGGCAACTGTAGATCTACGAATTTCGCAAGGAAAACAACGAGTGTCACCTCTACCCAGAACGCTTTTAGGTTAGACATCAAAGAGTGCCTGACCTGTGACTCAACGGATGTGATTTATTTGTTGCAGTGTGACTGTCGAAAGCAATACATAGGGAGGACTAAGAGAACGCTGAAAAAGAGGGTGGCAGAACATGTGGCTAATATTAGGAAGGGATACATGTTACACTCTCTCTCTAAGTGCACAACTGTGATCCTTCCTCCCTCATATTTATTGCATTGGAAAGGGTTAAGAGACCTTGGAGAGGTGGGAATCATGTAGCCTCCATGTCTAGACAGGAGTCTCGTCGTATCTTTGAGTTTGAATCCCTCATTCCAAGGGGCCTCAATGCCGAATTAGAGTTATTTGAATTTCTCTGAAGTATGAGGGGGAGGGGGGGGGGGGGGGGGGCGAGCCAGGTGGTGATGCAGGATCAGAGTCTGGCTGTTTATCAGCACTCTGTTCCTTCCTCCCTGCCTGGCTCTCCTCCCCTATCATTCTGAGTCTAATTCTGGTATGGCGGATGGCGTTTGGTGTGTGCCAACTCTAAACTCGATATTCATACCTCCCAGGTGCTATCTGGATAATTGTAATGGAAAACGCATCGAAAACGCAGTTAAAACGTATTCACACTGCATATGCGTTTTTTATGTGTTTTTTTATGTTTTTTATGTTTTTTTATATATATTTATATATTTTTTATATGTTTTACATACATTCGTATATGAAGATTGTGATTGACAGTCATATATTGATATTGATTTTAGTTTGATGAATATTTGACCCAAGTATTGAAGTACCTATAGCAATATGTAAAGCGCAATTGAAGTTTTTTTCCTAAGTCTATTCCTATTAGGTTAGAATGTGGATCATAATGAGAACAGTATTCCGGATCGAGCTTTCCATGGTTTCAATTAGCCCAGTCCCACCCACACTTTGCCTCTGGAGAGGTATAAAAGGTTACTAAGTGCTCACTGTTACCACCACTGAGGAAGGGGTGTATACCCTGAAACGCGTCTGGTTCTGTTGGGACAGTGAGCCTTTTCCCACTTGCTAGGATCTATCCACGGGATTCGTCTATGTCTGCGATTATTGCTCCTGACTATCTAAGTCACCTTGGACTGTGTTTGATCCTCTAAGTGGGGGCGCTGGAATACAAAATCCAGGATCGCAGGGAGTGTTTGACATCATACTGCTGTGAAGCCGGGGAGGCACGTGAGACGTCACGTTGGAGACTCCATACCACGTGGGACGCCGCGTTGGCTAAGAACGGCAGGAGAATCGAGCTGAGTATCCAGCGTGTGACGGAGTGGGGTAAGGTATATCCTCCACTACTACTACTACTACCTGATTATTCTGCTGGGGAAGCGGGACATATCCTAGCTGGTTGGGACATTATAGAGTGCTGATACAGCATTGCCGGCAAGAGGTTGAAACAGTTTGTCTTTCTATCTGGCTCTATTGGAGCCCACCGCTGGGCTACAGACAAGGACTGACATCCATATATTACCGTCATCCCTTGCAATTATCTGTTATTAGAGGTTACATTGGGACTACATTCATCCAATGTCCAGATTTATCTGAGACACCGTTTTATTGCATATATGATTTTATTGTTGACACTGTATTAACTGGTCCACCATATTAAATATTTGATATATTTGTATAGCGCTGTTTGTCATTTCCCGAATTTGGAGTGCCCCTCATCATTTTTGCTATTTCCATTTCTTTCTCATACGGTCTGGGTGGACCGGGAGGTGAGCACCCTGATCCATTCGTTCTGTAGGAGCAGCCGCTTTTCCTCCATTTTTTTTATTTAAAATTAAGCAAACCCCGCAACTATAAACTAATCACAGATTGTGCTGCTGGGATGCCAGAATCAGTTGTAATCTGTGAAGGAACCCATCAACAAGTGTAGGAAGTTGGAACCCATCAACCCCCCTTGTACTTGTTCCACTACTTTCAGGCTGCGCGGGCATGAGTTCAGAACTTCAGTCACTTCGGTCCGCAATTCTGTTCTGCGGTGCGTGATCCCTTGAGACCCATGACCTACCGCACCGGGTCTGGCGGGATCACGCGCCGCAGAACAGAATTGCGGACAGAAGTGACTGAAGTTCTGAACTCATGCCCGCGCAGCCTGCAATAAGCGGAACAAGTACAAGGGGTGTTGGGGGATGATCTGTGGGATTGCCCAGACGGCTAGGAATAGCCTAATAAAAAAAATAATAATAAATCCCACCAGCATAAACATTCAGGGCACTGGACAAAACATCCGGGGCTCCAGCCCCAAATGTTTTGACCTAACGACGCCCCTGGTGTGTTGCACATACAGGTAGATGTTGTATGTATATGTAAACATGTGTCGTGACGCCACGTGTCCGCCGTTTAGTAGGAAACCTTTTAAAAATTTTAATCCCACTCCTGAGGTTAGTAAGCCACATTGTTTGTATGATGGATCCAGGACTGCATCATAGCTTCTGTGAAATAAGATGTGTTTTTACCTCCCTTTGTGCTGGAAATGTACTGCTACAAATTGGAATACCTTGCTTATTGTGGCCACCAGAGGGTGCCATATGATCAGCAAAACTTGCATCAATAATTATGGCAAGTAGAGCAGGATCAGTCTTGGCCTTTGACAACTAAAACACAATAGGGTGAATTTATCATGAGGGGAATATTTGAAGTCAGTTTTGCTTGAGTCTGTGTTGGAGTACTTTGTGCCACATTTATGAAATGTCACAAGTTGTTTGATAAATTTGGCTTGTCCTTCAACCTAACACTTCTGTCTAGAAAAGCTACCCCAGTTTTCCTACTCCACCTTCCTCCTGGAGTGGAATTGCGACTATTTTGCGACTTTTTAAAAGAGTCGCAGTGATAAATCTGGAGTGAAATTCATAAACATAGCTAACCACTCCCACTTTTCCACCCATATTACAAAACTGGAGCGAGTGGTGTAAAAATGCAAAAAGTTGCAAAATTTTGCATGTAAAAAGTCACACGTTTTTGCCCAAGCGAGTGCAAAAAAGTTGCAAAAGCCCTATTCTGCGACTTTTTGACTCCAGAATTCTGGAGTGAAGATATGATAAATCAGGGCCAATCTATGTGGAAAAATGTATACTGTATAGATAAGATTGGAAAAAGGAAGCAAAAAAGAGAAAAAAAATCACAATATAAACAGATTCAGCTAAACATACAGAAGCCGCATAAGGTATGACGATGAAGTGAAAATTTACAACTGCTCCAAAACAATAGCAAAAAGGATTAGAATTTATACAAGGTGATACGTAGCATATGATATGTACAGAACATATAAAGAATATCAACACTGGATTTGAGGAAACGACCTTTACATATTATCACTAGTGCTGAGCGAATCAAAGTTAACGAAGTAGACTTTGATCTGAATTTCAGAAAAAAACTTGATTAGTCACTAAGCAGAGTTTCCTCATGCTTCGTGGTAACAAATCACCTAGGTTTTAGAGGAGGACAATAGGAAAAAAAAAATTTTTCATTAGAACTCAGGTCAGACCAGCAATCAGACCTCCAATGTTAATAAGACCCCAACAAGACCTCAGATCAGACCCCCAATAAGAGCCCCATGCCTCTAATCAGCCCCCTTTGCCTTATATCAACCCCCAGCAGCCCCCATTGCCTCTCATATTAGCCCCCAGCAGTCCCCATTGCCTCATATCAGCCCTACTGTATACTCAGAAAGTTTTTTCATTAATGGAGCAGAATGTTTATCATTTCTCTGTTACAGATGAAGAAATATTACCCCAGGTCCGAGGCTGTAATTCTTACCATGAAGGCCACCAAGCCTCCTGTGATCCTCCTGACATCTCAGCTCACAATGCAGTTAGATGGGATTCTGGAAGCGCTAGTTGTCCTGCCGTATATGCTCAAAGAGCAAATCTTTGCGGTCAGTGTGGTAAGTAATGAGAGACACCGCCAGATTCTAGTACTACATTGACATAAATGAAATGAAAAACTACTAAATGTGTTCCCCACTATATCTTTGTGTGCACAAACCATCAGTAAGTTTATACAGGACCTGTAACACCTCCTGACTGTAGATATTTGTATCCTCGATGAAATAACAATTCTGGTGCATCTTTTTCCCCCCCATAAATCTGTGGTGTGCCACTCCTCTTTTGTTCCTCCTAGAAATGTATGAATACATTGACACCTGTGCGTTGCCATTCCCCTTGTCACTATGGTGTGGACTGGACAGTGTCATTGTGTAGGGTCACGACCCATTGACTAGTGGGAAGTTGTCAGTTTATTTATACATTTCCAAGAAGAATAACAGAGGAACAGCACACTGCACACTGTTCACTTTTACTAAAACAGACACGTCTGGAGAGCTGACAGGTCATCTTTAAACATATTGTCCAACTTTGGACAACTCTCCAGACTTGGGGAGATGATTAAATTCCAGGAACGTAAAAAAAAATTAAAAAGCAGGTGGAAGGACTTTGAATAATAGGAAGGATTTTTGGGTGGGATTATGTTTTAGTTTCCTAACGCTTTACGATGAAGCAGAGCTCAGTTTATTTGACTCCAGTCATTATGAGTTGTATATGGTGCAGCCAGACCTTCTACACAAGGGGTATCATGAGGTATACTTTGCCTAAAAAGATGAGGCTGCCTCGTATACAGTAGTACGGTGCCTACCTCTTAAAGGGGCAGTGTCACTGTCTCATGGGGGTTACTGTGACATGTACATTCGGAACTGTCCTCTCACCTCTCCTCCTGCTCCCCATTTGACTGGCTACAATCTGGCTTCCGACCCCACCACTCGACTGGGACTGCCCTTACCAAAGTCACCAATGACCTACTAACAGTCAAAACCAAAAAAACATTACTCTGTCTCCTTGACCTGTCCACTGCCTTTGACACTGTCGACCACTCCCTGGGATAAAAGGCCATGCCTACTTATAATAATATAAAAATATAAATAAAAGCACTGAAACCAATCACTTTTGTATGGAATAAAGTTTTTTCATAATATGGCCACGGCCTTTATTAATTTAATAAGTAACATTCATAACTCAATATAAACATATTTAATTAAACTTTTATAAAAACAATAAACGAGCTCAGCCATAAGCTGAAGCTCAAAATTAAGATTTATAAACAACTCATACCCCACCAGCCTGCAGCCTATAAAAGCACTACAGGCCCAACCCCACCAAAACTTAGCTCAACCATGGCTTGCAAGTCCAAATTAAATATATCCAAGCCAATGTCAGATAAATGTATAGCATCAGAAAAATAAAGGCCGGGCACACCACCTTCCAAATCGATATGCCTAAAAGTAAAACCCCATAACATAGGAAGGAATTTTGACATTAATCTATTAATCCTACGACAAATTCTCTCCAAGTGCTTCATGGCAGGCGATCTAAGCCAAATTAGACGGGGAATAATCTCAGAAAAAGCACTCCTAGCAATTTGAAAAAGACGCCGTATTGACATTAAACCAGATTTCATCTAAAAAACTAACTCCATCGTAACTAACTTGCCAATATCAATACCCCCAAGATGTACAATAATTAAATCCGGATCCGGATAAATAGCTGACATTATAAGAATTTCATTCCAAAGGTCACACCATCTCATGCCTCTTATGCCATTCCAATAAATTTGCACTGCTGCTGAAGACAT
This sequence comes from Bufo bufo, assembly GCF_905171765.1. Lineage (NCBI taxonomy): Eukaryota > Metazoa > Chordata > Amphibia > Anura > Bufonidae > Bufo > Bufo bufo. The sequence continues at coordinate 345,834,101 of NC_053394.1, forward strand.
GGATAAAGTAAGTCCGTATGATCGAACACTGGCTCTCAGCTTCGCCCAGTTGATAAAAGAGTGACCAATGATCCATACCACTTTCCCTAGAATAAATGAAATCATAAATCAATTAAATCCGGACAGATATAAGAAGTATAACAGCTAGACGACCTAAGACCGATCCCTTGAATTGAGGACTCGTCAAGACCAAGACGAAACGCCTCAGTTGCAGCCCCAATACGAAAAGAATGAGAAGAAAAATTGCGATCACTTAAACCCAAAAAACTAAATACTGTGTGAAAAAACAGCACAAAACTGAAACTGAGTCAATGGGGAACCATCCATATGAACCAAAAAATTAACAGAACCATGGGGTTGGATAGACAAATAACGTAAACAAAAACGAACTGGACACACTGCACTTGAAGGGATGCAACCAATACAAATCCAACAGCCTCTACCTTCCTGATCAGTCTTAGAACGGCTAATGAACAATTTAACACAATCTAAAAAACAAAGCACTGACGAACTAAATAAACCTGTCAATTGCAACTGAGACTGTGGAAGGAGCTCGCTAATATGCAAAGCACCAAAGAACATAAGAACATAAGCCGCGGAAAACAAACATACTTCTTAATCCGAGGAACAAACTGAAATATTTGCTACCACCAAAGACAACAATATATCAGGAGTAAAAGGACAACGCTCGTCCACAACACAGTTACCCTTCTTATACCCTTTCAACAGATGCTTAATAATGAAGATCTCACAAAAAGACTTATTGCCCAACAATTTCATGAACAACAAAACCCCCGCAGGAGTCTGACATACAGTAAAATAAGCTAAATGCTTCTGAAATAGCGATAAACAGAATGCCACAGCAGACTTGTCTGAGAATATTAAAGGAGACAATGATAAATTGGACACAAAACTACACCATTTAGACCAAGCGCTTACATAACTTGACCATGTTGATGGGGCAAATGACTGCCGTAATAGTTGCATAATCATGACCATATTACATTGCAAAGATGAACTGGGCACTGCTCCCCCCTCCTGCTCCGCATAAGGAACCAACTGACGAAATCTGCAAAACTGAAAGCGAGATAACACATCAGCAACCTCGTTCGTTCTCCCTGGAATATGAACTGCTCTAAGCAAGATATTCCAACTTAAGCATAGTAAAACTAAATGTCGTAACAAATTAATCACCATACTACACTTAGATGACAGAAAATTTACAGCAAAAACGACACTCTTATTATCTGTGTGAAGAATTAATTTCCTATTTCTAAACCGAGATCCCCAGAGTGTAATAGACACAAAAACTGGGAACAATTCCAACAACACCAAATTTTTTTAACTATACCCCTGACAAACCACAACTGTGGCCAACGCTCAGCACACCATTTACCCTGAAAAAATGCACCAAAGCCGACTGAACCCAAAGCATCCGTAAAAAGCTGAAGATCCTCAGCACAAACGAAATCAGTCTGCCAAATCAGACGACCATTAAAGCTCTGAAAAAATCCTAACCAAACCAATAAATCATCCTGAACCTCCCTTGAAACCCGGACATGAAGAGCAGGATTCCGAAATCCAACAATATGTAAAGATAAATGACGAGAAAAAATATGGGCTAATGGCATAACCTTAGAAAAGAACACTAATAACCCCAACAGAGACTGAATTTCCTTGACTGTCGCTCTTGACTCACGAAACAAAACTGAGATTGCAGAAATAGCTTTAGAAGGTAGTCTGAATTCACCAGCACCCGTATCAATCACTAATTCTAAGTACTCCAAGCATGTACAAGGAAATACCGTTTTGTAGTAGACGAGCACAAGCTGGAGATGCACTGGGGCCAATAAATAAAACAAAAACATCTAGATAATGCGTTAATGAACCCATAGGCATACGAACCGCAACTACCCACTCCAAAAAACATGAAAATGCCTCAAAATAAAAACAGGACAATGAGCAGCCCATGTGTAAACACTGATCAAAAAAGAAAAAAGCAAAAAAAGATAAAAATCTAGAGAATTAAAACCCATTGGATGAACCGGCAACAAACGAAAAGTAGACTTTATATACGCCTTAGCCAATAAAAAACCCAACCCAAAATCCTTAATCAAGCTAATTGCATAATCAAAAGAAGCATAGGATACTGACGCTAAACTCTTATCAATCTCGTCATTCAAAGACAAACCAAAAGGAAAGGACAGGGGGGAAACAAAAGGGCCAGCTACTCTACCTAAAGACAACTCATTAACAACTTTATCTACAGCAACATCAGGAAACTGATACACAGACAACAAATTCTTAGGCAGCATCAAATTTAACCAAAGGCCAACATCCTTAACTCCCCAGCGCACAGACGGATACACCACAAGTTTTTGACGGAAACCCTCATCATAATAAAACCATCCTAAACCGGACATTTTTTAAGCTTCCAAGACAATTTCCAGATGCTGAAATAAGCCTGAACAAAATTCAGGCTTACGTTCACCTAAAATGCTAGCAAAAATGCAAAAAGCATGTAGCCAGTTATTATGGGTTTGGAATGGTCATCCAAACCCGACTTTTCATCTCCTTTTTCCAGTCGCAAAACTAAATCCTTTGAAGCCGGCAAAAGGGACAAAATGTCAATGAATTCATTAATATACATTTTATTTCTTTTACTGATGCAGCTGAATGAAAACCTAGCAGAGACAAAGTACATGTCACTGCTTCCTTGTACCAAGATTCTGAGACACCCTTAGCCCTTCAGTCCCCGAACCGACCAATCCCTGTTCACCCGGACCCGCCGGACGCCATGCCGCAGATACATCAATCGGCCGCGGAAACATAGCAGAACCAGCAGAACCGGTGACAGGGAGAGAGGCAGATGCCGACAGCGAAACCACATATCTGCCTTGTAAAGCATTTAAAACCTGTGACAGCAAAACAGCTGCCGACTGACTTGAGGATGGAATTCTTGAGCAGACATCCGAAAACACATGAGCAGCATCCACAGCATAGATTGGCGCAGGGGCTAGGGACAAAGGAACAACATGCATAGCATCATTATTTACCCTTACCCCCCGCAGAAGATCTCTCACCGGACCTGACGACTGCACCAAAGACCGAGGCTTCTCCTGAGTAAACATGCTAGTGTCACGGAAGGTAGGTAAGCGGGGAAATAACCAAAGACAGGGAAAACAAGCAGAACAATAGACTAGGCCCAAAAGCTTGGGAGAAAAGGGACAACTCCTAGCGATCCCTAAGGCTTTCCCTATACTGCTGTGCACATGTGCATACCCTTAAGGTGGATATACACATGCCCTCGTGCCTAAGTCTATATGCCCTGGGAAAACCCTGAGCAGTAGGGAAAGGGGAAGAGGCAACCTGTTTCTTCAAACAGGAGGAAGCAAGCGTCTCCCTAGAGGCCTAGATAAAAGACACCAAGGGAAGAAACAGAGAGGACTTATCTTGAGCTGAGCTGGGGCAGACGATTCACAGCAGATCTCCGCACATTCACAGGGCAAGGCGTGACAGCTAGCAGCTAAAGGGTTAAAATTAAAACCAGATGCTGCACCTCGATCATCGAGCATTAAAACCTCCTCCGGCTGCTGTTGCACCTCCAGACCACCAGAGGGCGCTGAAGAGACAGCTAGAGACAACAATGCCAGCACAGGAACTACTGCAGCTTCCAGATCCTGGGTTATGTGAAGAGGACCAGGGACCAACACCAACAGTCTCTACTGGTAAGTCAGATGACACAACCGGTCCACGCACCAGTTCTTGGCAAGCCGCTTCCAGACGTCCTCTTACATCCAGGGGCCTGGAGGAAGAAGTCCCACTCCGCTCCAATGATCGCACCTGCCTAGGGGGCAGAAGGAGAAAAAACCCGGCGCCGTCTCTTCTGACGAGATGAGCGCCGCTCACCTAACGTAGGTGCCGTAGACCTTATTTCCCCGGTCTCCGTTACAGGCAGCGCTGGACCCGATGCAGACAGCTCCCACGGACTCCAGCCATACATCTTCCGTGCACACGCTCTTCTTCTCAGCTCCGCAATGAGGACATCCATCAGGACGACGGCAGCAATGATCTTCTTTTCTTCAAGATGAGGTTACAACCCAGCTTCTGTCAAAACCCACATATTTATACCCTCTGGCTCAAATGCCCTAACCAATGACAGCCCTGTCACCAGGAAGAAAGAAACAAATAACAAAACAACACTGTCATTGGTCAAACCATGACCAATAAAATTAAGGTTGCCACACCAGGGTAGAAATGCCCAAGCGGTGGCAACCCCAATCAAATTCCTTTTGCCATCCCAGGCAATCTGCCCGGAGATGGCAACACAGTTTTGGCAGGAATATTTCCCGCCAAAAACTAACAAGGAGACAACATAGGGATGACCTTAATCCCATGGGGGTCCCACCTTAGTGTCTGGGACCCCACTATTCTGTTACAAACGCTCTCATCTCTTGGCATCACTGACCTGGCCCTATCCTGGATCACATCATACCTCACAGACTGGACGTTTAGCGTCTCCCACTCTCACACCACCTCCTCATCTCATTCCCTCTCTGTTGGTGTCCCGCAAGGCTCTGTCCTAGGACCCCTGCTCTTCTCTATTTACACTTTTGTCCAGGGATATCTCATAGAGTCCCATGGCTTTCAGTATCACTCTTATGCTGATGACACACAAATCTACCTCTCTGGTCCAGACATCACCACCTTACTATCCAGAATCCCACAGTGCCTATCTTCCATATCATCCTTCTTCTCTTCTCGCTTTCTAAAACTTAACATGGATAAAACAGAATTCATCATCTTTCCCCCATCTTGCTCAACCCCCCCAACAGACCTATCTATCACGATCAAAGGCTGCACACTCTCCCCGGTCAACCAAGTCCGCTGCCTTGGAGTGACCTTGGATTCTGACCTCTCTTTCCGACCAAACATCCAAGCCCTTTCCACCACCTGTCGCCTCCAACTCAAAAACATCTTCCGCATCCGCGCTTTCCTCAACTTTGAATCTGTGAAAATGCTTGTACATGCCCTCATCATCTCCCGCCTAGACTACTGCAACATTCTCCTCTGTGGCCTTCCATCTAGCACTCTCGCACCCCCCCAATCTATCCTCAACTCTGCTGCCCGACTAATATACCTCTCACCCTGTTACTCCTCTGCCTCTCCCCTCTGCCAATCCCTTCACTGACTCCCCATTGCCCAGCAAATTCAGTTCAAAATACTAACAAATACATACAAGGCCATCCACAACCCGTCCCCTCCCTACATCTCTGAGCTACTTTCCCGATACATCCCCACACGTAATCTCCGATCCTCATAAGACCTCCTTCTCGCCTCTCCTCTTATCAACTTTTCCCACAATCGCCTCCAAGATTTCTCCCGTGCATCCCCCACACTCTGGAACTCGCTACCCCAACATATCAGACTCTCACCGTGTAGATTGTAAGCTCTCACGGGCAGGGCCCTCTCTCCTTCTGTACCAGTTTGTAACTCGTCTTGTTTATGCTTAGTGCAATTGTCTGTATTATGTATGTGCACCGCTCATCATATGTACAGCGCTATGGAATGAATGGCGCTTTAATAATAAATAATAATAATTCATGTACTGTATAAGAGATCTTTGGCTCGGATCCGAACCCATTAATTTAAATGGAGTTGCATAAAATGCGGACGGCACACCGTGTAATATCTGCATCCACATGTCTGCACCGCTGTTCCACAAAAAATACAATATGCCCTTTTTTTGTTCATTTTGCGGATAGGGATAGGACATTTCAGTATAAGAGAAACACAAAATGGGGGCATGCACGCGATTGGTATCCGTGCTTTATGGATTCCTGGTTTGCGGACCGCAAAACGGATATGGTCCTGTGCATGAGACCTTATACGAGGCATTGCCACTTCAACAAATGGGTATATGGTGGCCGACTCTCACAGGGAATGGAGGTTGATGATCATGTGGTTGCCTCTCATTGAGGAACGGTGACTGAATCAGTTATGGGGGCACTGTGTCTGTCCCTTCTCAAATTGCCAAAAAGCTGGCTCCATTTATCGCCATTTTTAGATGAAATCCTACTGTCTGTGTGAAAGTGTATGCCAGCCCTCACCCTGCACTTTGCAGAATGTGATGCATAGCAGTCCTCTGACATTCGAGTATTCTAGGCCTCTATAGTAAGGTCAAAAACATGAAGAGTCATGAGGAGGAATTAAAATGATTGCTGATGGTTTCCACTAGATAATGAAACTTATCTGCACAGACTGCCAATGGTATACTGCATGCTACACACAAAGCACTATGGGGCCCATACACTGGCGGTAGATCTGCCGCAGTTATGTATAGGTGCCGGCTTCTACATACTGTAAAGTCGGCCGATCCTTCGCCACTTCTAAATGTAAGGTAGCTTCCTAGCTGTCTTACATTTAGACAATTTTAGGCCTCATGCACACGACCGTTCCGCAAAATGGGGTTCCGTTGTTCCGTGATCCGTTTCCGTTTTTGTTTCCGTGTGTCTTCCTTTATTTTTGGAGGATCACCAGACATAAAGGAAAGTAAAAAAAAATCTAAGACAGGTTTGCCATGCAAATGATAGGAAAAAAACGGACATGGACGCGGATGACAATCTTGTGTGCCTCCGTGTTTTTTAGCGGTCCTATTGACTTGAATGGGTCCGCGAACCGTTTTCCGCGAAAATAATAGGACAGGTTATATTTTTTTGACGGACTGGAACCACGGATCACGGACGTGGATGACAAACGGTGCATTAGCCGAGTTTTCAACGGACCCATTGAAAGTCAATGGGTCCGCAGAAAATCACGAAAAACGGAACAACGGACACGGAATAAAACAACGGTCGTGTGCATGAGGCCTAAGACAGGCGTAGAAATTGGTAAATGAGACGGGCCACTCATGCCACGTACACTTTTTTAGACCTGGTGTGAGCGGGAAAAGTCTCAGATTGTGGTGCCAAGGACCTTTGCGCTGCAATCTGCTCCACAAAAACACCTAATATAGATGTATTTCTGTTTAAAAAAATGACCCCCTATATCTATTGCCTGTAGATTAAAAAAAACACAAAAATATTAGATGTACAGTCTGCAGATCTGATGTTTTGTTCACATTACAACCTGGTAACGTTTTTTCTTACAGCAAGCTACTTTCATCGCTGACATGGTGCGTCTGTCGAACATCAAATTGAAGGTTTCATTTTTTATGCAAAGGTAAGTCATATGTTCTTAAAGGGGTTTTCCGGGACCTGCGCCGATCAGCTGATTGAAAAGGCAGCGGCTCTCCTGTGAGTGCCACGGCCTTCTCCGTGCTCACCAAGCACAGCGGCTGTGGTTGGTATTGTGAATGGGTCTGAGCTGTGATACAAATTACAGCCGCTATACAATGTATGGCGCTGGGGGATCCCGGATGTCCGGAGGATAGGTCATCAGTATCAAAATCCAGGAAAACCCCTTTAAAGTAAACTAAAAGAGACTGAAAGCTAATGTGCCTTTTAGAGATGAGCGAATCGAAGCTGACGAAGTCGAATTCGTTCCGAATTTCAGGAAAAATTCGATTCTGAATGAATGCGAATTTCCTTGCGCTTTGTGGTAACGAATGGCAATTTTTCCTAACATGGCGGCTACAATGGCAGCTACACGTGTGAGGACATGGGGCAAGGAACTCTGGGAAGGCGGGATGACCCATAATGCCATGCATGCAGCCAATCAGCAGCCAGCCATCCCTGTGATGTCACAGCATTATAAATACGTCCGCCATCTTAGATTCTGCCATTCAACATCGTACTTTGTTCAGGTACAGACGTTTATACAGACGCTAGGGAGAGTGAAAGAAAACCTCATTGTGAAAAAAAAAAAGCCTTTTTTATAAGTGCACGATACGGATAGGGAGGAATCATTTCACAGCACCTTAGTGCAGGGACAGACGTTGCAGGGAGAGTCATACAGAAAACATCATTGGGAAAAAAAATATGATTTACAAGTGCAGGGAAAGATTATTTGGGGATCCAAATAGCCATTATACAGCTCTGTCATTCCAGCAATTTGTTGTAGGGGTGCACTTGTTATGTTGAAAAGCCTTTAGTGGCTTATATCTGTGGAAAAAGAGAAATATATACTCTGTTCACTTCTGCAGCTATATATGGTGAAAGCGTTTAGTGCCCTATTATAGCACAATACAAGAAAAATAGACGCTGTTCATATTTGGTGTTATTTGTGGTAAAAACATTTATTGTCAGTTCAGTACAATATGAGAAAAATAGACGCTGTTCACATTTAGTGTTATTTGCACTAAAAACGTTTCTTGTCATACTTCTAGAGAAAAAGAGAAAAATACACACCGTTCACATTTGGTGTTAATTGCGCTAAAAGAGTTTCTTGTAATTTTTCTAGAGAAAAATACACGCCGTTCACATTTAGTGTTATTTGCGGTAAACATTTATTGTCAGTTCAGTACAATACGAGAAAAATAGACGCTGTTCACATTTGGTGTTATTTGCGGTAAAAACATTTATTGCCAGTTCAGTACAATACGAGATGTGGGGGCTGAACTGGAAGAGGAGGGGGAGGAGGACATTGGAGCACAGGCAATGTGTAGCCAAATGGGTGTTTTTTCTACTCAGCTGACAGGACAGACGGAGCAGGAGCAGCCAGAGGAGCTACAGGGTGATGAGGAAGACGAGACAGAGGACCCGGACACCCTGGCAGTATGCAGTGGAGATGGAGGCAGGGAGTCCCTCCGAGTCACTTGCACAAATGGCACGATGCATGCTAACCTTCTTGCGTAGTGACAGCCAAATTCTCACCATTTGGCAGAGGGATGACTTCTGGCTCTTCACCTTGTTGGACTCTTGCTACCAGTCCAGAATGGGGGCCTTTTTTTACACCCACTGAGAGGGAGGACAAACTGAACTACTATAGAGACATCCTATGTAGTCAGTTGGCCGCTGCCTATCTGCACCATTGTCCATCCTCTTGCAGTCCTGACCGGTGGTTCCCTCTGTGCTCACATTCCACTGCCATGGCTGCTGGGGGAGGGGGGTGGCAGGAGCAGTACCAGCTCCATCAGCAGCAGCCTGATTCTACAGTCGCTGATGAGTAGCTTTCTTCACCCGCGTAGTGAAGAAACTACTCACCAGCAGCAGCAGCTAGACGTAGAGCAGAACCTGAACCAGCAGATGGTGACATACTTGGACAGCACCCTGCTACCCCACATTGAAGATCCGCTGGACTACTGGGTAGCCAAACTGGATTTGTGGCCGCAACTGGCAGAGTTCGCCCTGGAAAAGCTGTCCTGTCTGGCCAGTAGTGTGGCATCAGAGCGGGTGTTTAGTGCGGCGGGGCCTGTCCACCCAAAATGTGGAGAGACTGACCATTGTCAAGATGAATCAGGCGTGGATCAGCCAGGATTTCCAACCACCAATTCCTGATGCATCAGACTAGATAATCCATGGTGCCACACCAACATTTTGATACAAAAGACCATTTTCTTCTGACTACCTGCCTCAGCTACTACTTTGATGCTGCAACCCGCCTGATGCCACACATCTGATGCCAAGTGCTCCTTATTTCACCAACCTTCATCAGCTGGTATTGGTATTGCCACCCACTGCCCTGTGACAGGCGCAGCACTATGAAGTGCCTTTTGCTCTGTGGCATTAGAAGAATTTTGATATCTCTAACCTTTTAGTCCAACCAGATTGTTTGTTACTCTGTAATTCTTCTAGCGCTGTTCTATGGAAACAGTAGGTTTAAAGAGCACAACAAATGCTTGAAATACCTTCTTTATTAACTTCTACTTTTCTTCATATATAACACTGCAGCAGATAGTCCATGTACAAAACACATGTTGAATAAAGTATCACAAAATGGCGGTATGCATAATATGGTGGTTCATCTGTTCAATCTTGTCATTCAACATAAAATGGTGGATATATTTCTCTCTTCCGTATCTCTACTCTCACTTTAAGTTATTTAAGCACTTTATGACCTTTCTGAGAGGTATATCTGAGGTTTAACCAATAGTTTGACTTTGAGAAGTTTGTTCTATATAATTGCTTTGAGCAGTTTGCAGACTGCAGTTTGCAGATTGGTGGAACTGTAAGTAAACACATAACTGGTTCAGTATACAGTTCTAATTACTACATTAACAACAGGGACATTATATAACTGTTCTAAATACCTATTTTGGCATCTTGCTTCCATAAAACCGAACTCTGACTGGAACTGTGTGTCTGTTCATCTCCTCACTCTGGTAAATAATTATTCCAGCTAGGGGATTTCACACACAGGTTTAGTGTGAGGCTGGCTATGATTGGTCAAGACTCCTGCTCAGTAACAACAGTTTAACTCTATGCTTTCTGTTGTGTCTGCTGTGTCATTGAGCTTACCTCACATATATATAATGAATCTTAAAGGCATATTATCTATTCTGCTTCTGTGAACACAATATATAACTGTTACATGACATGCAAAAACATAAAGTCACAGTAAATAACTCTGCTTTTGTATTTAACATATAAACATATGAACTGTATTAAGGTTATTAGCAGGTCTAGCTGTATAAACATATAAGCCGTATTAGCAACCTATGACAGGTCTTAGCTGGCCAGCTACACACCCCACTCTGTTAACCAGGTCACTTTGTGGTCTCCTAATGCAGCTGCTGCTGCAATCTCCACACTATGTCACCTTGCCAATCTGTGGTATCCTCCTGATGCTGCTACTGTCATCTCCACACTATGTCACCTTGCCACTTTGTGGTCTCCGGATGATGCTGCCCTATCCACACTATGTCACCTTGCCACTCTGTGGTCTCTGGATGCTGCCACCATATCCACACTGTCACCTTGCCACTCTGTCTACTCATGCTGCTGCCACCTCCAGACTCGGCCATTGTGCCACTCTGTGGCCTACTCATGCTGCTGCCACCTCCAGACTCAGTCATTGTGCCACTCTGTGGCCTACTTATGCTGCTGCCACCTCCAGACTTGGTAGTTGTGCCACTCTGTGGCTTACTCATGCTGCTGCCACCTCCAGACCCGGTCAGTGTGCCACTCTGTGGCCTACTCATGCTGCTGCCACCTCCAGACTCTGCCTTTGTGCCACTCGGTGGCCTCCTCATACTGCTGCTGACTCCAGACTCTGTCATTGTGCCACTTGGTGGCCTCCTCATTCTGCTGCCAACTCCAGACCCCGTCATTGCGCCACTCTGTGGTCTCCTTATGCTGCTTCCACCTCACCACTATGTCATAGGGCTTCTCATGTTGTCCCCCCCCCTGCCCACTTCATGACTAGGCCACTATTTTGCCTTTGGGTCTGGCTGACATCATGATTTATAGGATTTATTTGACCTTTCTTCTGATCTGTCAAAAGGAAGGAAAAATGAGACACACAACGGATCCTGTCTGTGTAGCAGCTGTAAGGCCTGTATGGTCCCATCAGAATTGGCTTATGATTTGGTAGCCAAAAGCAGGAGTGGGTACAAAACACAGAAGACATGCAAATATTCCATTCACGTGTCATCTCTGTTTTAGATCTACTCCTGTTTTTTTTTTCTTTTTTGGCATTAGCAATACTGATGGATTATTGAGCAAATGCTGACCAAGTGAAGGCGTATGCTCCACAGACAGAATCCGTTTTTTGTGGGTTATTGTTCTGACAGATCAGAGGAAGGGCAAATTAATCAGTGACGTCAACACAAACTTACTGCTGACACTCTCTCCACTCTGTCAGGGGGCTCTACTTTGTATAAGTGTTTAAAGGGGTTGTCTGGGTTCAGAGCTGAACCCGGACATACCCTTATTTTCACCCAGGCAGCCCCCTGAGGCTAGCATCGGAGCATCTCAGCATCTCAGGCCTCCAGTATCTACAGACAATGAGAAGACAAAGCTTCAAGGTAGCTTGGAGCCCAGAAGAGTCGCGAAGTTAGTCAAGATTCAAACCAACCAGCCAGGCCCTGATCTCTTCGTCCAGTGAAAATATCACGGGTTCCCAGTGATCATGGAAATGAAAAGGAGGGCATCCTGTGGTGCACGGAGATGGAGAGGGTCTTCGGATTCCCCCTGCACTATACAGATGTCTCAGAAATTAACCACTACTCCCGACAGCAGCTGCCTGGAAAGTCATGGAGCGTCCCGTTCATCCAGCATCTATTCGCCCTGCTGAAGGATTATTTTGAAAGTGTGTAGAAGCCACACTGTCCCTCACGCTGCAGATTTATCATAGAGCCACCGGATTTTACAATATTACATTATTATTTTGTGCTTTAGCAATACTGATGGATTATTGAGCAAATGCTGACTGAGTGAAGGCGGATGCTCCACACAGGATTCGTTTTTTGTGGGTTATTGTTCTATCGGATCAGAGGAAGGGCAAAATAATCAGTGACGTCAACACAAAGTTACTGCTGACACCCTCTCCTATGTCATGGGGGCTCTACTTGTATAAGCATTTAATAGAACAGGTTCTGTAGACATCTATGTGGAATCAGCTGACGAGGGTGTAAAAGGAGTGCGCTTCTTCTTTACACTAACATTGACCTGTAAGGCTGAGTTAATACTTGAGTTATTTGGTTGGTTTTTGCCCCGTGACTGCCCAAATAAGTGAAGTGTGCAGTGACGCCTGTCATCTGCATGTCATACTGACTGACAGTATTTTTTCAATACCACAGCACACTCCCTATGCGTGTTACTGCAAGGCACAGTGTTCTACACCCATATAAAGGCTCTATGCAGCCCGGAAATAGCCGTTTATAATGCGATTCGTAGCAAATTAATTTGGATCAAAGCAAATTTTTCGGAAAATTCGGCGAACTGGCCGAATCAAATTTTTGAGAAATTCGCTCATCTCTAGTGCTTTTAGAAAACTGCATGAATGACAATTCCCTGATCCAAGTGTAATGGAAACAGCAAGCAGCGCTGCTGGGGATGCCATATATATTTTATTGCGTTCCATATTACATACATACAATTTTGGGGGTATTTGGGATGCTCTTACAGATAGATAGAAATGTAATATTTATTTTAGAGCTCCTCATCTCTCATGAGAGTAAAGCCTGGGTTACAAATTTTTTTTTGGTGCTAGTGGTTGATCTTGTGTGATCTACAGGATTAGACTGCGGCTAGAGACCTCTGCAGTGGAGAGGTAGCAGTCGCTACCGGGCCCAGGAGCCTGACGGGGCCCAAAGACCCTTGTGCCACATAAGCAGACACCGGTATTATATAACGTGCATGCAGGGAGGGCTCTGTTATAGATTTTTCACTAGGGCCCAGAATGTTCAAGTTCGTCTTCTGGTTGGAGGGAAGGGGTTAGGTCAAGAATTTGGCATGGGGGTGGGGGGCCATGTTTCAATTTCTTTGCCTCAGGCAGCAGGAAGGCTATGTGCTCCCCTGCCCCTTACCATAAAGCACTGAGGAAAGGGGGCCCCAAGCTGTCCACACACGATCAATACGTTGTAGATTGGCCACCATAGATTTGTGTGTGTTGCAGAACGTTGCAGATATATGACGACAATAACAGTAAGGCAGGTAATACAGTTCTTTACTGAAGATAACGGTATAATTCAACAACAACAAAAAAATAAAACGAGGCAGATGCAACCAGCACAAAACTAAAATGTTTTTAAAGTGCAACTGCCTTTTATTATTATTTTTCTTCTAATGTGTAGGGACAGTTATAGGAAACCTTTTTCTAATATACTTCATTTAGAGATTTGGAGAACTTGTACATTTAGATGAGAAAAATTGCCCTGAAATGTCTCTTAGCAGCGTTCTGTAAATGAGCGTTGATAAGGCATGTCCATCTACACAGTACAGAGCAGCGCTCACTGTGAAGATGGCTTGGGTTAATTCTTTTTCCCTCTCTGCCGGCTCCTATATATTTCTAGAAATTAACATATGTACTATGCATATATATTTGCTTTGCCCTCCTGCTGTATTGACACTTTTCGCTCCGTACATTATTAGGCTACATTCACACGACCGTATATGTTTTGCAGTCCGCAAATTGTGGATCGGCAAAAAAAAAAAAACTGATGACGTTCCGTATTGCATCTTTTTTTTTTTTGGAGGATCAATTGTAACAATGCCTATCCTTGTCCACAAAACGGACAAGAATAGAACATATTCTATTTTTTTTGCGGGGCTACGGAGTGGACATACAGATGCGGATAGCCACAGGGAGCCATGTCTGTGGGCTCTAGTGACTTACTGGGGGTGAGAGAAGCCGTTGCTGCAGCTCACGCTCAGACAGCACAATGCTGCTGTATGAGCGTGAACTACTGAAAGGGTGGACATCCCTGTGTCCGTCCAGGCCCTGCGCCGGACAGAGGACAGGGATCCTGAAAACCGGACTGTGCGGCCTAAAGCCAGACGTCTGGCCACCCTATTTGTACTGTGTCTTTAACTTGCTGCCCTCTGCACAGCTTCAGCTCTCTGAATTCAGCAGATTCTAGACACTTTCTAGATCTGTAGATACCTCCATTTCTGCTGTTTCTCAGTCCAGGAAGCCTTACAGATTTTCCCTCTACTTCAGTTAAGTCCGTGTGGTGTGCACTCCTAGCACTTCCCCAGCTGTCTCCTGAACTTTGGTTCCACTTTGCTCTTGCAGCACATAGGCACTCTGGCAAGCTTTGCTTGTAGGGCAAGTGCAGCTTCTCTAAGTGTTACACAAGAAAAAAAATCTGAAGCATCGATAGTGCTAAAACAACTGCAACATAAACTGAACTTCTGTATGGATTTTAAATCTGCAAAATGTCAATTTATTATGTGGATTTCTGACACTAATTCCATAGTTTCCAATGCATAGGATGAATTCCATGTCAAATCCCCTGCAAAATCTGCACCCAGGCGTTATACTTCACTGTCTTATGCTTCATACCTTTTTTATTTTTCATTCAGTTTTCATTTCCGAGACTTCAGAAGTTCTGTCGGCCATGTTGATGTAAGTATACAGGACAACTATGAATGAGGATACTACTGTAACACTTATCTCACTCCCCTTTTCTAAAATTCGCATCTATCCATTGGTTGATCTTGATGGACTTATATGTTTTTCACCCGCCTTAACTATGTAACTATGTAATTTAAACCCTCTGAAGTTAAACAATGAGGGGCATATTTATTAACACCGGCATTTTAGATGCTGGTCTTAATAAAGCCTCAGCACTGGCGGTGAATCCACCAAAGTTATGAAGAGGCGCAAGCCCCTGCATAACTTCGGCGCATACAGCGCCAGTTCTAAATGTAAGACAGCTTCCAAGCTGTCTTACATTTAGACTATTTTCTACACCTGAACCCGGCGTAAAAAATGGTAAATCAGACTGGCCTCCTAGCCCGTCCTCTTCCCCACCCACAATTTTAGACCTGGCATGAGCGGGGAAAAGCTGCAGGTAGTTGAAGAACGGTTCATCTATCTGTGCCTGAAATATGCCTAATTTAGGTGTATTTTAGATTTGTAAATGACCCCCTGAATGTTTCCATTCACTGACAGCAAGCAATTAATAACGCCTTTAAACTTATTTACCTTTTACAAGCCACCATAGCTCCAGCAGGTGCAATGCATGGATTCCTCTTTTCACATTTTTGAATAATTCATAAAATCGGTAGTATTGATATATGGTTATATTTTATTAGTCTCATTTTACAATTATATACTGTACATAAGTGTCATCCAGTTGTGGCAATCAAAGGACTCTATATTAACAGTGTGTTACTTACATTACACTCTTACTACATTATTACTCTATGCGCAGCTTTCAGAATTAGAGCATTCACTAGGACCCATGCTACAAGACGCTGTAGTTCGTGCAATCAACAGTAAGTCATCCCTACCTGCCGCTATCTCTGTATACTCTTGTGTGCCTTCAGTAAGGTGGTAGTAACCTCATATACTGCTTTTGCTGTCCAGGAGGATTGAGCAGTGGTATCTCCATGCCTTCACTTGGTAATATAACGCTACAGGAATCAGCAACATCAATCATTCCGGTAAGATCCCATGTGCTATGGTCTGGATATAGTGTACGGATACAGAAGAATCTCTACTTTTTTAATTTAAACAGGTGGGGTAACACTTGGAGGAACTGTCAGCTGTGCATTTTCCATGAAATAACTACTGGAGCCCTTTTTTTTTTAGAAAAACCGCAAGTGTTGTGCAGTTCCTCTGTTATTCCTCTTAGAAATGTAGGAATACATTGTCAAATTGTCAACCCCTGTCAATTTATTTATAAATTTCTAAGAAGAATAATAGAGGAATGTAACAATTAGCGTTCCAGATTGTCATGTAATGGGATGTAGCATTGGATAAACAGACACACACTGAAGGTCAAAAGAACATCTTCTGTAACTGTTTACCAGTGTGCTATCAGGAGAGCTGACAGGTTCTCTTTAAATTACAGGTTTATCTAAAAAAAAAACGGCAAAAACAAGGGCGTAGACATTCATGGCATATCTACAAATTCTATAAATGCCTGATAGGTGGAGTCCAGTCCTATTTGCTCAGTTGTTTCAGTAGATAGAGTTGAATGAAGAGAGAAGTTGATATGAACGGACACCTTTACAGTCGGAATCTGGCATCATTAACCCCTTTACTACCCTAAACCACCCAATAAACCATTTCGCATTCTAGACCACCACTGATAATAAAATAAACTTCTTGATAACCCAAAACTAGCAGGAATATAAGGTGCTGACCCTAAACCCCCTTAGATTCCCAGGGACATTACCATCAAAGGGGTTGTCCGTCCATATTTATTGATGACCTGTCCTCGGGATATGTCATCAATATCTGATCTACGAGGGGCCACCGGGCACCAGCTCTTTGTAAAGCGTCCTCTCCTGTAAAGCGGCAGTGTAGTGTAATTACAAGTACTCACAATTACAAGACCACAACCCTAAAATCGCAAAGATTCTGGCAATGTTGGATTTTTTGTGATTATGGGGTCGCAGTCCTGGCCACCTACAAGTCGCACTGTGACACCTTTCATTTCTATGGCTGCACTGCTACACTATGATCCTTGGTTGCGCAATAGCTGTCACACCCAAAATTGACTTGTAGCCCAAGCTTAAGGGCTCATGCACACGGCCGTTGCCTGGCCATGTCCGTATTGCGGCCCGCAAATAGCGGGTCCTCAACATGCGGGCACCGGCTGTGTGCACTCCGCATCACGGATGAGGACCCATTCACATAAATGGGTCCGCAATCCAGAAGGTCCTGTGCAGAACGTAGACACAGAACCCCACAGAAGCCCTACGGAGTGCTTCCACGGTGTTTCTCCCTGTGGCTCCGCACTGCAAAAAATAGAACATGCTCAAGTTGACTGGGTCTGGATCCATCTGTGGAATCTGCACGGATGTTGCCCATGCATTGGGGACCGCAAATTGCGACTAACGGCCGCGTGCTGCGGATTTTCAGCTGAAATGGACTGGTGTCCATGGTGACATTTCTGCTGGGATCGCAGAAGGTCCACCACTACTTTAAACTTTTGTGCTGCAAAGGTTGAAATCCAAAGGTAACATCCGCAGCAAGACCTGACATGCAGAGCTGTGGGTTTTCTCCACAGCACGTTGATGATATTTCTAAAATCTCATCCACTTTGCTTGTATTGTAAATACTGTGAATTTTCCATACAAAATTCACTGTGGAGGATCCGCAATATTTACCCCACCTGTAAACTCACCCAACAATGACAGGGCTTCTTCAGCACCTGCAATCTGAAACATTGAATAAGGACTTCTGTAATACTGTATGACACAAACACATCAAAATTAAATATCTATTCTTCACACCTATAAGATCCCTCCACCCAAAATCAGGTAAGTGGCGTTTTATATTGTTTATGAAATTATTACTCACAGGTGTCACCCTGGATCCTGCAGCAGTAAAACTGAGAAGGCACTGGATCTCACACATCATCGTAACACCGTGTTCTGTCTCCATACACGTTTACACAGTGTGCGGTCTGACATTCAGCATAAACCTTCCCTGTTTTCCAAATAAGAGGACTGTTCTTTGTAGTCTATAGTGTTGGTCGAGCACCAAAGTGCTCGTGTGCGCTGGTGCTTCAGTAGAACACTTCACAGCTCTGGCCATGCAGCTCTATAGTGTAGTGGTTAAGGTTCTTGGCTGTAATGTAGAAGATTGTGAGTTCAAATCCCACCAGAAACATTTCAGAAATAGAGGCTAAATTAGATTTAAATACACTGACTCGAGCACACGCGATATTCGGCTAAGCATAGCGACGCTCGAGCCAAAATGGTGTTCGGCCGAGCATGCTCGCCCAACACTAGTAGTCTAACTTTTTTATTTGTCAACAGGTTGTACTCTCTGCGCAATGCGCGGGAGTGAGAGATTGTACAAGTGTGTGGTAAAACTACAAGAATGCAAATAACATGTATAAGTATTAAGTATAAAATAGCATGTACTATAACATTTGCATAAACAGGCACATGGTAAAATGGCTGCCTATCTATAAGATTGCATGGCTAGCTAACATTAATAACAACTCCCTGAGACCCTGAGTAACAATTACAACTAGCTGAACAGCTCTGCATAACATGATGTCCCTGAAACAAAGGTAGATCTCTCAGCAGATGTATTTTACAAGGATGGTGGAGTTTGAGAAGGAGATATGCAAAAGGACAGCTCTGAACTGTGTCCTGGAGACTAGAGACGTCTCTTTCCCAGAATGCTTTGCACTCCCACAATGCAGTGCTCCACCCACAATGCAGTAGTATTGTAACAGGAAAAACAAAGTGTAATAACAACTTAACACCAGTAGATGCTAGTGCTATAACCACACTAAACACTTCAGAAATACCAAGGCTGAGGCAGACATGATCTGTAATGACTCTTTTACCCTGCTAGGCAGAACACACCTCATAGCTGTGAAACAATACAGTTTTCAACTTCTCTTCACTACTAAGAAGACGACTAAACAGGGGCATAGCTGTGGGGGTGCAGAAGTAGACACCAGTGTTCACCAGTGAGGTAGGTGGGGACATTGATAAAGGGGTTTTCTGAGATAACAGTATTGATGGCCTATGCTTAGAATGGGCCATCAATATTGGAATACTGGAGGTCGACACATGGCATTGCCACCAAATAGCTGTTTGAAGATGCCATGTGGGCAACAGCTGCAACTTCTTGCGGAGGAGTTATTTGGGACAGGCCATCAATATAAAAATCTTGGAAAATCTCTTGAAATTGATCCCTACCCAGTGACCCTGTTCACTCAGGGTGGGTTCACACTAGCGTTAGGGATTCCATTATGGCTTCCATTATAACATGGTTATAACGGAAAATAACAGAATCCATAAGATGGAAGGATGGATCCGTTCTTCTGCCCATAGACTTGTATTATGACGGAATGCAAAACGGAAGCCTTTAAAAGGCATTCCGTTTACTTTCCGTCCTAATAGAAGTCTATGGGAATCAAAACGGAACCGTCTGGGTCCCGTTATGCAAGATGGACAAGTCGACAGGACTTTGTTTTCCGACTTGCATAACGGGACCCAGACGGATCCGTTATGCTTTCCCATAGACTTCTATTAGGACGGAAAGCAAATGGAATGCCTTTTAAAGGCTTCCGTTTTGCATTCAGTTTGGGCATTTCGTTATTTTCCGTTACAACCATGCTATAACGAAACGCCATAACGGAATCGATAACGCTAGTGAGAACCCTTCCTTAGTAATGGCTGTTCTGGGTAATGCAGCTTGGTCCCATTCCCACCCTAGAGCACCACAGATTCAGTCCTGATCAAAAGTTTAAGACCACTTGAAAAATGGCAAAAAATCTTATTTTACATTGTTGGATCTTAACAAAGGTTCCAAGTAGAGCTTCAACATGCAACAAGGAGAAATGAGAGTGAGACAAAACGTTTTTTGAGCATTCAATTAATGGAAAATAACAATTAAACTGAAACAGGCTGTTTTTCAGCTGATCCAAATTTTAGGACCACATGCCTTTAAAAGGCCCAGGGAAATAAGATCTTAATCTTTAAACCAAGAGGCATATGAAGTATTACCCTCTAAATCACTCTGCACTGCCAGGGAGATAAGGTATTAACCTCTAAAGTACTCTAGACCAGTAGGAATATTACCAGGAATACTATTACTAACCTTGAAACCATCCTATCTGACATTGCCCCAAAACCCCATTTAAATACATATATTTCTACCGTGTTAGTCAGTAAAAAAAAATTAAAAAAGATTGAGATTCCTTAGTGGTTCATACCTTTTAATGGCTAATGAAAAGATGATGACAACATTGCAAGCTTTCGAGGATACTTGGGCATCTTCATCAGGCGTCTCTTAATACAGTCTGAAGAGTCACATATTTATACACCAAAGTACATATGAAGAGGGAAAATTTCCAAAGTCTAAGGCCCCTTGCAGATGAGCATGTCCGGATGCGTTCACGGAAAACTGCGCGATTTTGCAAACAAAGCCATTTAGTTTTGTTTGCGATCACATTCAGTTGTTCAGTTTTTATCGCGCGTGTGCAATGCGATTTACTGCGTTTTGCACACACATAATAAAAAACTGAATGTTTACAAACAACATCTCTTAGCAACCATCCGTGAAAATCGCAGCCCCATTCACTTCTATGGGGCCAGCGTTGAGTGAAAATAGCAGAATATAGAACATTCTGCGATTTTCACGCAACGCAAAAGTGATGCGTGAAAACCACCGCTCAAGTACACAGACTCGTTTACATAATTGGTTCCGGATTCCGGGTTCGCATCACGCATTGCACACACGCAGAATTCTTGCTCGTGTGAAAGGGGCCTAAAAGTTTCACCACAGATTCGGTCCCAATTCCTTTATCTTTCATTTAAAGCTCACAGACGTTTAATCCATCCTGGTATGGAATATTGTAATATAAAGATTCTACATCCATGGATACAGTAGTTCCCTCTGGTAGGGGTCCTATTGCAGACAGTTCATTCAGTAGGTCAGTTTTGTCAAGCAGGTAGCTGGCTGTATCTCTCACCAGGGGCTTAAGGACACCTTCCACCGCATAAAATTATCAGTCTCCTTGGACTTCCAGGTTTGTGAATCTTGGGAAGCATGTACAGTAAAATGTCCTTTTACATCTCTTAAGGATTGTGGACCTCTTGAGTTCATCGCATTCATGAATACTGATGAACGGCAGAGGCTATATTCGAATTTGCGATATTGCACAAATTTTTGGTAGAATAATCGTCATATATTTGAGATTATTTTATTGAATGCGAAAAATTGCCAATGTGAAAATCGCGTAATGCGAATTTGTAACGCAAAATACAGGCGTGGAAAACTTTGGCTACATTTTTCAAGCTGTTAGAAGTTTCATGAGTTTCTCCTGAGACTGGAGAAAATGGTTGGCACAGCAGAACATTAGAATAGCTTTATATGCAGATAGAGTGCTCCAATATATTCGCAATTGCGCTAGTCAGCAGTGATTAGAAATTTTTTTCGTGCAACCTCAAATTTTAGCAGGTCTGACTACAGATTACTGATTGGTGCACTAAGTATTGTTGTGAACTTGACATTGCTTCCTTCTCATTGGCCCACAAGCAAGAAGCAGAGAGTAATCATGTGTTCCGATGGAAAAAAATGGCGAATATTTGATATAACGAATATATAGCACTATATTCAAAAAATTAGCGAATTCTCGAAATGGCAATATTCGCGATAAAAATTCGCTATTTGAATATTCGCGCTCAACACTATTTATTAACTGGACATTAATTAGAGGACAATACAAATTTCACACTTCTTATCTATAATCCTCATGTATAATTGCTCCAACAGTTTACTGTTACAACTGTTTATTTACTCCTCCACTCACACTGATCTGCTTTACATCACTTGTCTCATCTACCTCATTATTCCTATCTAGTGATGACCTTGCAGTTCGCTTGGCGGTCGTCTCGCAGCAAACTTTGCTCGTTCTCGGTTTGCCGAATAGACGAACATATGGCGATGTCCGCCGGCGCCATATTCTTTTGCATTGTGCAGAACTTTGACCCATGAAACATCCATCAGACAGTGCAGCCAATTGAGACGTTTCAGCACATGGACACCCCCCCTACCCTATAAATTAACTTCATCTGGCAGCCATTTTACATTCTGTGTTTTGCCAGTGTAGGGAGTGGTTGCTGTGTGGAGAAGGGACAGACTGTTAGGGACACCAAACGCTAGCTAATAGGGCTACAAAAGTCCTTTTAAGGACTGGTATAGGTGTGCTATCGATAGGTGTGACATACTGAGGGGTGTGATATACTTATAATATACTTTCTAACATAGAAAGTATATTATAGTGCATTTGTATTGTGCAGCAGTTGTGTGAGGTTCTGCTGCGATACTGCAGCTAGATAGAGGGACAAACGCTATTGGAATAACTAATTGCAACTGGTGTGATATACCTGTTGCCCCCAAAAAAACAGATTGAGGGGTGTGATATACCTATAATATACCTTCTAACATAGAAAATATATTATAGTGCATTTGTATTGTGCAGCAGTTGTGTGCGATTCTGCTGAGATACCACAGCTATATAGAGGGACAAACGCTATTGGAATAACTAATTGCAACTGGTGTGATATACCTGTTGCCCCCCAAAAAAACTGATTGAGGGGTGTGATATGCCTATAATATACCTTCTAACATAGAAAGTATATTATAGTGCATGTGTATTGTGCAGCAGTTGTGTGCGGTTCTGCTGAGATACCACAGCTATATAAAGGGAGAAACGCTATTGGAATAGCTAATTGCAACTGGTGTGATATACCTGTTGCCCCCCAAAAA
This sequence comes from Bufo bufo, assembly GCF_905171765.1. Lineage (NCBI taxonomy): Eukaryota > Metazoa > Chordata > Amphibia > Anura > Bufonidae > Bufo > Bufo bufo. The sequence continues at coordinate 345,856,898 of NC_053394.1, forward strand.
ACTGATTACGGGGTGCGATATACCTGCTTCCACAAAATACTGATAGAGGGGTGTGATACACCTGCTTCTACTAAATATTAAATGAGGCCTGAGATGCACCGGCTTCCACCAAATATTGATTAAGGGGTTTGATATACCAGCTTCCACCAAATATTGATTGAGGCCTGCGATACACCTACTTCCACAAATACTGCTCTTCTATAGGGACTTTGTCAAAGGGTCATTTTGAAAATGACAGGCAGAGGAAGGGGCAGGCCATTCCGCAGTGGTGGTAGGGGTCGGGCAGGTGCACCAGGCCGCAGCCTAAGTGGGAAGTTGGAGAAGGTGCGTGCGATTACGTCAAAGGATGCACCAGAACTTTCCGTGCACAGGAGGCAAAAAGCAGACTGTAAATTTATCTGGAGCAAGCCATCCACCATGTATGGTCACATTTGGCGCTCCCAGGACGCCGGCACATGGCTCTGCAGTGTGGGCTTTTTTTAACGTGTCAGCTGCTGACAATAGTGTTAACATCTCCAGCCTGTGCTGTCAACGCATAAGTCGCGGTAAGTCCAACACTCACCTAGGGATGAGTGCCTTAAGAAGGCACCTGGCCTCCCATCACCGAGCCCAGTGGGAGCAACACCATCAGAACCCACAAAGTCACACTCCCAGTGCTCCACATCCTGCCTCTTCTCCTTCTCCTCTCTCCTCCCATTTGTCCTCCACTCCACCTTCCACCGTGCCATCGTCGCATTCATCTGGCAAAAGGCAGGCTTCCGTGGCCCAAATGTTCAAACGTAAAAAGTTGATGACGCCGGATAACCCTCTTGCTCAATGGCTGACCGCTGGCTTGTCGGAACTGCTAGCCCGCCAACAACTGGTGGACTCGAAATCATTTAGAAAATTTGTGGCCATTGGCACACCGCAATGGAAGGTTCCCGGAAAGAAAATATTTCTCCCAGAAGGGCATCCCAGAGCTATATGGCCATGTTCAGCGGCAAGTTAATGTATCTCCGGCACACAGTGTCGGTGCCAAGATACATCTGACCACAGACACGTGGTCTAGCAAACACGGGCAGGGAAGGTACATAACTTTTACTGCCCACTGGGTGAACCTTCTGACGGCTGTCAAGCATGTAACCCATGGCACCCGTGTGGATTTGGCGTTATCGCCAAGGATTGCTATCAGGCCTGCCTCTTCTTTTCCTACTCCATCCTCTGTCACCTCCTCGGCTGACTCCTCCTGTTCTACTGCTACCGCCTCTTCCACTGCACCCCCCAAAGCTCCACAGAACCTATTCGACGTGCCAGGTAAGATGTTGCCATGCTGTGCTGTGGCTGTTGTGCCTGGAAGCCAAGAGCCACACCGATCCTACACTGGTTTCAGCTCTGTGGTCACAGACCGATCAGTGGCTAACCCTGCTCAATTTGACAGTTGGTAAAGTGGTGTGCGACAACGGTGCCAATCTGCTGAGTGCGCTGAAACAGGGCAAAATGACACATGTGACGTGCATGGCACACATCCTGAACTTAGTCGTGCAGCGATTCATTGCTAAAAACCCCAGTGTCCAGGACATTTTAGATCTTACACGGCTCGCCTTGCTGATGTTCAGCGGTGACACCACCTGCCCGTCAGACGTCTGATTTGTGACAGTCCGACACGCTGGAACTCCACCTTGTATATGCTTAATAGAAACATAGAAACATAGAATGTGTCGGCAGATAAGATCCATTTGGCCCATCTAGTCTGCCCAATAGGCTGCCTGTACGAACTCTGCAGCAGGACAGGTTCTGGGGAGCTTGGTTTCTTTTCACCGCGCCAGTGGCTGCTCATGCACGACACATGCAGACTTCTGCAGTCATTTCATGAGATCACCAAACTGGTCAGTCGCAGCCAGGGCGCCATCCTCGACATCGTACCTTACGCCTTCTTTCTGGAGCGTGCATTGCGTTGTGTCATTGATCAAGCCGTCGAGGAGCAGGAGCTGGAAGATGAGGAAGTTGCAATGCTGAATGAATTCCCAGGGGAGCTACTCCATCTGAGACAAGTCAGCAGGAGTCTGAAGAGGAGTCAGAGGAGGATGGTGCCTTCGGGGAGGAGGAGGAGCAAGAAGAGCAGGCTTTAAACTTTTCTGGGATCCCTGGTGTTGTCTGTGGCTGGGGGGAGGAGACCGAGGACGACATTCTCCTGGGCAATGAGCAGGAGCCTGGGCGCTTCCAATTTAGTGCAAATGTGGGGCCTTCATACTTCAGTGTTTTGAAGAGGGACCCCTGTATAAAAAGTATAAAGGGCAAGGACCAGTACTGGGTGGCTACGTACTTAGACCCCTGGTACAAACACAAAATGGCGGACATGTTACCAGCATCACAGAGGGCTGTCAGAATGCAGCACTTCCAGGCCTTGCTGTGAGATGCTGCATTCTGCTGTTGTGGGTGCTGGCAGAGGAATTTCCACCCATAGAGAAACAGGTGCGGGTACCAATCCTACCACGCATGCAAGAAGAGGGCGGTGTGAAGATGTGTTGGTCACTACAAATATGAGATCATTGTTGCAGCCAACCCATCGACAGCTGGCCTCCAGATCCAGCCTCAGGGAACCCCTAGACCAACAGGTGTCCGACTACATCGGGTTAACGGCTGATGTGGACACTCTGAGAAGCGACGAACCCCTGGACTACTGAGTTTGCAGGCTTGACCTGTGGCCAGAGCTGGCACAATTTGCCATGGAACTTCTGGCTTGCCCCTCGTCGATTGTCCTGTCCGAAAGGACGTTCAGCACAACAGGGGTGATCGTGACCGATAAGCGCACTCGCCTAGCTCACGACAGTATGAACTACCTCACATTTCAAAAAATTAATGAGGCATGGATCTCAGAGGAATTCAACACCTGTGATGACTACATTTAATAGAATTTCCTCATGCCAGCCCACACATATCAGCCACCACCCAGAACAAACAATGGTCCCTGTCTTATGTAAATACAGCGGCATAAAAGGTCTTTAGGCCTTTTCTGTCCGGTGAATGCCTAATGTTTTGGGCTTGTACTCCACTGGCCTGCAGAAAAATTGTTATCCAATGACCGTCTAATATACCTCCAGCCACATAATCACTTGATCTTTTCTGTACGGTGAATGCATAATATTTAGAGCCTGTAATCTAACTCGCCAACAGTAAAATTGTTATACGGTGACCGCCTAATGTACCTCCAGCCACATAATCACTTGTTCTTTTCTGTACTGTGAATGCCTAATGTTTGGGGCCTGTACTACACTGGCCTGCAGTAAAATTGTTATCCAATTACCATCTAATATATCTCCAGCCACATAATCACTTGATCTTTTCTGTACGGTGAATGCATAATGTTTGGAGCCTGTACTCCACTGGCCTGCAGTAAAATTGATATCCAATGACAGTCTAATATACCTCCAGCCACATAATCACTTGATCTTTTCTGTCTGGTGAATGCATAATGTTTGGTGCCTATACTAACTCCACTGGTCTGCAGTAAAATTGATATCCAATGACCGTCTAATATACCTCCAGCCACGTAATCACTTGATCTTTTCTGTCCGGTGAATGCATAATGTTTGGTGCCTGTATTCCACTGGCCTGCATTAAAATTGATATCCAATGACCGTCTAATATACCTCCAGCCACATAATCACTTGATCTTTTCTGTACGATGAATGCATAATTTTTGGGGCCTGTAATCTAACTGGCCAACAGTAAAATTGTTATATGGTGACCGCATAATGTACCTCCAGCCACATAATCACTTGATCTTTTCTGTCCCATGAATGCATAATGTTTTGTGCCTATACTCCACTGGCCTGCAGTAAAATTGATATCCAATAACCATCTAATATACCTCCAGCCACATAATTACTTGATCTTTTCTGTTCAGTCAATGCATAATGTTTGGTGCCTCTACTCCACTGGCCTGCAGTAAAATTGATATCCAATGACCGTCTAATATACCTCCAGCCACATAATCACTTGATCTTTTCTGTACGGTGAATGCATCATTTTTGGGGCCTGTAATCTAACTGGCCAACAGTAAAATTGTTATACGGTGACCGCATAATGTACTTCCAGCCACATAATCACTGGATCTTTTCTGTACGGTGAATGCATAATTTTTGGGGCCTGTACTCCACTGGCCTGCAGTAAAATTGATATCCAATGGCCGTCTAATATACCTCCAGCCACATAATCACTTGATCTTTTCTATCAGATGAATGCATAATGTTTGGTGACTGTATTCCACTGGCCAGTATTAAAATTGATATCCAATGACCGTCTAATATACCTCCAGCCACATAATCACTTGATCTTTTCTGTACGGTGAATGCATAATTTTTGGGGCCTGTAATCTAACTGGCCAACAGTAAAATTGTTATACGGTGACCGCCTAATGTACCTCCAGCCACATAATCACTTGATCTATTCTGTCTGGTGAATGCATAATGTTTGGTGCCTGTATTCCACTGGCCTGCAGTAAAATTGTTATCCAATTACCGTCTAATATACCTCCAGCCACATAATCACAATTTCTTTTATGTCAGGTGAATGCCTAATTTTTAGGGCCCGTACTCCCATGGCCTAAAATAAAAACTTTCTAGGCGCCGGTAGGGCTCATTTTTTAGAATTTCCCTTTAAGAAGCATAAAAATGGCCCCTGATTAAAATACATATTTTTGGGGGTAATTTTGGTATTTGATCCCCCTCTAGTATGTCACTGTTCATGTTTTGGGACTATTTGTGCACTTCTAGTAAGTATTTAGTGGCTGCAAATATGACCTGAAGGTTTTTCAGGTTCACATGCCATTAAAGTGAATAGGGCCCGCCGCGAACTTGCGGTTCGCGAACATTTGATTGCGTTCGCGAATCGTCTCGGCCGATGTTCATCCATCACTATTCCTGTGTACTTTGATGTATAAATATGTGACTCTTCAGATACCTTCTTAAGAGACACCTGATGAAGAGGCCCAAGTATCCTCGAAAGCTTGCAATTTTGTCATAATCTTTTCTGTTAGCTGTTAAAAGGTATAAACCACTCAGGAATCTCAATCTTTTTTCATCGCTTAATGTTGTTCATTTTTGTAAGGAAAACCAGCTTATTTTCTGTCGGGCTGTGCTATATGGCCTATAGCAGTGATGGTGAACCTTTTAGAGACTCAGTGCCCAAACTGCAACCCAAAACCCACTTATTTATTGCAAAGTGCTAACACAGCAATTTAACCTGAATACTACAGTCCAATATAGTATCTTCCATGTATTTTATCATTTAGCTATAATAGCCTGCCTGCATTCAATGTGCTCCCTGTGCTGTTCATAGTGCGCCCTGCTCTGATGAATGGCAGGAAAAGGCATATTGGTACACTATAGACTTTTTCCAGGGTGCAAGTGCCCACAGATAAGGCCACCCGTGCCATAGGTTCGCCACCTGGGAACTTAAAGTGGCCTTGGAAAAAATAATAAAAGTGGCCCCATGTTGTAGGGGTTCCAACTTGACAGAAGGCGGGCCAACACAAGTAGGCGGGGTCAGCAATAACATAATGCAAAGTGCCGTCCCATCAGAATCATATAGCACAATATATTGCCCCAAAAGCTGTCCCTCTGTGTTGGCCATCAATAGAGGCCATTTTCTGTCCTTCTCCTCCTTCAGTAGCAGATGGAGGTGAGATGTGGGCCACACAGTTGAATTAAGGAGGGCATAGCCAGGCCCCTGGGCATCGGCCCACCGGGAAATTTCCCTGTAAGCACTGTGGCCAATTCGCCCTTGCTATTATCTATCAATTAGGAGGTATTAATTACAACAAGGGTACTAATCACTATTGTTTCATTTCAGGGATGCCTATTGATGTCGATGGATATGTATTACATACCCTGGAAAGAATTAATGGTCATTCTGCCTGAACATGGGTCATGAGTCATGACGTGTTCCATACTTCCACTTTCTATATGTTTCACTGAGTGTTTCATTTTAATAAACACTTGTCAATGAATGTGAATGGAATTTTTTTTCATAGAACAACCTGTGACAAAGCCAATTTATTACAGAACATCTTTACATCTTTTAAATGCGCCTTAGGACATCATTGAAAAGAAAGCCACCAGCCGTCAACTCTGGCAATAATCTTAGAAGTGTAAAAATTTACCTGCTAAAGATTCACCAGATGATGGCGAAACCTTCTCTCCCTGGCTGTGACGCTCTCAGATGTGATTGGATCACAGCACAGCCAGGGAGAAGGAGACCCCATTGAGAAACCCTGGCGTCTCCTCCTCCCTGTAACATACTGAGCGGGAAAAATACAGGGGGGCAAAGGCGTAGGAGCGATATATAAAAAAAAAAAAAAACATCCAGGGTAGCAGCATCAGAGGGGGGTACCCAGCAAGTAAAGGTATTTATCTACAGTAGAATAAAAAAAAAAAAAGTGAAAGTCCCTCTTTAAGCCCAATTCTTTTTTGGTGATCTTGTGGAGGGAACTGAGAGTAAAGTATCACTGTTTGCTGATACAACACTGCAGGGTACTTACAACTCAGCTTGATTTTATTGTTACAGAAAGACCTAGATAAGCTGACAGCATGGGAAAATACATGGAAGATGAATTTTTAAGGGGTTGTCCAACAAAAAATATTCTACAGTTTTCAAACCAGAACCTGGATCTAAATACTTTTGTAATTGCATGCAATTAAAAACTTAGCATAGCCACTGAGTTATTCAATAACATGTATCTGTATAGCGCCACCTACTTTTAGTTTTTTTAAATTATTTCTTTGGGATAGCCCACATGTTTAGCTTTATCCTTTAAATGCCTCCTGAGCTGTGATAGGGAGAGAGCTTCAGCAGAATGGACACACGCCCTGAGATGCAGCAGAAAGGACACTGCCCTTGAGTTGTCAGTTTGATATAAATCTAGCAGAGCAATGAATGTGGAGATCTCTGGATTCATGTGATGTACAGGGCTGGTTCTAGCTCAGCTAGAAAGAGATTCTCATGTACTATATGATGTTTTCAATTTTTTATATTAACTATGGTATAACCCCTTTAATGTTGATAAATGCAAAGTAATGCACCTGGACAACAGTAATCGTATGGCTGCATTCACATTGAAAAGAATAAAACTGGGGACGGCAAAACACAAAAACAAATCTGGTATTTTGGTTACAAGTACAGTACAAAAAGACAGATAAAAAACTGTGATACCAATGTAATATTACCCCTTTATAAATCCCTCGTAAGGCCACATCTTGACTATGGGATTGTGTTTTGGGCTCCAGATTCTAAAAAGTCATTAAAGAAGATGGAGAGGTTTTAAAGGTGTGCAACTAAATAATTAAATGGGATGAGTAGCTTACAGGGTTTTTTGCTTTATGAATGTAAATTAGATCACTCCTAAGGCATCCTTTGCCAAACTGAATAAGCCCAAATGTTTTTAAAGGGTTTTCGAAGACTTTGACATTGATGGCCTATCCTCAGCAGAGATGCTCTTTTCACTTAGGCTGAGACCTGCTTCCTGCCCAAAGCTTGCCCATCTTTTATATCTCATCCCTGCATTCATCTCAGTGCAAGAAGAAAACAGAAAGCTAAATAATCACTGTTCAGATTTCTGCTACAGCCTGGACAACATTGAGACCTGGAGAGGTGAGTAACCCACTGGACCCCAGGTACAAAATATTAACCCCTCAATTGCCCTCGACCAGGGATCCTAAAATTATCCCCTTTACTAACCTAGACCATAGATTCTAACATTAACCTCTTTACAGCCACATAACATGAGGAATACTGACATTAATTCCTTCACTGCCTAGACCACCAGGGATTATGACGTGAATCCCTTGACTGAGCTGCACCTCAAGGGATCCTGACATCAAATTCTTCACTGCCATAGAAAATCACCTATAGTGACATTAAACCATTAAACCTAGACAAGCTAATTTTTAGGGACTTGTGTATTAATGTTTATTTGACGTTCTTCTGTATCACCAGCTTAGGCTAGGTTCACATGATGGGTCAGAAGCTTTCATTAAAAGTATATGTCAGGCTCAGGAATTTCTCCTGATATACTGTATACCTCTGATACAACACTCCAATGTATGTCACTGCATACAGTGCCATGAAAGTATTTGACCCTTCCCAATGTCTTCTATTTTTGCATATTCATGTTTTAAGGACATCAAACTTGTTAAAATACTATACAAATAAACCAAGTAAACAACAAATTCAGTTTTTTTAAATGAGGATTTAATGTATTGAAGGAAAACTGCTGCTCAGACCTAGCTGGCCATATGTGAAAAAATAACTGCCCGCTTAGCTATTAAATAAACAAGTTTCCAAACTTTTTCCAAACCAAATTCAGTTGGGTTTAATTTCACCAGCCACTCTCAGAGACGATTACTGCCAGACATGTTGAATGTAAGCATTACTTATATAAAACCTGTCTGCCAATGTGACACAGGCTTAAAGGTCTCAAGATGCCACATTCTAAAAGATTTAATTACAGATGTGAAACAAAGTCACTGAAATCTTCCAGTCTATAAAGTGTTACAGAGTCATTGCCAAAGCTCTGGGACTCCAGAGAACCACAATGAGAATTATTATCCATAATTGGAGAAAATTTCACCTAGAGTACAAGAGTGCATTGATGACTCATCCAGGAGGTTACAAAGACCCAGAAAACATCTAAAGAGCCACAGGCTTTCAAGTCAATGAACATAATTTCACAATAAGAAAGACACTGGGCAAAAATGGGTTTGAAGGCACAAACCACAGCTCACCAAATAGAGCACAAAGAATTAGCTTGTATGTGCCAAAACATATAGATAACCCTAAGATATTGGGGACAATATTCTATGGACTGAGGAGTCAACGGTAGATCTTTTTGGAAGGCATGGGTCCCATTACATCTGGCGTAAAGTTTACACTGATTCCACCATATGATCATCATACCAATAGTCAAACGTGGTGGTTGTAGTGTGATGGTCTGCTTTGCTTCTGCAGGACCTGGATGACTTTTAGTAATTGATGGAACCATAAATTTTGCTATCAGAAATCCTGAAGGAATCTGTCCATCAGTTTGTGACCTAAAGTTCAAATGCAGTTGGGTTATGCAACAGGACAATAATCCAAAGCACACAAGCAAGTCCACGTGAGAATGATTCAGAAGAAACAAAATTAGAGCTTTGGAGTGACTTGAATCCCATAGGAATGCTATGACCAAATCATGTTCTGCAAAGAAGAGTAGGCTAAAATTCCTCCACAGCAATGTAAAAGATATTGCATACATTTGATTGCAGTTGTCAATGTCAAAGGTGGCACAACCAGATATGAGGTTTTGGGGGGAAGGGCAATTACTTTGAATAAATCTTTATTTTTAGTAGATAACAATTCATTTAAATAAAAATGTTGGGGGTCATTTATGCTCAGTAATACGCCTTTATTAAGCGTATTTCTGTCACAGATCGTGGAGCAAAGGTTATTTGCGCCACAACCTGCAACTTTTCCCCTCTCACGCTAGGTATAAAAAGTGGGCGTAGCATGGGTGGGAAAGGGGACAGGCCGGCATGCCCGTCTCATTCAGCATTTTCTATGCCTGTTTTAGGTGTAGAAAAGTCTCTAAATGTAAGACAGCGAGGAAGCCGTCTTACATTTAGACCTGCGTTGGATACGCCAAAGTTATGTAGAGGCCTGTGCCAGCGCAGGGGTTTATTATGACCTGTGTCTAAAACGCTGGATTATCTAATATTAAACAGTAGTTTGACGGTCTAAAACATTGAAATGGGACGGACTAACAAAATATAGAAGAAATTGGAAAGAGGGAAATACTTTTTCATTGCACTTTATGGATACAGCCCATGAGCAAAAAAAACACCACAAGTGCGCAGACTCTTTGACATGAGGATACCGCACCAAAATGGAAACATCATTATAATTAAAAAAGCAGCACATTCTTTATAGCAGTGAACCTTAACCACTATTCTTCCACTCTAGTCCCCTGATAAAACCACATGCCACGAGGTGGTAGAAACACATCGGAACCTCCTTTTTGCCTAAATTTATATGCAGAAAACACCCTTATCCCCTTGGATGGGAAACACACGATTCCATCAGGTACTAATATGGTCAATTATTGGGACCTCTTTTTTGCGTTAATTTATATCTAGAAAACACGCTTACCCCTTTGGATGGCAAACACACAAATACATCAGGGATTACTAGGGTCAATAATTCCAGGGTAATTATTGCAGTGGGATCACCCTTGTTAGGGTGTGTTTTGGACCCACGTGGAGAATCAGCGTAGGGCTACAGGGACATATTAGGGATACCCTCCCATCCACTCTCCTGTATATAAAAACCCTGCAGAACTCATCTACAATACCAGTAAGACTGTTCTTATTATGAGCACTGGTGTATGACAGCACTTTCTCATATGACATGGTACGTGTATAGTGTTGCCCATTTGATTGTTTGATGCACTTTATCATTGTGGTGCCATTTTTTTTGGTAGCTTGTATTAAAAGTTAAGTTCTAGAAAAGTTCCTTTGCCATCTTGCGTTGCTATATATTGATTGCTTACGGAACTGTTGCATATTTACGTGTCCATAAATAAATCACTGCAAAGATGCCCTGCAAAATATGCAATTGAAAACATAAGGCTGAACCCTTACGCTAGACGTGAAAATGAGATTTTAGCCAATATATTCCGGTCAAGAAACATATCGGAGCCCGAGCACCCTGTCAAGGTATCTCAGTTGGCACGGGACCTACCGCTAAACCTACCTATAGTGTGTGAACACTGTCTGATAGGTGCTGAGGTCCGACTCACAGCCAAGCTACCACAAACCTCCAAGATAAGATCCCAAATACAATGGGAGGAGGGAGGAGGCTGTAAGCCCCACCTATAACAGGCTAGTGTGACACAGGCTACCAGGTGCACCAGAGTGTTACCAAAGATAAAAAATTGCCCATTCCATATAAAGACAAATCATTGAATAAAGTGGCCACCACAGTGGTCAGTTACAGAGTGGTGAGGGTGGCAACTGCATAAGGATTCAACACAATAGACCAGTCATAGAGTGGTAAGGTGGCAATCCATTGCGGAGTCAACACAGTGGCTCAGTTACATAATTGGGCGGGTGGAAACCGAATGAGGAGTCAACACAGTGGCCCAGTCACAGAATGGTGAGGTGGCATCCGCATGAGAAGTCAGAGTGGGCCTGTTACATTATGAGGAGGGTGGCAACCACATGAGGAGTCAACACAGTGGCCCAATTAAAGAGTGGTGAGGTGGCAACCGCATGAGGAGTCAACATAGTGGTCAGTCACAGAGTGGTGAGGTGGCAACAGCATGAGGAGTCAACACAGTGACCCAGAGTGGTGAGAGTGATGGTGGGTGGCAGTAGGAGAACACGGTAGCAGAAGATGGAGCTGGTGCTGCTCCTGCCCCCCCAAACCCCCCCAAGATGTTTGTTAGGATGGGCGATGGCCCACATAGGAAGCAGCCAACTGACTACATAGGATGTCTCGATAGTAGTTGAGTTTATCTTATCCTGCCTCTCAGTGGGTGGAAAAAAGGCCCCTATTTTGGAGCAGTATCGAGGGTCTAACATGGTGGAGAGCCAGTAGTCATCCCTCTCCCGAATTATGATAATACGGTTGTCACTACAGAAGCAACTCAGCATGCATATGGCTATTTGTGCAACAAACTCAGAGGGACTCCCTGCTGGAGAAGTGGTACGGGGCACTGGGTGATGCAGTGGTTGCTGCTTCAGGCTATTCCACTACATTAGCACCACCTTTTCCTAGGCCACTTAATGGTGACGCTGCATGTGTTGATGCAGAGTCGTAGTGTCAACATTGTTACCCTGGCCACGTTTCACTTTTTGTCCACAGATTCTACAAATGGCCACGCTAACATTCTCCGATGGCTTGATGAAAAATTCCCACACCGCCGAGTATGGCATTTTCCCCTGCCTGCTACCACTGCCTCTGTGAGCCCATGCACTGCTAGTTCTTACTGGAAAAGTAGGCTCCTGCATAACAGATGGTCTACCCCGGGCATGTTTAGCTCCAGACCTCACACTGCTGCCACCCTGCTGACTCACAACCACTCTACCACCCTGCTGGTTCAGCCGCTGCGCTCACGCACAAACTGCCACATACGATTGGCTACATCATCTGCACGTTACTGATGTCACCCACACTAGTTTCAGGGCCATGTGTCTGACCTCTCGTAAAACACCAGCTACCACGAGACTCTAATCATCGCTACTTGCCCGCCTTCCGGAGGAAGCAGCGGATCTCTGTTCCACATCTTGGCTGGGCAGTAGCTGCGGACTGTCCTCAAGAAGCTCATCCTCACTGAAAAGCTGAGCGGAGCCTACGGCATAGTTCCCGAGCAGAAGGAACAGAAAAAAAAAAAGACGGGTTCAGGATAGGTGGGGGCATAGAGCTTTGGTGGGGGCATAGACTGCTGGCTAATCGCTGCGACTGCTGCTACCACCTCCCCTTCTTCTGTTGCTACTTCTGCCATCTCCAGAATCATTTTGGCTACTGCCAGTTCCCTTAGAAGGGCCTGTCACCTGTCTGTCGGGCAAACTGTACTGTAAAAGTTACTGGAAGGGTAAAAGAGCAGTAGTGTCAGGCTGTAATTCACCCAGAAACATGGATCAATGGACTTATATATAAGAATGTGAGCACCCCAAAACTTGTAGTATCAGGCTGCAATTTCACACCAATTCCACAATTAGGGATAAACAGATACATTTACATATAATAGAACTTGAGTACCCTAAAATGTATAGTATCAGGCCAAAAATTCACCCCAACTATACAAATAGGGATTAATTGATATACTTATGTATAATAAAAGGTGAGTACCCTAATATCTGTAGTATCAAGCTGCAATTTCACCACAATTAGAGAATCAATAATTAACAGACTGAATTATATATAAAAGAACGCAAAGACCGTAAAATCTGTAGTATCCAGTCGCAATTTCACTCCAATTAAACAATCAAGGTTTTGATTGAAATATATATAAAAGAACGTGAACCCTCCAAATTCTGTAGTATCAAACCACAGTTTCACCCAATAACAGAATTAATGATTACTGGAATTACTGATGTATCAAAGAATGCAAACAGCCTAAAATCTGTCGTATTAGATCACTTTGTATGCCCAATTAATGCAACAAGATGTAATATTAATAATAATAATAATAACATTTATTTATATAGTGCCACCATATTCCGCAGCGCTTTACAAATTCATGGGGTTCTTGTAAAAAAACAAAAATAACTGGCTAATATACAACTGTTACACTAGGAGTCAGGGCCCTGCTCGCAAGAGCTTACAATCTATGAGGAATTGGGGGTGACACATAAGGTAGTTGATTGTGATAAGTAGGATTTGAGCCATTATTGAACTGACAGGAGTGGTGCCGGCCGATCTGCTTTGGGTTTGGGACTACTAGAGGATCGAGTTTAGGCCAGAGGAGTTGGTGGGGAAAAGGTTTAGTCTGGGAAAAGTCATCTTAGGTAGCTTGATAAGCCTGCCTGAAAAGATGTGTTTTTAAGGCACGTTTGAAGGTGGAGAAGTTGTGAGTTGACTTTGTATTCCGGGGCAGAGTATTCCAGAGAGTAGGTGCTGGTGCAGCTGTCATGTGTATTAGATGGAGCAGAGCTGGGTGTGCTGGGGCAGCTATCATATATTGAGATATAGCAGAGCTGAGTGTGCTGGGACAGCTGTCATATAGAGATATAGCAGCTGTCATGTGTGTTGGGGCAGCTGTCATGTGTATAGATGTACACTTAGCCAGCTATAACAGTAGAAGTCTCATATTTTTTCAGTCAGTGGCAATGCAGCTCTTATGGCTGTGTGGGTAAGTGCTTTGCCTCTGATACAGAAGGTTGCGGGTTCGAATCCCAGACACATCTTCTCCTGAGGATGGCAATACAGATGACTATGCCTGGGATTCGTAAATGAGAAGTGTGCAAGTTGTGACACAGGCAGCCGACCGGCCCTGCTGGTGTCACCCCATCACTGGTGTCACCCGGTGCGGCCCGCACCCCCCTTGCAATGCCACTGGATGGGCATCCAGTGAAGTGACTGGCACAGACTAGTAGCATCAGTGTAGCGGTTGGATGGATAGATGAGGGGGGAGAGTTCAGTGAGAGGGAGACCGAGTAGTAAAGACGAGAATGAATCAAGGCAACAACAAGAGTTTTTGCCATTTCCACTGTAAGAAAGGGGCGGATTCTGGCGATATTCTTGAGGTGCAGACAACAAGAGCGTGTAAGTGATTGAATATGGGGAACAAAGGAAAGATCAGAGTCAAATGTGGCCCCAAGACAGCGGGCATGTTGCACAGGGGTTATGATAGTGCTGCAGACCGAAATTGAAATATCAAGTTTAGGTGAGTTAGTAGATAGGGGAAAAACAAGAAGTTCAGTTTTTGAGAGGTTCAGTTTTAGATACAGAGAGGACATGATGTTAGAGACAGCTGCCAGACAATTACTGGTGCTTTGGAGTAAAGCAGGGGTGATGTCAGGGGATGAAGTGTATAGTTGGTCGTCAGCATAGAGATGGCATCGAAAGCCAAATCTACTAATAGTCTATCCAATGGGGGCTGTATAGAGGGAGACGAGTAGAGGACCTAGTACTGAGTCCTGAGGAATTCCAACATCAAGAGGAAGAGAAGAAGAAGAGCCTGCGAATGATACACTAAAGGAGCGGCCAGAGAGATAGGAAGAGAACCAAGAGAGGGCAGTGTCCTTAAGGCCAATTGAGTAGAGCATGGTGAGGAGGAGTTTATGGTCTATGATATCGAACGCTGCAGAGAGATCCAGCAGAATCAGTAGAGAATAGTCACTATTTCTTTTTGCTGTTAGGAGATCATTAGACACTTTAGTAAGGGAAGTTTCTGTAGAGGGAAGAGGGCGAAAGGCAGATTGTAAGGGGTCAAGAAAAGAGTTTGCAGAGATATAGCTTATTAAGTTAGAGTAGACAAGACGTTCAAGGAGTTTAGAGATGAAGGGGAGGTTTGAAACAGGTCGGTAGTTAGCAGCACAGGTCGGGTCAAGAGATGGTTTCTTTAGTAGTGGGGTGATAATAGAGTGTTTGAAAGAGGAGGGAAAGATACCAGAAGAGAGAGAGAGGTTAAAAATTTTAGTTAGGTGAGTGATGACAGCCGGGGAGAGGGACTGGAGGAGGTGTGATGGAATAGGATCACTGCTACAGGTTGTGGGTCGAGAAGAAGAGAGAAGCCTGGAGACTTCTTCCTCTGTTGTAGGGTCAAAAGAGGAGAGAGAGCTTGTGGAGGAATTGGAGGGAGGAGGATTGAAATTATTTGGGGACTGGGAGATTATTTCCTGCCGGATACTGCCAATCTTGTCTTTGAAGTAAGTGGCCATGCCATCAGAGCAGAGGTCAGTGACAGGTTCTGGAACTTTAGTGCTTAGAAGGGAATGAAAAGTGTCAAAAAGTCGTTTTGGGTTATTTGAGAGTGAGGAGATGAGAGAGGTGAAATACTTTTGTTTTGCAATGTTGAAAGCCGAATTGAATGTTTTGAGCATAAATTTATAATGGAGGAAGTCTGCTGATATTTGCGATTTTCTCCATAAGCGTTCTGCGCATCTAGAGCAGCGCTGGAGAAAACGTATTCCAGGTGTGTGCCAGGGTAGCCGTGTTCTGTGTCGAGAAGGTTGGATTGATATTGGAGCAACTTCATCTAGGGTGGTTTTGACGGTCTGGTTGTAATGATTGGCAGCCACGTCTGGACAGGGGAGGGAAGTGATTAGGGTAAGAGCTAGTTGTAGGGTGTTAATAAGTTGCTGGCAGTTAATGGTGTGTAGGTTTCTGTAAGTGTTAAAAAAGTAGGATTGCATGAGAAAAGTGAGAGGTCTTTATGGTAAATGAAAGAAGATTCTGGTCAGAAAGTTGGAAGGATAAGTTACTAAAGTTTGAGACTGAGCAGTAGCGGAAGAAGACTAGATCAAGTATATTGCCCTGGCAGAGGAAGTAAGTTGTGATAGGCCAAGAGAGGAGGTTAAAGAAAGAAAGGTAGGATCATCAATGGGGATATTAAAATCACCCATAATAAGAGTTGGTGATTCAGAATATAGGAAGTGAGGAAGCCAAGCTGCAAAGTGATCCAGAAATTGGTGGGGGGAGCCTGGGGGACGATAGACAATTGCAACTTTCAGGGGGAATGGATGGAAGAGTCTAATGGTGTGAACCTCAAAAGAGGGGAATGTGAGAGAGGGTACAGGGGAAATGACCTGAAATGTGCACTGTGTAGAAAGTAGTATGCCTACTCCTCCACCGTGCCTGTCATCAGGTCTGGGGGTATGGGAGAAGTGAAGTCTACCATAGGATAGGGCAGCAGGGGAAGCAGTGTCAGAGGGTTGAAGCCAGGTTTCTGTAAGGGTTAGCAAGTTCAGAGAGTGTGAGAGGAAGAAATCGTGGATTCTGGGTAGTTTGTTACAAACCAACTGTGCGTTCCAGAGTGCGCAGTTAAAAGAGACTGGAGAGGATGTGCAGTTAACATTAATCCGATTTTTGGGGTTTCTGTGTGTGGCAGAGGAGAAGTTAGCAACAGAGGGAGGGCCAGAATTTGGTGAAATATCCCCTGCAGCTAGTAGCAGGAGACCAGAAAGAGACAGCAAGTGGTTGAAAGATTTATATTGGTGATTTTTATGCTACACCGTGGAGGAAGATGGGTCAGGGTAATATATGAGGGTATAAAGTGAATGGGAACTGAACAATGGTGGGGGAAGGAGGGAGGGACTGATGTGGAGAGAAGGGACAGAGGGTGGAAAGTAAGGTTAAATTTGAAAGTAGATACTTAGCAGTTTTAGCAGCATTATACTTACGTGCGCTGTCTGTGGCCGGCCGGGCGCTCCTCCTACTGGTAAGTGACAGGTCTGTGCTATAAGCAATGCGCCACACAGACCTTTCACTTACCAGTAGGAGGAGCGCCGGCCGGCCACAGACAGCGCATGTAAGTATAATGCTGCTAAAAGTGCTAAGTAACCATGGCAGCCAGGACTGCAGTAGCGTCCTGGCTGCCATGGTAACCGATCGGAGCCCCAGCGATTAAACTGGGACTCCGATCGGAACTGCCGCTCTGCTGCCACCAATGATGGAGGAAGGGGGGAATTGTTAACCAATGATTTTAATTAGGGGGAGAGGGGAGGCCGCACTGGACACCAATGATTTTAATAGGGGGTGGGTGGGGGTGGGGGGCCGCACTAGCCACCAATGATTTTAATAGGGGGTGGGGGGGCCGCACTAGCCACCAATGATTTTAATAGGGAGGGGGGGCCGCACTGGCCACCAATGATTTTAATACTGGGGAGGGAGGGGGGTCTGGCCCCTGCTGCCTGGAAGCACCTGAATTCTTACAGGGGGCTGTGATCCGCACAATTAACCCCTCAAGTGCGGCACCTGAAGGGTTAATTGTGCGGATCACAGCCCCCTGTAAGAGATCAGGTGCTGCCAGGCAGTAGTTATGTCCACAGTTCTTAGTGTATTCTAACTTGAAGCGTCCCCATCCCTATGGAAACGCCTCTGTGTTAGAATATACTGTCGGATATGAGTTTTCACGATCTAACTCAAATCCGATAGTATATTCTAACATAGAGGCGTTCCCATGGTGATGGGGACGCTTCAAGTTAAAATATACCATCGGATTGGAGAAAACTCTGATCCGATGGTATATTAATATTACCCGAACACCGAACCCGAACCCAAACTTTTACTGAAATGTTCGGGTTCGTGTGCCGAACACCGTAAAGTTCGCTCAACCCTACTGCCAAGCGCTTAGGCAATATGGCGCTTTGGCAGAGATGGTGATTTTGGCTCGTGCTGACACCTGCGAGTGCTTCCCTTTAGAGTGTGTCTATATTTATAGGAAATGTGATCACAGAACTAGGGGTAATTTAGCTCATTTACCAATTAATCACTGAAGTAAGGCACATGAGAAGAGATGCTATATGTAGGTAAACAAACAAAGCTAAGGATCTAGATGCCCATAAAATCACTACAGATCACAAGCATTACAACAGTCACATAAATCACAGGTCAATTGGAAGAGCATCTCTAGGACTAAATCACAAGGATATCACACTTGCAGAAAATAGTATACATTGATAAATATGCAAATTTCTATACCAGGGTAGATGTAAGCTGCACTATTAGGCTTGTGGAAAGCTGGGTGGAGCAGTACCGTCCAAATATAATGCAGACATACCAGGGAAGATGGAAGCTGCACTATTAGGCTTGTGGAAAGCTGGGTGGAGCAGTATTCTCCAAATGCAATGCAGACATACCTGTGTAAAGAGAGGAGAGAAGCATGTTAAATAACTGCCATGATTAACTGCCAATACAAGAAGAATCATCCCTCGGCGCAAAAACGGACCGGCCAGTTGCAGTTATTAGCAGTCTTCAAATGTTTATTGGTTACAGAAACACTTCACAACGCGTTTCGGGGAAAAAACTCCCCTTCTTCGGGTGAAAATATGGTTACTTAAATTAAACATCATAGGAGCAGGTAAAAAGGGCAATGGGGGGGGGGGGGTGTAGGCGGTCCCTGAGTTCAGGGGTGATCATAGTAAAATCCCTATAGAAGTACATAAAATTGTTCCCAATTAAATGAATGTGATACTTATAATCAGAAGCATCTTTTATATAATATGAAATGTAATTGTTTTTAACAGAATTAGTATTACTAGTAGCGTGGTTTGGCTTTTTTCTTCGGCGGGGGTCACATAACCGCAACTAATGGGTCACGTGCCAAATTTCCATAGGAAACAGACTTCCAGAGTGCTGAGCATCTGCTCCTACGACCCACATGATCGTCGCGCTGATTTGTAGGTCTGTAGCCTTGGTACCAGGACGCCAAGAGAAGTGAATTCTCTGGCGTCTGGGCGGAGCAGGAGTCACGTGGCCGCGAGTGCCGGTCATGTGTCACGGATTTGGCCACATGATGCCCGGAGGCTACCAACTATAATTCAGGGTAAGATCGCTAGAAAACATAGAGGAAGTTCTATAGAAATAAAAATATTATAGAAAACTTAGAAAATGCAATCATCAAAATTATTAAAATATAAAACCATGAAAATAATTTTGATGGGTATAATTGGAAAATTAAAATAAATATGTAAGTAACCCCCCCTATTCCCCCCCTATTCCCCTTTGACCTTTGTTTTAGGCGCTTTTTTGCTTGAGATGTGTATATATGCCTGCTCCTATGATGTTTAATTTAAGTAACCATATTTTCACCTGAAGGGGATTTTTTTTCCCCGAAATGCGTTGTAAAGTGTTTCTGTAACCAATAAACATTTGAAGACTGCTAAAAACTCCAACTGGCCGGTCCGTTTTTGAGCCGATGGATGATTCTTCTTGTATTCGCATAATAATCCTCTGTGAGGTTCCAAGCATTCTTACCTGAGGAGATCCGCATCCGTGGCTGCATACCGACCGCATCTGGGGAACGATAAGTTATTCTCGACACGTCTACAATAGTGTTGTGCCTATGTTTGTGCACAACACTCTAAGGTAGGCCTCAAATTGGAGTATCATCTCGAATCCCTTATATGTACGTGATGATTAACTGCCAAGCGCTTAGGCAATATGGCACTTTGGCAGAGATGGTGCTTTTGGTAGTAGAAGTTCAATTGCTCTCTCCCAACAGTGTGGATAATGCCTCTCTATTATATCCCTACACTACGAATAATCTGTCCCTGTCTTTCCTAAACACTGTCCCTAGTGCCTGCAAAGTCTATCCCTGCACTATGTTCACTGTAAGACAGGAGGACACTTTTTATAGGGCTGTGACATCACAGGGACTGCTATCTGCTGATTGGTTGTCTGCACGGTGTTATGGGTGCTCCCTCGTTCCCAGGCTTCTTACTTCGATAATATTTGTTACCATGAAGTGCAAGGAAATTCGACTTTCAGGATGAATAATATTTTTCCTGAAATTCAGATCAAATTCCACTTTGTCAACTTTGATTCGCTAAACTCTACAAGCGAGTCTATAGGTCGCTATTCTGGCCAGAGTGGCCAAGGAGCCCGTTTTTTCCACCTCTGCCCCTCACTGAGACGATTGGTTGTCATGACCGGTGCCACCGTCAACATCATCCTCCTCCTCTTTTTCCTCCAACTCCTCTTCCTCCTTCTCAAGTGGCAGCACCTCCTCCTCCTCCATGGGAATTTCTCATTGTGGGTCCAGCTACAGGGCCACCTGTTGCATGAGCATTAGCCTCTCTTCAAAAATACATATGAGGCAGTCTAATGCATGACCAAATCGTTCATGGCTTTCCACTGCTCGCACAGAAGCTCGAGCATGTGCAATGTTGAATTCCAGTGAGTTGGAACATTGTGAATTAGGCGGTGTAGGTGAAGACCATTCTGATGCTGCAAGTCCAGGAGTGCGTTTCTCACCATGTGAGAATGACCATCTTGCCCTGTTGAAGTCTGCAAGGTGACAGCCAATGGGATGTTTGCTGCTTGATGTACCGTAGTTGCAACTGCTGGCCGGTGAGGATTCTCTCTCCCAGGCCGATCTGCTCCAACACAGTGTGGTGACGCCTGACCTGACACATGTGATAGGAAGGAGGGGTAGTGTGAGTAATGCTGTGCTCTGCTGCTGTTGGGGATGGGACCGTGTCCATGGAAGAGGAGGTGGAGGAGGCAGATAAGTGCCTGCTGTGGGAGCCAACCCCCATGATTTGGTAAAAGTGGGTCAAAAGGAACTTGCCATGTTGCTGGGATGCCTCTCCACTGCCAGAAAAAACATTTACCCAGTGAGCCATGAAAGACATGTACTGTCCCTGCTCGTAACAGCTTCTCCAGGAGTCCACCGTGGAGTGCAGCTTGATGCACAGCAAGAATCACAAGGAGTGGTCTGCATTCTCTGCTATGTGAAAGTGCAAGGCTCTACTACAATGGTACTACAGCGACTGCACCGCCAGCAACATGGCCAGGGGGTGGTTCAGCTTGTAGACAAGCAAATTGCTGCTGGAGAAAAGTTTTTTCATGGCCAAATGTTCTGTTATAGATGTCTCACAATGGAGCAGAGAACAAGAAGGAGTATTAGTTGGAGAAGAAGGTGATGATGATGTTGGTGACAAAGATACTGTACTGCTTGGGGATGCGGATTGGCTCCCACACAGAATACCAGGAGAAAGACAGAGTTGTTCTGATTGGGAAATCTGGCCAGTAGTATTTTACCAAAGGATCTGGTGATGCCGCCTCATGTGCTGCAATAGACCTCTGGTGCCTATAATTTTGTTTGAATGGCCATAGCTTATTTTAATCCTGCAGATCTTGCACAATGCAGTGGTTTTGTGTGTCCGTCTTGTGGCGAAAAAGCGCCACACGGGAGTTGTTCGCACAGAGCTACAGGCAGCCAAGCTGGGCTTAGCTCTGGTACGTTTTGGGCCCAACCCATCCACTGAGACAGAGGTATCACCAGATCCCAAAAGAAGACATTACTTTGGCTGTTCTTTTGGGAGCTCTTTATTGCTGCAACCACCGCCATTCTCCTCTGATGTTGCATCCTTCTCAGAACCCCAATCCAGCTTGCAGGTTCTGTCTAGCACACAGTGGTCATCGGAGTCTTTACCTTCCCTGCTGCTTTTATCAGACTATGAGATATCATGGTGGGCTCCTGGGCTCCCCCTCCCCTGCTCTTTATTTTCCCTGACTGCCACTGTTGCTGCCCCACCACCAATTCTGTGGCTATAAGTGCCACTTTTAACTCCACCATTAACACAGGTATGCATGGGGCCACCAGGCTCCTCCCCCAACATCCTCCTCTGTGCAGCCCAAACAGTGAGTGTTCTTACATAAGTCGTCAGCAGGGAGACACTATTGACTATCTGCCATAGGGCATGGTTGGGTTTTCTTGCCACTTCTTAGGAAAAAGGAAAGTATCCCGCTAGGAAGGGGCAATGAAGTCTGAGAGGACTCCACTTAAATCCTTCTTTGGGGCTACAAGGAGGAGGAGAAGGAGGAACGCTGTGACCGCTGGCTCCACGGCACGGTATCAGACTCTGAAGTAATCTCCATGTCATCCTTCTGCAACTGAGAGGAGGAGTGAGCCATCAAATCCACAATCTCATTCTTTTCTCCTCTTTCCGAAGCCACCAGTGACAACTGCAGCCTAGTCCTACTGCTAGATAGTTAGTGCTGCTACTACCCAAATTCTGTCTCTGGATCTTTTGTTTGGAACTCTTCTGTAACCTGGACATTTTTGGACCTACAAAAAAATAAAAATAAATATTAAAAATGTGTGAATATAGTGGAACTGATTTAGGCCTAATTTTTGTATCCCTCACAGATACTTTTGTGTGCTGGACTATGTATTGATGTGTTGATCGCCTATATGCTGGTTTAATTAAATGAAAGTCCCAAAAAAAAATTAATTCCATCCGCGTGGAAACTGAATATATGTAAACGGATGACTAAGGCTTAATGCTTAATCTCTCATTAATACACACAGGTGTCTTGTAGTAATCACATATATATTCTGGTTCAATTACATTTAACAATCCCGATTTTTTTTTAAATTCCAACATGTGGAAACTGAAAATATGGAAATTATCACGGTCGGCGTGGCTATCACATACGTGACACAGAGGGAGGGAACGAGGAAGGCCCTGCCCAAGTGAGAGGTAGGATGGTGACCCCTGACTCACCTGGCGGCTGGCACCTGGCTGCTCTGACGTCCCTAGACGGGTTCCTCACCCGTACGCCGATCACGTGCCTAAAGCCCTGGCTTTCCCTGAGCTGAGCCCTAGGTAGTGAACAGGGCGATGGGAACACTAGTCCGCACTACTAACTCTAAGGGAAAACACCAAGGGGAGGACAGACAACACAGACTCAACATATATTCCCAGGTGGGCGACAACAGGAGACAACAATAAGCCCAACAGGGATCCGGAGGGTAGCACTCAGGAACGACAACCAGGATTAACCACTCCAGTGGGTCAGTATAGATGTCCAGGCAGGAAGCTCTATAACTGGCAACTAGAGAAGTGTGAGGGGAGAATATAAGGAGGTAGGGAGTGGCAGACAAGAAACAGCTGAGGAGGAGAAGCTACGGATCCCTGAGAGAGACAAAAAGGATAGCAAGGCAAACACAGAAAACAATCACTAAGAAACAACGTGATCTTTAGATATAGAGCGCGCAGCCACCCGCTGCGACTTCCTGACCCCGGGCATAACGGAGTCAGACGTGGCTCTTGATACCCTCGTGACAGAAATGGACGACTGAGGCATAACGCTCAATTTCAACTTAACAAACACAGGTAGATTGCTGCCAAACTGTGGGTATTGCTGCCACGGCCGGCTCCAGGTTCATGTGGGCCCTTGGGCGATAAAGTCTCAGTGGGCCCCCTTGTGCCCCCTCACAGTTGATTTGACCAGATATGTGCCCCCTTCACAGTAGATATGCCAAGATATGTACCCTCTTACGGTGGAGATGTCAAGATATGTGCCCCCTTCACAGTGGTTATACCCAGATGTGCCCCCTTCACAGGAAGTGAAAAAAAACAAACAATAAATACTCCTCGCCTCAATCACCTGGCTCCTCCCATGATCTACACTCCCCATCAGAAGTAGCAGCAGGATACTGTGACACATCGCGCTGCTGTGTAGGAGGAGCAGAGGCTGATTCACAGCCTGCCCCGCTCCTGCTCATCCTACACAGATCAGCAGGACGATGTGTGATGACATTGTACTGCTGATGCTTTGGAGCGCTGGCGGCTCAATGGTGGAGCGGGGAGCAAATAGTTCCCTGCTTCAGTGGCGTGCCTATGGTGTTTGGCACCCGCGGCAGGTCCTTTCTCTGACACCCCCCCCCCCCAATACTTAAAAAAAAAATTGTACCTCCCCATTGAACAACCTTCACAGTAGTTTTATACAGAGGTGTGCCCCCTCACAGTAGTTATGCCCTCTGTGCCCCTTTCACAGTTGTAATACCCCAGAGAGGCCTGGCATCTCTGGGGGGCTCAACGCCGACCCAAAAGCCCACAAACTACGGCTGGGCACAGGAGCACAAAGTTCCCTGCCCTGCCGCCAGTGGCAGATTATAATTGGGGCATTTGGATCTGTAGTCCGGAACCCAGCATCTCTGGGGGGCCCGACGCCGACCCAAACGCCGACCCAAACTACGGCAGGGCACGGGAGCACATAGTTCCCTGCCGCCCTCTGCCGATCACCGCCTGAAGCCTAAACGGTAGTAAAATCCCGGTGCAGGCGGATGTGTTGACGTCGCCGCACCGGCGCCCGGACACCGCACACTGACGTGTGTTTGCAGCGTGCCTGCACCATCTACGAGTGAGCGCCAACTGGGACACAGGTAAGTATTAGCTTTTATTTTTTGCGTGCCAACTGCCAACTTTGGGGGACATTACTGAAGGGACAGTGGGGGGCAAATGACTTGTTTGGGGAAAATGAATACTGTGGGGGACAATTAATACGGTGGGGGAAAATTACTACCATGGAGGGAATTAATACTGTGGGGGCAGTGTGGGGGGCAAATTACTGAATGGATGGCGGGGCAAATTATCTAATGGGGGGCAGTGTGGGGGGCAAATTACTTAATAAAGGGAAGTGTGGGGGAAAATTACTTAATGGGTGCAGTGTGTGGGGTTATTACTTGATGGGGCAAATTACTTTGTGGGGGAAATTACTATATGGGGGTAGTGTGGAAGAAATTACTATATGGGGCAGTTTGGGGGAAATTACTATATGGGGCAATGTGGGGGAAATTACTATATAGAGCAGTGTGGGGGAAATTACTGTATGGAGCAGTGTGGGGGAAATTACTATATAGGGCAGTGTGGGGGAATTTACTGTATGGGGGCAGTGTAGGGGGAATTACTATATGGGGGCAGTGTGGGGGAAACTACTGTGTGGGGGAAATTACTGTATGGGGCAGTGTGGGAAATTACTATATGGGACAGTGTGGGGGAAATTACTATATGGGGGCAGTGTGGGGGAAATTACTACATGGGGCAGTGTGGGGGAAATTACTATATGGGGGCAGTGTGGGGGAAATTACTATATGGGGCAGTGTGGGGGAAATTACTATATGGGGCAGTGTGGGGGAAATTACTATATGGGGCAGTGTGGGGGAAATTACTGTATGGGGGCAGTGTGGGGGAAATTACTGTATGGGGGCAGTGTGGGGGAAATTACTATATGGGGCAGTGTGGGGGAAATTACTATATGGGGCAGTGTGGGGGAAATTACTATATGGGGCAGTGTGGGGGAAATTACTATATGGGGCAGTGTGGGGGAAATTACTATATGGGGCAGTGTGGGGGAAATTACTGTATGGGGGCAGTGTGGGGGCATTTCTATTAGGGGACATTATTTTTGGGGACACTATACAGGCATTATTACCTGGAGAACAATATAGGGTGTTATTATTACTGGGGGCACTTTAGGGGACATTATAATTGCTGTATACAGTCACTATAGGGACCTTTGGGGTAATTTATCAAACTGGTGTAAAGTAGAACTGGGTTAGTTACCCATAGCAACAGATTTCACCTTTCATTTTTCACAGCTCCTTTGGAAAATGAAGGGTGGAATCTGGTTTGTTGCTATGGGCACCTAAGCCAGTTGTAATTTACACCAGTTTGATAAATGACCCAAATTATGAGAAATCTAACGTGTCTGTAACAAACTCTGTAGAGACGAGATGAGGCTGAAAGAATTAGTCATGGCGGTCTGGGTCAAACGGAGAAGAGGAAAGAGAAGGTCTACATGACAGGAGATGTCACTAGAAGTATAAGGTATGTGGTGCTCTATTCCCCTATATGTAGAGCTGGCTCACCACTGTGACCTGCGTCTCATCTTCTCCTTTTTTTATCATAGTCGTATTTTAAAATTGGGTAGACAGCCCCGGGCCTATCATGCACTTAATCCGCCCCTGCTCTGTGCCCCCTCCATAGTAATAAAGTCCTCTGTGCCCCTTCCACAGGTATAAAGATCTCTGTGCCCTCTCCATAGTAATAAAGACCTCTGTGTCCCCTCCATAGTAATAAAGACCCCTGTGCCCCCTCCATAATAATAAAGACCTCTGTGCCCCCTCCATAGTAATAAAGTCCTCTGTGCCTCCTCCATAGTAAGTGCTCTGTGACTCCTCTGTATTAAAAACAAAAAAACACAGTAACTACTCACCTTGTCCCGTTCCTGAAGCTCACAGTCCTGTCTTCTCTGCAGGCACAGATCGCTCTGCAGCACGGTGTGGGCAGAGCTTATGCAGATTATGGGCTGAAGGCTCCGCCCACACAGGCCAACAGCGCGATCTGTGCCTGCAGGAATGGTGGAGCAGGGAAAAGTCTTCCTGCTTCACCATTCAGAGCACGGCTGACCTGAAGGAGGGGAGGAGCGCAGGGAGCTGAGTGGTGAGTGACATGACCCAGCTCCCTGCGTTCCAGCAATGAGCGTTTCCATCTGTATTGATGAAAGCGCTCATTGCTTCTGGCTTCTGGCAGCTGTGCTGTGGGCCCCGACACTTGTCCAGGTATGCCGGATGCTGACGCCGGCCTTGATTGCAGCAGTTGTCACATATATATACTGCTTAATTAAATTTGACTCCCACCTAGTGGGAGCACTCGAGCACAATGGAAGTCAATGGGCGCATTCACCCCCTGCTCTGAAGAGGGGAGGGTGTCTGGTTCATAGTTAGTCATAAATTGATGGAAACACCACTGAAATGTTTCGGGAACAGCATGGGAGGATGTATGGATGAATCTTGGACTTCCAGGTCGCTGCTGGGAACGATGTTGTGAGAGTAGAACGCCACTATTACAGACTGACAATAATAAGCACCAAATCGAAGATAAAATCGATTTTAGAGGAAAAATGGTTAGGAAACATTCTTTCCTGTATATTTACTTGTATATAAAGTGCAAGTGCTGCCAAAAATTACAAGGAAGAGGCACTCTGATACAACCTGTATATCACATAAAGGACGGCCTCATTCACATTGTAGAACAATTATTCAGGTAATGGGACTCCTACACTCATAAAGCCTATGCAATAAGGGAAAGGACTGCCAAAAATTGCAAGGAACCGGCAGTCCAATACACCCTTTATTACACATAAAGGAGGGGATCATACACACCCTTGAAAAATTATGATTGATGGCCTGCTGGTGACCCTCTAAAACATTAGGGGCGAGGGCCTGCTGCTGATCTGACCATCTAAAAATATTTGTGGGTGAGGGCCTGCTGCCGAGCTGACCATCTAAAATATTTTGTGGGTGAGGGCCTGCTGCCGAGCTGACCATCTAAAAAAATTTGTGGGCGAGGGCCTGCTGCCGAGCTGACCATCTAAAAAATTTTGTGGGCGAGGGTCTGCTGCCGAGCCCACCATCTAAAATGTTTTGTGGGCGAGGGCCTGCTGCCGAGGTGACCATCAAAAAATTTAGGGGTGAGGGTCTGCTGCTGAGCTGACCCTCTAAAACATTATGGTTGAGGGCCTGCTAACGACCCTCAAAAACATTATGGGTGAGGCCAGCCTAATAAGCATGTAGATATGATGGAGGAGGAGGAGGACAAGAAAAGGGAGATTGAACCATATACCCTATTTAGTGGTGGAAGGGGTGCATGGGAATACAGTGTATTCAATACATCAAAAAAGCCACATTTAGGGTGCCTTTATGTTCAGCCGATTTCCTCTGGTGGAGTAGAGAAGTAAGGGGCAAACCGGTCAGCATTTACAGTAGACAGGTGGATGCGCTTATCAGTTATCATGCCCCCAGCAGCACTAAACAGACACTCTGACAAAACGCTGGCGGCGGGGAAGGCCAGCACCTCCAAGGCGTAGAGAGCCAGTTCGTGCCACGTGTCCAGCTTGGACACCAAATAGTTGTAAGGGATCACTGAGGATGCTGACGCGGTTTGCTACGTACTACTTCACCATCTTCCAAAAATGTTACCTCCCTGTCATAAAACTGTCCTAGACCTTGTAGATTGTTGCCCTGCCTCTGTTGGAACTGCTGTGTGTTCCCCTCATCTCCCCTCCTCGGTTGGCCAATGAACTACGTACTATGCAGCCAGCGTTGTCAGGTGGAAATTTTTGGAGCAATTTTTCCACAAGGACCTTCTGGTATTGCACCATTTTGCTTGTCCTCTCAACCACAGGAATGAGAGATGAGAAGTTATCTTTGTAGCGGGGGTCGAGAAGGGTGAACAACCAGTAATCAGTGTTGGCCAAAATGCGTACAACGCGAGGGTCACAGGAAAGGCAACCTAACATAAAGTCAGGCATGTGTGCCAGAGTCCCAACATATAAGACTTCACTGTCCTCACCAGGACTCTCAATCTCCTCATCCTTTTCCTCCTCTTCTACCCACCCACGCTGAACAGATGGAATAAAACTTCCATGGGTACTACCCTCTGTAGCGGAAGCAACCGTCTCCTGCTCCTCCTCCTCATCATCATCCAATTCGTGCTGAGAAAACGAACTGAGGGTGGTCTGGCTATCACCCTGTGTACTTTCTTCCCCCATTTCCACCTCTTCTACATGAAAAGCGTCAGCCTTAATTGTGAGTAGCGAGCATTTGAGTAGACACAGAAGTGGTATGGTTACGCTAATAATAGCGTTATCGCTGCTCACCATCTGTGTTGATTCCTCAAAGTTTTGTAAAACCTCACAGACATCAATGCCCACTCGTCGCTTGTGAAGAGCGGAAGCTGACTGGAAAGGCGACGACCATGTTGCAGCTGGTATTCCACTACTGGCCTCTGCTGCTCACAAAGCCTGGCCAACATGTAGAACGTGGAGTTCCAGCACGTACTCACGTCGAACAACAGTCGGTAAGCTGGCAATTGTAAGCTTTGCTGCAGTGTTGACAGACCGGCGGAAGCTGTCGATGACTTACACCTTCACCAGTAGCTTAGGCAAATTGGGGTAGGTTTTGAGAAACCACTAAGTTGAAGACGTGGGCTAGGCATGGGATGTGTGTGAGCTTGCCGAGCTCCAAAGCCGCCACCAAGTTACGGCCATTATCAGACACAACCATGCCTGGTTCTAGGTTGAGTGGCGAGAGCCACAGCTCTGTGGCGGTGTACTGTTTCTCACCTAAGCAGATCAGCTTAAGCACGGCCTGTTAATGCTTCCCCACTGAAGTGCTACACTGCTTCCAGCTACCGACTGATGTCTGACTGGTGCTGTAAGAGGATAATTCTGAGGTGGAGGAGGAGGAGAAGGGGGTTGGAGCCACTAACGTAGGTGGTGGCGGAAACCCTGATGGACTTAGGGTCAGCAATCCGTGGCGTCGGTAGCACCTGTGCCATCCCAGGGTACGACTCGCTCCTGGCCTCCACAATGTTTACCCAGTGTGCAGTCAGGGAAATGTAGCATCCCTGGCCGAAAGCACTTGTCAATGTGTCAGTGGTTAAGTGGACCTTCCCAGTAACTGCGTTGGTCAGGGCACGGTTGATGTTACGAGACACATGCTGGAGTAAGGCGGGCACGGCACAACATGAAAAATAGTGGCGGCTGGGGACTGCGTAAAGAGGGATGGCCGCCGACATCAGGCTACGGAAGGCCTCAGTGTCTACAAGCCTAAATGGCAACATTTCTAGTGCCAGTAATTTGGAAAGTTGCGCATTTAGTGCTATAGCCTGTGGGTGGCTGGGTATTTGTGCTTGCGTGCAAATGCCTGGGGTTTGGACATTTGTACGCTGTGCTGGGACACTTTGCCACTCTGCGCCCTCCTGATGCTGTTGCCACCTCCACACTATGGCACCTTGCTACTCTGTGGCCTCCTGATGCTTCCGCCACCTCTAAACTATGTCACCTTGCCACTCTGTGGTCTCCTTATGCTGCTGCCACCTCGACACTATATCGCCTTGCCACTCTGTGGCCTTATGATGCTGCCGTCACCTCCACACTATGGCACCTTGCCACTCTGTGGCCTCCTAATGCTGCCATCACCTCCAAACTATGTCACCTTCCCACTCTGTGGTCTACTCATGCTGCTGCCCACCTCCACACTATGTTACCTTTCCACTCTGTGGCCTCCTGATGCTGCTGCCACCTCCACACTATGTCACCTTGCCACTCTGTGTCCTCCTGATCCTGCCGCCACCTCACCACTATGTCATAGGGCCACTCTGTGGACTTCTTATGCTGTTCCAATCCTCCCCACTTCATGATTGGGCCTCTATTTAGCCTTTTTGGCTTGGCTGACATCATTATTTATTTGACCCTTCCTCTGATCTGTCAGAAGGAAGGAAAAATGAGACGCACAACAGATCCTGTCTGTGTAGCAGCTGTAAGGCCTGTATGGTCCCATCAGAATTGGCTTGTGATTTGGTAGCCAAAAGCAGGAGTGGGTACAAAACACAGAAGACATGCAAATATCCCGTTCACGTGTCATCTTTGTTTTTGATCCACTCCTATTTTTTTGGCATTACTTTTTTGGGCTCTACTTGTATAAGCATTTAATAGAACAGGTTCTGTACGCATCTATGTGGAATCAGCTGACGATGGTGTAAAAGGAGTGAGCTTCTTCTTGGCACTAACATCGACCTGTAAGGCCACTTTCACACGGACGAGAATTCCGCGTGGGTGCAATGCATGAGGTGAACGCATTGCACCCGCACTGAATCCGGACCCATTCACTTCAATGGGGCTTTTCAGATGAGCGGTGATTTTCATGCATCACTTGTGCGTTGCGTGAAAATCGCTGCATGTTCTATATTCTCAGTTTTTCACGCAACGCAGGCCCCATAGAAATGAATGGGGATGCATGAAATTCGCAAGCATCCGCAAGCAAGTACGGATGCAATGCGATTTTCACGCATGGTTGCTAAGGAGACGAGTGATGAGTTACCCGGGACCCCATTTACTTTATTATTTTCCATTATAACATGGTTATAATGGAAAATAATAGCATTCTTTAATTCAGAATGCTAAGTAAAAGGTCCATTGTGGGGTTAAAAATAAATAAATAAGTAACTCACCTCATCCACTTGATCGCGCAGCCGGGTTCCTCTTCTTTCTTCTTCTTCTTGCAGGACCTGGCTGAAAAACGACCTTCGGTGACATCATTGTGCTCACCAAGCCTTTTTGGCTTGGCTGACATCATTATTTATTTGACCCTTCCTCTGATCTGTCAGAAGGAAGGAAAAATGAGACGCACAACGGATCCTGTCTGTGTAGCAGCTGTAAGGCCTGTATGGTCCCATCAGAATTGGCTTGTGATTTGGTAGCCAAAAGCAGGAGTGGATACAAAACACAGAAGACATGCAAATATCCCGTTCACGTGTCATCTTTGTTTTTGATCCACTCCTATTTTTTTGGCATTACTTTTTTGGGCTCTACTTGTATAAGCGTTTAATAAAACAGGTTCTGTACGCATCTATGTGGAATCAGCTGACGATGGTGTAAAAGGAGTGAGCTTCTTCTTGGCACTAACATCGACCTGTAAGGCCACTTTCACACGGACGAGAATTCCGCGTGGGTGCAATGCATGAGGTGAACGCATTGCACCCGCACTGAATCCGGACCCATTCACTTCAATGGGGCTTTTCAGATGAGCGGTGATTTTCATGCATCACTTGTGCGTTGCGTGAAAATCGCTGCATGTTCCATATTCTCAGTTTTTCACGCAACGCAGGCCCCATAGAAATGAATGGGGATGCATGAAATTCGCAAGCATCCGCAAGCAAGTACGGATGCAATGCGATTTTCACGCATGGTTGCTAAGGAGACGAGCGATGAGTTACCCGGGACCCCATTTACTTTATTATTTTCCATTATAACATGGTTATTATGGAAAATAATAGCATTCTTTAATTCAGAATGCTAAGTAAAAGGTCCATTGTGGGGTTAAAAATAAATAAATAAGTAACTCACCTCATCCACTTGATCGCGCAGCCGGGTTCCTCTTCTTTCTTCTTCTTCTTGCAGGACCTGGCTGAAAAGCGACCTTCGGTGACATCATTGTGCTCACCACGTGATGTCCCAGCGCGGTGACATCAGCGCAGGTCCTGCTGAATTAAGATAGAAGAACCTTGACGTCACCGAAGGTCCTTTTCCAGCCAGGTTCTGAGCCCAGCTGCGCGATCAAGTGGATGAGGTGAGTTACATTTTTTTGTATTTTTAACCCCACAATGGACCTTTTACTTAAGGAAAATAATAAAATATACAGAACACCGATCCCAAACCCGAACTTCAATGAAGAAGTCCGGGTTCGAGTTTGGGTACCACAGTCAGTTTTTTATCAAGCGTGTGCAAAATGCATTGCACCCGCGCGATAAAAACTAAACATCGGAATGCAATCGCAGTAAAATCTGACTGCAATTGCGTACCAACTCGCACGATTTTCCCTGATCGCAGATGCAACGCATTCCGGACCTAATCCGGACACGCTCGTCTGCAAGGGGCCTAAGGCTGTTTTCATACTTGAGTTATTTGGTCAGTTTTGGCCCCCGTGACTGCCCAAATAAGTGAAGTGTGCAGTGATGTCATATGGACTCACAGTATTATTTCACTACCAAAGCAGATGAAATTCGCCGTGAATATATTCAGATCAAATCAAATTTTTTTCCAAAAATTCGGCTAACCGGCGAATCGAATTTATAAAAAATTCGCTCATCTGTAATCATAATCAATTTTTTATGTTGTTTCTGCTATTTGCGTATGGAACGCAAGATTCTGTATCCGGTGACATGTCTCCAAGTGGTGTATCACCCAGCAGTAACGTACTGTTTGGGGACACCTAGCCGCTCTGGTCAGGCTCACGGTGAATGTGACACTGTTTGTGCAGGAAGTTTACATGTTGGGACCAGAAGTGTAGTCAAAACAGCCTGGGATCCACAGAGCTAGAACTCAGTGGTGGGGAACAGGTGGTATAGTTCCTTTCAAACATCCTGCTGGGTGTGGGAGGAATAAAAAAAAATATATAAATTGTGAACAACCCCTTGAAGATTTTTTAAAGCAGGGTGGCAATGACAACACTTTTTGGAGCTGTAAAGGCAGCCCTATAGGTCTTACAACGGAAGATGATTTAGGGGAAAAGTTCTTTAAAAGATTGACAAAGAAACAATCATTTTCTATAAGGTCTTTCGTACCAAATTCTGCCTGGACTGATCAGACGATACGCTTGTGAATTCATTCTGATTCACCCCCTCACCCCTCCCCAGAAAGACGTTATAAGGCTGAATCCCCTTAACGCCTATGACATTGGCATCGGCTTGTTAAAGGTGTGTCAAGCGTGGTAGTGAAGCACTTAGTCACTCGTTACAGCAAACGTGTAATAATAAATTTAGCACTCCCGTGTCCAGCCTCATCAGTCAGAACCTTTTACATGCAGGGAATTCTGACTATGCTCTTTTTAACAAGCAGTTTGATCACAGCAGGAGCAAAGGAATGTATCAATACATCACACCCAGATCAGACAGTGTGAACAATGGCATTATTAGCGTGTTATGTTCCCAGACAGAAATATTTAGGCTGAGTCAGATGGGTGTTTTTCTCATTGTCTGAGATTCCCAATAACTTTCATTTTTATTACCAAAATGACATATTGATAGTAATTACTGGTATATTAGCAGGTGAATGACATTAATAATTATTTAATAAGTTCTACAAGGAACATGGTTAGTAATGACTAATTGTTATTGGCATCCTCAAAATAACATAAAGTTTTTTCTCCATATAGGCCTCGTATTATTATAGTAGGAGGGACCCCATCCATCTCCTTATGATCATCTTCCATCACTTCTTAATGACATTTGCATTCCAATGAGCTGTGGGCTACAATGGGATGACCAGTAGCCTACACTGTGGCCCGTAGCCTCTTGTGCTGTGAACATACCAACCAGCCAGCGAGCATACCTGCCTCCATGACCAAAGAGGCTTCCCATTGGCTGCATCATCTAAACCCCTGTGAGTTGATGCCCATCGCATTCAAAGGGCAGCAAGGAGTGGAGAAAGCTCACTTAATACAGATGTAGCAGCATTATCTTGACTCTAGAATGCCAGAATAGTTACTTTAGCACAATTTGTTGTATTGCTGTAATGTGATTTTGTTGCGTTAACGGGTTTAGGCTAGGGCTACATGTCGCATGACTTCTTGTCTCAGAAAAGTAATGCGACTTTTTTTGATGATAGTCAATGGTGTTGCACTACGACACGTGACATGCTGCGACTGCGGCATAACAGTCACAAAAAATCCATTCAAGTTGGATTTCTGTGGGACTGACGAGTCACAGTGGCAGCATGTCGCATTTCGACATGACTTATTGTCGCGCAACACATATCTTCAGGTAGGCCTAGCCTAAAGAGGATTTCTGAGACATATGGTTTCTCATGACCTATCTTCAGGACAGGTCATCAATATCTGATCGTTGGGGTCTGACATCTATGACCCCTGCTAATCAGCTGTTTAAGGAGGCTGCAGTACTCACCAGAGCCTCTTTGCAGGTTACCAAGCACAACGTCGTCCATTGGATAAGGGCTTTACTTGGTATTGCACTTGTATGGGA
The DNA here is from genome assembly GCF_905171765.1 of Bufo bufo. Classification (NCBI taxonomy): domain Eukaryota; kingdom Metazoa; phylum Chordata; class Amphibia; order Anura; family Bufonidae; genus Bufo; species Bufo bufo. The sequence continues at coordinate 345,891,412 of NC_053394.1, forward strand.
CTGAGCTGTGCATAGACACATGACCATTTGACATGATGTCACAGGCCTAGGAAGAAGTGAGCACCGTGGCATCTTCAAAAAGCTAATCATGGGGTGTGATGGGAGTTGGACCCCCACCAGTCTGATATTAATGATCTGTCCTGAGGAATCTTGGGCAAATCGAAGCTCTGCTGCAGCCGAAGACCACGGAAAACAACTGTGGTTGATGACTGAAGAATTCTTTCCCTGGTGAAGAAAACACCCTTTACAACAGTTGGCCAGATCAAGAACACTCCAGGAGGTAAGTGTATGTGTGTCAAAGTCAACAATCAAGAGAAGACTTCACCAGAGTGAATACAGAGGATTCACCACAAGATGTAAACCATTGGTGAGCCTCAAAAACAGGAAGGCCAGATTAGAGTTTGCCAAACGACATCTGAAAAAGCCTTCACAGTTCTGGAACAACATCCTATGGACAGATGAGAACAAGCTCAACTTGTACCAGAGTGATGGGAAGAGAAGAGTATGGAGAAGGAAAGGAACTGCTCATGATCCTAAGCATACCACCTCATCAGTGAAGCATGGTGGTGGTAGTGTCATGGCGTGGGCATGTATGGCTGCCAATGGAACTGGTTCTCTTGTATTTATTGATGATGTGACTTCTGACAAAAGCAGCAGGATGAATTCTGAAGTGTTTCGGGCAATATTATCTGCTCATATTCAGCCAAATGCTTCAGAACTCATTGGACGGCGCTTCACAGTGCAGATGGACAATGACCAAAAGCATACTGCAAAAGCAACCAAAGAGTTTTTTAAGGGAAAGAAGTGGAATCTTATGCAATGGCCAAGTCAATCACCTGACCTAAATCCGGATGAGCATGCATTTCACTTGCTGAAGACAAAACTGAAGGGAAAATGCCCCAAGAACAAGCAGGAACTGAAGACAGTTGCAGTAGAGGCCCGGCAGAGCATCACCAGGGATGAAACCCAGCGTCTGGTAATGTCTATGCGTTCCAGATTTCAGGCTGTAATTGACTGCAAAGTATTTGCAACCAAGTATTAAAAAGTGAAAGTTTGATTTATGATTATTATTCTGTCCCATTACTTTTGGTCCCTTAACAAGTGGGAGGCACATATGCAAACTATTGTAATTCCTACACTGTTCAACTCATTTGGATGTAAATATCCCCTTAAATTAAATCTGACAGTCTGCAGTTAAAGCACATCTTGTTTGTTTCATTTCAATCCATTGTGGTGGTGTATAGAGCCAAAAATGTTAGAATTGTGTCGATGTCCCAATATTTATGGACCTGGCTGTAGCTGTGGTTCATCTGATTAAAACTCAATGGGGCAGATTCATCAAACTGGTGTAAAAAAGAACTGGCTTAGTTGCCCATAGCAACCAATTTGATTCCACCTTTCATTTTTTCACAGCTCCTTTGGAAAATGAAAGGTGAAATCTGATTAGTTGCTATGGGCAACTAAGCCACTTCTACTTTACACCAGTTTGATAAATCCCCCCCCCATGTTTTCTTTCGTTGATCCGAGACTCCATTCCCAATTATGATACTTTTTCTGAACATGCACATTAGGCCTTTGGGGCAATGAGGGTGTCACCATTGCTCTTTTTGCACCCAAGCTCTGCTCCTTTCTTGAGCCATCCCCTTTCTCACTGCTTTGTCACTTTTTGGCCCTGTCAGTCAAAGCAGAGAGGAAGGAGTTGGCCACAGAAAGCTACAAGAGCAATGCTGACCCCTACATTGTACTAAAGGCTTAATTTGCTATGTGTCTATGCAAACAGTTTCATAGGGAGGTTGTTTGAGTGGGTCTGAGCTGCAACTTGGTCATGTGACCAATGCTCATGAATGACTAGAGATGAGCGAAGTTTTCAAAAATTCAATTCGGACACCGCCAAATTTTCAACAAAAATTTGATTCGATACGAATTTATTCATAACAGAGCACATTAAAAATCATCTATTTCCCGGCTACAGAGAGCCTGTATATCGGTGTACAACACTATGCATTGCAGAAACAAGCATAGCTGGTCCGCTGTGGTAGTGAAACAGTTACTGTGAGTCAGTATGACAGGCAGTTGACAGGATTCACTCTTAGAATCATTTCACTATTCACTTATTTGGTCAGTTACAGGTCCAAGACTGACCAAAGTGTGAACTTGCCTTACCAGTCAATGTTAGAGTCAGGTACAAAGAACAGTGCAGTGGCCCAAGATTCTAATATAGAGTGTGCACTCCTTTTACACCATCAGCTGATTTCATATAGATTTCTACAGAATTAAGGAATAAAAAAACTTGAACACCCTAAAATCTGTAGTATCAGGCCACAATTTCACCCCAATTACACAATTAAAGGCGTTGTCCGGGTTCATGAGCATCGGAGCATTTCATGATCTGTTTCTCTCCCTTGCCCTGCGCTGTATTGCGCATGACAAGGGTGTTTTTGTTTACACTAGCACACTGATAGGCAGAGGCTTCTGCCCAGCAGTGTTCCAGGTGACATTACCGGCTCTGATTGGTGGGCTTTAGCGCTGCCCTAGCCATTTTACAGGCTAGGGCAGCGCTAAAGCCCGCCCATTAGTGCTGGTGACATCACCAGGATCACTGCTGGGCAGAAGCCTCTGCCTAGCAGTCCCTATGGAGAGCTCGGTATGTCACTGTATCTCCTAAAAATGCCTTTGCCCTGTGCGATTCAGCGAAGGACAAAGAAGAGCATTGGAGCATGAAATGCTCTGATGCTCATATCAGGGGGGCAGAGGAGTGAAGATAGGGATATGTCCGGGTTCAGCTCTAAACCTCTTTAAGGATTAACAGATTTACTTATGTATAAAATAAAATGAACACCCCAAAATTTGTAGTATCAGACCGCAATTTCACCCCAATTACATAATTAAGGAATCAAGGATTGATTTATGTATAAAAGAATATGAACACCCCAAAAACAGTAGTATCAGACTGCAATTTCACCCAAATTACACAATTAAGGATTAACGGATTTACTTATGTCTAAAAGAACATGAACACCCCAAAACCTGTAGTATCAGACCACAATTTCACCCCAATTACACAATTAAGGAGGATTGAATTATATATAAAACACTGTAAACCCTCCAAAATCTGTAGTATCAGATCGCGGGAACCGTAACAAGCACACTGCAGATTATAAACAGTCACATAAAAAATACATAGACATGGATATATCCATGACTATGTCAATAAACGGATCAAAAAGGACTCCAAGTTGGGTCACCTCAGTGGAGACCACATCACAGCCCTGATAAGGAATAACAATCAGGGAGGCTGAGGAGACCCTGGAGCATAACAGTATGCAGCAGAGTTAGGGAACCGGTGGCCACACAGACAGCATTAAAGGCATATAAAGTACATCTGTCACGGCTGTATGTGGGCAACAATAGTAATACACAGTACAGAGCTACTGACTGGACCCAGAACTAGGGAGGATAACGGGTGACCCCTGTCCGACCCTCAACGCTCTCCCTATTCTGCTAAAGCACATGCCCGGATCCAAATGGCGGAAAGAGGCATGCCCACGTGCCTAAGACTAATGACCACTGTAACCCCTACAATAGTGGAAGGGGCACGGCCACCAGTGCCCTACTCAGTATATGGAGGGAACCGTGGCCACCTCAGATCCAGTCAGAAAATAAACAGGAACACAACAATGTCTGCACACTTAGCTGGAGGTGTTGCAGCCGCAGAGAAGACGGATCCAAGGACAGGCTGGCAATATCCAGAGTGCTAGCTGCAGCAGAACACAGGTCCAGTGAACTGATAGCTACAAGTGAAGAAACTAAAGCCAGAGCTACAACTGAAGTGAGAACTATAATCCACATCCTATCATAGGAGGAGGGGTGATATAAAGAGAGGAAAATCAAACACATGAAGGACAGCTGTGGTGAAAGAAACCAAAAGTAAACAGAGTAGTGAGAACTCCTCCCAGCTCTAGTAGTGACATCATCACAGGGGTGGAGAAACAGAGCTGTGAGAACGTCCCAAAGCTCTGGTAGTGACAACATCATAGTGCAGTAACCAACCTGGCTAGGGGGAGCAACCCGACAACCGTTTCGCTCTCTGGCTTCTTCACAGGGCCTCTCAGGGAGATCATGCCAAACTAATTTCATAGATTTTTTTTAATTGGGTGACTAAAATAATAGATGGCGGAGGTGCAGTAGACATCGCTTATCTAGACTTTAGTAAGGCTTTTGATACTGTCCCACATAGAAGGCTTATCAATAAATTGCAGTCTTTGGGCTTGGACTCCCATATTGTTGAATGGATTAGGCAGTGGCTGAGGGACAGACAACAGAGGGTTGTAGTCAATGGAGTATATTCAGACCATGGTCTTGTTACCAGTGGGGTACCTCAGGGATCTGTTCTGGGACTCATATTGTTTAATATCTTTATCAGCGAAATTGCAGAAGGCCTCGATGGTAAGGTGTGTCTTTTTGCTGAGGACACAAAGATTTGTAACAGGGTTGATGTTCCTGGAGGGATACACCAAATGGAAAAGGATTTAGGAAAACTAGAGGAATGGTCAAAAATCTGTGCAAGATAATGCACCTGGGGCGTAAAAACCCAAGAGCAGAATATACAATCAGTGATACAGTCCTAACCTCAGTATCTGAGGAAAAGGATTTAGGTGTCATTATTTCAGAATACTTATAGGTAGGCAGACAATGTCATAGAGCAGCAGGAAATGCTAGCAGAATGCTTGGGTGTATAGGGAGAGGCATTATCAGTAGAAAGAGGGAGGTGCTCATGCCGCTCTACAGAGCACTAGTGAGACCTCATTTGGAGTATTGTGCTCAGTACTGAAGACCATATCTCCAGTAGAGATGTCCCGAACTATTCGCCGGCGAACAGTTCCCGGCGAACATCGCTTGTTCGCGTTCGCCGCGGCGGGTGAACATATGCGATGTTCGGTCCGCCCCCTATACGTCATCATTGAGCAAACTTTGACCCTATACCTCCCACCTCCTAGCAAAAAGCAAGAACAGCATCCATCTTAGATTCATTCGGAAGCTGCAGTCTTAGTGAGAGGAGGGACAGTGCAGCTGCTGCTGATTTAATAGGGAAATCGATAGTTAGGCCAGTGTATTCAGTGTCCACTCCAGTCCTGAAAGACTCATCTGATCTCTGCTGTAAGGACAGCGTCCTGACAGCACCCCAAAAAGCCCTTTTTAGGGCTAGTACATCAGTCTGCTTTTTTCCCCCTCTGTAATCTAATTGCAGTTGCCTGCCAGCGTGTGTGTTAGGCACACAGCGTATACTGTGCCCACTTGCCCAGTGCCACCACTCATATCTGGTGTCACAGTAGCTTGCATTTAAAAAAAATAAAAAACATTTTGACTGTAATATAATTGCAGTTAGTTGCTTGAAAGCGTGTGTTTCAGAACTGTGCCAACTACTGCCAGTGCACAGTACCACCAGTGCCACCCATATCTGGTGTCACAGTAGATTACATTTAAAAAAACAAACACTTTTTCGACTGTAATATAATTGCAGTTAGTTGCCTGCAAGCGTGTGTGTTAGGCCTACAGTGTGTACTGTGCCAACTACTGCCAGTGCACAGTGCCACCACTCATATCTGGTGTCACAGTAGATTACATTAAAAAAAACAACAACACTTTTTTGACTGTAATATAATTGCAGTTAGTTGCCTGCAAGCGTGTGTGTTAGGTCTACAGTGTGTACTGTGCCAACTACTGCCAGTGCACAGTGCCACCAGTGCCACACATATCTGGTGTCACAGTAGATTACATTAAAAAAAATATAATAATAATTTTTGGACTGTAATATAATTGCAGTTAGTTGCCTGCAAGCGTGTGTGTTAGGTCTACAGTGTGTACTGTGCCAACTACTGCCAGTGCACAGTGCCACCAGTGCCACTCATATCTGGTGTCACAGTAGATTACATTTAAAAAAAAACAACACTTTTTTGACTGTAATATAATTGCAGTTAGTTGCCTGCAAGCGTGTGTGTTAGGCCTACAGTGTGTACTGTGCCAACTACTGCCATTGCACAGTGCCACCAATGCCACTCATATCTGGTGTCACAGTAGATTACATAAAAAAAAAAAACTTTTTTGACTGTAATATAATTGCAGTTAGTTGCCTGCAAGCGTGTGTGTCAGGACTGTGCCAACTACTGCCAGTGCACAGTGCCACCAGTGCCACTCATATCTGGTGTCACAGTAGATTACATTAAAAAAAATATATATATTTTTTGACTGTAATATAATTGCAGTTAGTTGCCTGCAAGTGTGTGTGTTAGGCCTACAGTGTGTACTGTGCCAACTACTGCCAGTGCACAGTGCCACCACTCATATCTGGTGTCACAGTAGCTTGCACGCATAGTACAACTAATCTAAAAAAAATGTCAGGAAGAGGCAGGCCACGCCGTCGTGGTCGTGGTGCTGTGATTCCCTTTGGCCCTAGAATAATGCCCAGTGTTCAGAGGCCACGTACCCTGAACTCGAAAAGTTCTGAGGACATAGTTGACTGGCTAACACAGGACACCCAATCTTCTACAGCTTCCGCTCGGAACCTTGATGCACCATCCTCCTCCAGCTCAGCTTCGGGCACCTCTCAAGTTACCACTCGTCCGCCTGCCGCCACCACCAACACTAGCACCACAGCTGCTTCACTTGATCTGTCAGAGGAGTTATTTACACATCAGTTGGAAGAAATGAGTGATGCGCAACCATTATTGCCAGAGGATGTAGATAACAGGGATATGTCTCAGTCAGGCAGCATTACACACATGGACGTACGGTGTGATGATGATGATGTTGTACCTGCTGCTGCTTCCTTTGCTGAGTTGTCAGATACAAGTGAAGCCGTTGATGATGACGATGTGTCCGTGGATGTCACTTGGGTTCCCGCTCGAAGAGAAGAAGAACAGGGAGAAAGTTCAGATGGAGAGACAGAGAGGAGGAGGAGACGAGTTAGAAGCAGGGGGAGGTTGTCGCAAGGAGCTAGTGGCACAGTCAGACAGCATGTATCGGCACCCGGGGTCAGCCAGACAGCATGCCAATCAACGCATGCTGTTGCCACCACCAGAATGCAGTCATTGCAAAGCTCAGCAGTGTGGCATTTTTTTGTGTGTCTGCCTCTGATAACAGCGATGCCATTTGCAACCTGTGCCAAAAGAAACGGTGTCGTGGGAAGTCCAACACCCACCTAGGTACAACTGTTTTGCGAAGGCACATGATCTCAAATCACAAACGCCACATTGGAATTCAACACTCCTAATGTTCGACCGCCTGCTCCAACAAGAAAAAGCCGTCAATGAGTATTTGTATGACCGGGGTGCTAGGACAGCCTCTGCGGAGCTTGGTATTTTTTTGCCACATTACTGGACGCTCATGCGCAATGCCTGTAGGCTCATGCGTCCTTTTGAGGAGGTGAAAAACCTAGTCAGTCGCCCCGAAGGCACCATCAGCAACATCATCCCATTTCTTTTCTTCCTGGAGCGTGCCCTGCGAAGAGTGCTGGATCAGGCCGTAGATGAGCGTGAAGAGGAAGAGGAAGAGTTGTGGTCACCATCACCACCAGTAACAGCCTTATCAGCATCGCTTGCTGGACCTGCGGCAACGCTGGAAGAGGAGTCTGAGGAAGAGGAGTCAGAAGAGGAATGTGGCTTTGAGGAGGAGGAAGACCAACCACAGCAGGCATCCCAGGGTGCTCGTTGTCACCTATATGGTACCCCTGGTGTTGTACGTGGCTGGGGGGAAGAACAGACCTTCAATGACATCAGTGAGGACGAGGAACGGGACATGAGTAGCTCAGCATCCAACCTTGTGCAAATGGGGTCTTTCATGCTGTTGTGCCTGTTGAGGGACCCTCGTATAAAAAGGCTGAAGGAGAACGACCTGTACTGGGTGGCCACGCTACTAGACCCCCGGTATAAGCAGAAAGTGCCTGAAATTTTACAGAATTACGACGGAAAGGACAGGACGCTTTACAGACGTGTTGTTGATGGAGGACATGCAGAGCTTTTTAAGTCCTACGCATCGCCACAGCCCTTCGGGGTCCACCCTCAGAGAAGGACTCGACCGACAGGTAGCAGACTACCTCGCCTTAACTGCAGATATCGACACTCTGATGAGCGATGAACCCCTTGACTACTGGGTGTGCAGGCTTGACCTGTGGCCTGAGCTATCCCAATTTGCGATAGAACTTCTGGCCTGCCCCGCTTCAAGTGTCCTGTCAGAAAGGACCTTCAGTGCAGCAGGAGGTATTGTCACTGAGAAGAGAAGTCGCCTAGGTCAAAAAAGTCTAGATTTACCTCACCTTCAGTAAGATGAATGAGGCATGGATCCCGAACGGACTGACAGTGGGCGATACATTTGACTAAAAAAGGCCTGTTGATGAGATGAGCTGCCTTGGGCTAAAAATGGTCCACACGCTGCTGTATTTTATCTCTGCATGCCTGATGACTTGCACGACTTCTCCGCCACCAACTAGGGTTCAAGCCAAAATGTTTTAGTGCACTTTCTGCCTGGAAAACATCAATTTTTCCGGCAGCGGCTGCAACAATACCTAATTTTTCAGGCATGTGTACATGCCTAATTTTTCTGGCCTCTGGTGCTGCACTGTGGCTGCAAAAACAAAACAAAAAAAAAGGCACATACATATGTCAATTCCCCTTCGTGATCATTACCTTGTTGTGGTGAAGGTGCTTGCGTATCACCTATGAAGCGATCACCTCTATGAGTGTGTTGGCAATAGCAATGTTGGCACACCCCAGATGAGATAAGGTCGTTGCTTCATCGTGAACAGACCAGAAGCGATCGGCTGGATAATTTTTCATAGAAAAAACATTAATTTTCTTTGTGATCATCTAAGGTGATCATTGAAGCCTACTAGGCCAACAATGGGCCCACACTGCAGAATCATTGTTTTCTGGGTCACTTAACTGTCACTGAACTACCTCAGCACAACCATAGGCTTTGAAAAACCGCCATCGCCTGTAATCTGCCAAACGTGCGCACGAGCACAGTCATCACTACACCAAGATTGACGCATAGAGGAATAAAATTTATGTCATGAGTGTGTCAACTATTGACAACTCTTTGCGGTTGTCTAAACTCTATTCCATACACGTCCCCTGATAGGGGACGTAACAGGGATTAAACTGATAGGAATAGTACGGTACTACTTAACATACTCACTCATATTGGGATTGCATAGTACATTGCACAGCACACGCACAATGCCCCAAATTGGAAGTAAGAGGACCGACCAAGCATCTTTTTCCATCTCCCGGTTCCTAAAATCTATTCTATACACCGGCCCCCGATAGGGTACGTAACAGGGATTAAACTGATAGGAATAGTACTACTTAACATACCACTCATATCTGGTAGCACAGTAAATTGCACGGCGCACACGCAGTGCCCCAAATTGGAAGTAAGAGGACCGACCAAGCATCTTTTTCCATCTTCCAGTTCCTAAAATCTATTCCATACACCGGCCCCTGATAGGGGATGTAACAGGGATTAAACTGATAGGAATAGTACTATTTAACATACCACTCATATTGGGATTCCATAGTACATTGCACGAAGCACGCGCAGTGCCCCAAATTGGAAGTAAGAGGACCGACCAAGCATCTTTTTCCATCTCCCGGTTCCTTAAATCTATTCCATACACCACACCGGCCCCTGATAGGGGACAAAACAGAGATTAAACTGGTAAGAACAGATTTTTTTAATAAAAAGAAAAAAGAGGACAGCCTCTGCGGAGCTGGGTATTTTTTGGCCGCGTTACTGAATGCTCATGCACAATGGCTGTAGGCTCATGTGTCCTTTTGCGGAGGTGACAAACCTGGTCAGTCAAATCCAAGGCAACATCATCGACCTCATCCCATATCCGTTTTTTCTGGAGCGTGCCCTGCGAAGAGTGCTGGATCAGGCCGTAGATGAGCATGAAGAGGAAGAGTTGTGGTCACCATCACCACCAGAAGCAGCCTTGTCATCGTCGATTGCTGGACCTGCGGCAACGCAGAGAGAGGAGTCTGAAGAAGAGGAGTCCGAGGAAGAAAGTGGCTTTTAGGAGGTGGAAGACCAACCACAGCAGGCGTCCCAGGGGGCTTGTTGTCACCTTTCAGGGACCCTTGGTGTTGTACGTGGCTGGGTGGAGGAAGAGACCTTCAATGACGTCAGTGAGGACAAGGAACGGGACATGGCTAGCTTGGTATCCAACCTTGTGCAAATGGGGAGTTTGCGGTTGTGCAAATGGACTGTTTGCGGTTGTTTGAGGTGTGCTAAACGGTGAGTTTGGTCTGTCACTGTGAAGCGGGCGTAACCCTTACACTACCTGATCGATACAACATCATACCTGATGTTTTAAAGCACGTTATTCCAAACTATTTAGGAATGTTAAGTGATTTATGCCCTTTATGGATTAAAACCCGACTCTGCGTCAACTACGTAATTTTCCATGGGAGTTTTGCCATGGATCCCCCTCCGGCATGCAAAAGTCCAGGTGTTAGTCCCCTTGAAACCACTTTTCCATCACTATTGTGGCCAGAAAGAGTCCCTGTGGGTTTTAAAATTCGCCTGCCTATTGAAGTCTATGGCGGTTCGCCCGTTCGCGAACATTTGCGGAAATTTGCGTTCGCCGTTCGCGAACGGAAAATTTTATGTTGGCGACATCTCTAATCTCCAGAAGGATATTGATACTTTGGAGAGAGTTCAGAGAAGAGCTACTAAACTAGTACATGGATTGCAGGATAAAACTTACCAGGAAAGATTAAAGGACCTTAACATGTATAGCTTGGAAGAAAGACGAGACAGAGGGGATATGATAGAAACTTTTAAATACATAAAGGGAATCAACAAGGTAAAAAAGAGGAGATAATATTTAAAGGAAGAAAAACTGCTACAAGAGGACATAATGTAGTTTTAAATTAGAGGGGCAAAGGTTTAAAAGTAATATCAGGAAGTATTACTTTTCTGAGAGAGTAGTGAATGCATGGAATAGCCTTCCTGCAGAAGTGGTAGCTGCAAATACATTGAAGGCATAAGGCCATCCTTCATATAAGATAGGGCCAGCGGCTATTCATAGTATTCAGTATATTGGGCAGACTAGATGGGCCAAATGGTTCTTGTCTGCCGACACATTCTATGTTTCTATGTTTCTATCCTTCGTTCCCGGGCTTCTTACTTCCTCTTTATAACATGTGCAACAGCCATTTTAGAAAAAGTCTGATTTGTTACCACGTTACCACAAAGTGCAAGGAAATTCGACTTCATGACAAATCAAATTTTTCCTGAAATTCGGATTGAATTCTACTTCGTCAACTTCGATTTGCTCAACACTAGTGATGGACGAACATCGGCCGGAATGGCGGATCAAATTTTTGCGAACCGCGCGTTTGCGGCGGACCCCATTGACTTTAATGGCAGGCGAACCTGAAAAACCTTCAGGTCATATTTGCAACCACCAAATACTTTCTAGAAGTGCACAAATAGTCTTACAGCATGGACAGTGACATACCAGAGAGGGATCATTGGCAAATATTTCCACAAAAAAAATAGTATTTTAATCAGGGGCCATTTTTATGCATCTTAAAGGGAAACTCTCAAAAATGTGTCCTGCTGGAGCCTAGAAAATTTTTATTTTGGCCACCAGAGTACAGGCCCCAAAAATTAGGCATTCACCTGACAGAAAAGAACTTGTGATGATGTGGCTGGAGGTAAATTAGGTGGTCACTGGATAAAATTTTTACTGTAGGCCAGGTACACTTATGGGGGGGATCTGTGGATGACGGACACTTATGGGGGGATCTGTGGATGACGGACACTTATGGGGGGATCTGTGGATGACGGACACTTATGGGGGGATCTGTGGATGACGGACACTGTTACAGGGGGGGGATCTGTGGCTGGCACTGTTACAGGGGGGGGATCTGTGGATGGCACTGTTATATATGTGCCATCCACAGACCCCCCACCCCATAACAGTGCCATCCACAGTGCCCCCCCCAGCCCATAACAGTGCCATCCACAGACCCCCACCCCTTAACTGTGCCATCCACAGATTCCGTGTGCCCCCCCCCAACGCCGCCGCCGCCCCCGCCTCATACAAATATAAAATGTATTATTGAATTAAAAGTTATTAAACATGCCCCCCTCACTCCTAATAGTACCGTATATCCGAATTTCTTCTGTATAATGCCGGCAGGCAGGCCGGGCGGCCGGCGCGTCCCTCAGTGACGTCACTTGTCTGCGCCGCTTGCTTCATTCAATAAAGCAGGCGGTGCAGGCACGTGACATAAGGGAGTTATGCTGCCGCCCGCCCGTCCTGCCTGCCGGCATTATACAGAAGAAATTCGGATATACGGTACTATTAGGAGTGAGGGGGGCATGTTTAATAACTTTTAATTCAATAATACATTTTATATTAGTATACCGGAGCGGTGGGGCGGGGCTATAGTACAGTGACCGCACCACCCCACCGCTATTGCCGGCCCCCAGCTCCTCCTCCCAGTCCCTCCCCCGGCCCCCGCTCCGTACAACGCGTCCAGCGATATTAAACTGCCAGCATTCGCCCCATAAGACGCAGGGGTATTTTCCTCCCATTTTTGGGGAGGAAAAAGTGCGTCTTATGGGGCGAAAAATACGGAATGTGGCTGGAGGTACATTAGGCGGTCACTGGATAAAATTTTTACTGTAGGCCACTGGAGTAGAGGCAGTCTGCTTTACCGCAGTGTTCTGCTCCAGACTCAATGTGCCTGATATGGAAACTGAGAGCAGACCGGTGCGGGCGGCGTGTGGAGCAAATTTTGTAATAATTGATTGTGGGCTTTACAAACTTAAAATACCTTTGAAACAAAAATTGTCAAAGGAAAATATTGCATTTAGACGAAGAACCTGCTGCTGTCAGAGGTGTCTAAGTTTATTTTTGGTGTTGCCCCCATCTGGTGGAGACCCATTCCTGGGAACACATTCCTGCTCCAAAAAAAGAACCTGCTGCTTTCGGTTCCTACTGAGTTAGTCCGAGCTATGTGTAGGCCTTATACTCGACCGTTACCTTTACCTGCTGCTATCTGTCTTGATCATTCTAAGTTATCTGTATGCCTTATACTACACCGTTACCTTTACCTGCTGCTGCTGTCTGTCCTGATCCTGCTGAGTTATGTGTCAGCCTTATTCTACAGCGTTACAATTTACCTGCTGCTGCTGTCTGTCCTGATCCTGCTGAGTTAGGCCCAGCTATGTGTAGGCCTTATACTATAGCATTACGATTTATCTTCTGCTGTCTGTCCTGAGTTATGTGTAGGCCATATACTCGACCATTACCATGCACCTGCTGCTGCTGATCTCATTGTATTGCAATTGTATGTATGTGAGGTCTGAGCAATCGGATATTGGCCAACAAAGCAGAGATGTACCTGTCTAGCGAAGTGACGGTACGGTATGGGGTGTACAGCTGGTTTGTCTCCCCGTGGTGCACCCTGGGTAACGCTAAATGAACCAGCAAATACTGGCGGTCAGACAAAGAAAACTTCTCCTGAGTCCTGACCAACAGGACACAAACTCAAATCTATAGACTCTGTGTATGTGTTAGGGTGGCCACTTGCAGAGCCCCAAAAAGGAGGACATCGTACCGGGGACAGTGACGCACAATAGTTAAATACTAAATAGTAGATGCCCAGGTTATACCAGCATGGTCCATATTACTATATATAAGAAGATGTATAACGTATACTAGACATATATAATTATACACAGGAGATACCCAGGTTATAACAGCATGATCTAATTAAATAATTATAATTTTTACCATCTGTACATTTATAATGATATACAGATGATGCCCAAGTTATTCCAGCTTAGTCCATATATAATTTATACTCGGATATATAGTCCTGTAAGTACCTGGTGCAGTGGGGTCTGTGCTAACCTTGTGCCTAGTGGGCTGAGTGCTGATTCTGCTGGCTCTTCAAGCACTGGACGGCCTGGACCAGCGTGGAATCATAGATGACAGGCAGTGCCAGTGAGCATTGATCAGAGTGGCACCTGCACTTCGCAGCCGCTCTTACCTGAACTAAAGGTACACATCGAACGTGCCACGCATGTAGCAGCGCTGATGATGTTGTGACGTCACGTCATACACCGCACTGTGCGGTCCGGACATGCTGCCAGGCCCTGAAATCAGTGATGGTGATATGTAAAGCCATCCTGATGCGTGCCAACTTCCAACACCCGTGTAACCACAAAAAAAGGAGAACTTCCATCCGTCCGTCCTGGCCTTGCGCTGGACGGAGGACCAGGAGCCTGAAAACCGGACTGTCCTGCCACCCTAGTGTGTGTGTGTGTGTGTGGTATATACAGGTGAAACTGGAAAAATTTGAATATCGTGCAAAGTTCATTTATTTGAGTAGTGCAAATTAAAAGGTGAAACTAACATAGGAGATAGACTCATTACATGCAAAGCAAGGTATTGCAAGCCTTTATTGGTTATAATTTGGATGATTATGGCTTACAGCTTATGAAACCCCAAAGTCACAATTTTGAGGTACCCTTTGCTCAGGGGATATGGATTAATTAGCTGACTAGCGTGTGACACTTTGAGCCTAGAATATTAAGCCTTTCCACAAAATTCTAATTTTAAGCTGCATTAATGCAATTCCTTTTAATTTGCATTACTGAAATAAATAGACTTTTGCACGATATTCTAATTTTCCGAATTTCACCTGTGCTGTGTGGTAGGAAAATGGATGTGCAATGTGCATGTGAGAGATATTTCTCTGCTGTCTATACATACATGCTACAGACATAGTTGTGTGATGTCACAACAATACTTAGTGCACCAATCAGAAATATCTACTTAGACCTAATAAAATTTGAAGTTGCATGTATTGCGATTGCACGTCATTAATGCCGATTTGCACAATTGCGAATATATTGGAACACTCTATCTGCATATAAAGCTATTGTTCAAACAGCGCTGTAATGTAAAATTACTTCCAGTGATCTCCTCACATTTGCATTGCCGATTTCGCAATCAAGAAAATCATTTTGAATTCTCGAATATATGACATATTGCAAATTCGAATATTGCCCCTAAAGCTCATCACTAGTCGCTGCTGAATGTCAGCAAGGCGAGCCATAGCTGTGTAAGATCTTCTAAAATGGCCAGAGATTTTCCTGACCTGCCGCAAGACGTCCTGGACCCCGGGGTATTTGGCAACGAATCGCTGCATGACTAAGTTCAGGACGTGTGCCATGCACGGCACGTGTGTAATTTTGCCCTGTTTCAGCGCGCTCAGCAGATTGGCACCGTTGTCGCGCACCACTTTACCAACTGTCAAATTGAGCGGGATTAGCCACTGATTGGCCTGTGACCGCAGAGCTGAAATTAGTGCAGGATCGGTGTGGCTCTTGGCTTCCAGGCACAACAGCCGCAGCACAACATAGCAACGTCTCACCTGGCACGTTGAATAGGTTCTGAGGAGCTTGAGGGGGTGCAGCGGAAGAGGCGGTAGCAGTGGAAAACGAGGAGTCAGCTGAGGAGGAGACGGATGATGGAGTAGGAGGAGGAGAAGAATAGGCAGGCCTGCATGCAATACGTGGCAGTAACACGAAATCCACACGGGAGCCACGAGTTAAATGCTTGACGGCCGTCAGAAGGTTCACCCAGTAGGCGGTAAAAGTTATGTACCTTTCCTGCCCATGTTTGCTAGACCACGTGTCTGTGGTCAGATGTTTTTTGGAACCAACACTGTGTGCCAGAAATATATTCACTTGCCACTGAACGTGGCCATATAGCTCTGGAATGCCCTTCTGGGGGTAAAAAAATCCTTCCGGGGATCTTCCATTGCGGTGTGCCAATGGCCACAAATTTTCTAAAGGCCTCCGAGTCCACCAGTTTATATGGCAGTAGTTGGCGGGCTAGCAGTTCCCACAAGCCAGCGGTCAGCCGTTGGGCAAGAGGGTTATCCGGCGTCATCAACTTTTTACGCTCAATATTTACTGGAAACAGGTATATCAAACCACTTAATCAGTATTTTGTGGAAGCAGGTATATCGCAGCCCTCAATCAGCATTTGGTGGAAGCAGGTATATCAATCCCCTAATCAGTATTTTGTGGAAGCAGGTATATCGCAGACCTCAATCAGTATTTTGTGGAAGCAGGTATATCAAACCCCTTAATCAGTATTTTGTAGAAGCAGGTATATCGCAGGTCTCAATCAATATTTGGTGGAAGCAGGTATATCAAACCCATTAATCATCCTTTTGTGAAAGCAGGTATATCACAGCCCTCAATCAGTATTTTGTGGAAGCAGGTATATCGTAGGCCTTAATCAATATTTGGTGTAAACAGGTATATCGAACCCAGTAATCAGTATTTTGTGGAAGCAGGTAGAGTGCAGCCCTCAATCAGTATTTTGTGGAAGCAGGTATATCGCAGGCCTAAATCATTATTTTGTAGAAGCAGGTATATCAAACCTCTTAATCAGTATTTTGTGGAAGCAGGTATATCGCAGCCCTCAATCAGTATTTGGTGGAAACAGGTATATCAAACCCCTTGATCAGTATTTTGTGGAAGCACGTATATTAAACCCCTTAATCAGTATTTTGTGGAAGCAGGTATATTGCAGGCCTCAATCAATATTTGTTGGAAGCAGGTATATCAAACCCCTTAATCAGAATTTTGTGGAAGCAGGTGTATCGCACCCCTTAATAAATATTTGGTGGAGGCAGGTATATCAAACCCCTTAATCAGTATTTTTGCCATAACAGTTATATCACACCTCCCTGTTTATTTGGGGCAACAGGTATATCGCAGCCATCAATCAGTATTTTGTGGAAGCAGGTATATCACACCCCTCAATCAGTTTTTTTTTGGGCAACAGGTATATCACACCCGTTGCAAATAGTTGTTCCAATAGCGCTTGTCCCTCTATATAGCTGAGGTACCGCAGCAGAACCGCACACAACTGCTGCACAATGCAAATGCACTATAATATACTTTCTATGTTAGAAAGTATATTATAAGTATATCACACCCCTCAGTATATCACACCTATCGATAGCACACCTATACCAGCCCTTAAAAGAACTTTTGTGGCCCTATTAGCTAGCGTTTGGTGTCCCTAACAGTCTGTTCCTGCTCCACAAAGCAACCTCTTTCTACACTGGCAAAACACAGAATGTAAAATGGCTGCCAGATCGGGATCTGTTATAGGGTGGGGTGTGTCCATGTGCTGAAACGTCTCAATTTGCTGTCCTGTCCCACCTGATGGATGTGTCATGGGTCAAAGTTTGGCGCAATGCAAAAGAATATAGCGCCGGCGGACATCGCCAAATGTTTGCAGCGAATCACGAACCTGCAAAGTTCGCCGCGAAACGACCGCCGGGCGAACCGCAGGCCATCTCTACTTAACACTATTCATGATGTCACTGGCCTAAGGTAAGCTGTTAGAGGGCAATGGTGCTCATAAGAGCACAGGGGGCCTTCTTAAACAGCTGATCGGTAGGGGTCCCTACCGTTCAATACTAATGACCTATTCAAAAAATCATCAGTTACAAACGGTCTGTGTCACGACGGGGAGTGGGGGAAACCCCCCAACGTGCGGTGTCAGAGGGTAAAGGGGATCAGCCTGGCCAAAAGGAGTAATAAGGGAGCTGGTCACCTCCTACCGCGTCCCTAATCCTCTCCCTGACTCCTCACTGTATGAGCAGACCCCGATGGTAGGACGACTCATACTCAGGATTCCTAGAAACCCTAAGTCGCCCTGGTAATCCCTCACATAGGAGCAGGGGAGAGACAACCTGTTCATCCCAGTAATGGAGGAACAGGAGTCTCTATCTGAGGCCAGGCTGCAAGGAGAGGGGAACACATACAGCTATAGAGATGGCAGGTAAGCTAGACTAGTAGTACACTTACCTGCCACAGACACACTGACTGGAACCCGTGCACAAGTGCTGGTGTCCACACCAACATTAAAAGAACACAGCACACACCACAACCACACAGGAACCCAGGGCACCCATAGCTGCAATAAACGTGAGACACCATAAAAACATCTATGACCACAAGGGTGGCCCTCACTGGACAGATGGAATATGAAGACCAGGAGGATAGCTCCAGCATACACCATGGCTGGAGTACCCCTCAGCTTCAGGCATCCAGCAGAGGCTAAATAACCCAACCAGCCACACCCACACACACATAAACCCAGTGTTAACAAAACACTAGGAAGGGAGTTAACCCTTCCAACACCAGACACGGGAAAGAAGCCATAGAAAGCTACACATTGCCGCAGGCAACAACATGCATGGCAACCATGTCACGGCAATCACCCAGAAGGCAGAGACACTGCCACCGCATGCACACACAGCAACACGTTGCCGCGGGCAACCGCAAGTGTAGCAACAGTGTCACAGCGCACACCATAGGCCGTGACAGTCGGATAACACCTTTAATGAATGTCAGACCCCTATAACAAAAGCATGGCCTGTCAGTATCACAACATATTCCTATTAGAGATATCACCTGTGTGTTCAAGGATAAAATAAATTTGAGCCAATTCTTTAGCATACTGGGGTCTAACAGGAGGCCCACAACACAGCAGCACACATAGATGGCGTTAGAATGAGGCACCCTTCCTGATGTTGGCACAGGAAACCATACTCTTATGCCAGAACGGAAGTGATCAGAACTTATTAATGACCACTTTGTAATTTTTTTACATACTCCATCAAACAGGATCATTAGCTTGCACTAGACTACTTCTTCTTATGTGTCTTTACCAATGTTCTGGTTTAATGGCATGCCTTCCCTTGCTTAAAGGTCAGAGCCAGTTACATTTGAGTCTATAATATGTCCCTCGACTGGCCTAATGTTATTCTTCTTGAGCCTCTGCTGTCAGGGGCATTATGATTATTCAATGAGTTGCATATGTAACACCCGCGAGTGGTTTTGCCACTCCTACACTCTGCTACTGTCCTTAATGGTCTAACATAAAGTTATCTATGCATTATGTTCCAGGTCCTCCCCATAATGTGCATCTATAATAATGTTTGCAACTGTTTATAACATGTACTATACCTGGTTCACCAGCAGGTGGCAGCAAACCAGGCAGAGCTGTAATTATGTAGAATGGAGCTAGTCATTTAATTCTAACCCCTCTCTGTAGAGAAGTAGATGAGTCCTATTTCCTGCAGGAAGGGTGGGGACGAGTTAGAACTGGTTCTAGTGCTAGTGATAGTGTTTGTGCTGGTAGGGACTCCATGTTGGAGCTCATTGCATTCTACCACATCCCTTGGCTGAACATAAACCCGACCAAAGAGTGAAGCACGGCATCACAAAGAAAGCAAAGACACTAATTAAGCTTGTCAGGACATCAGATTCAGATATAGCAGAGTTGAGTTTGCCTGCCAGTTTAATGCTAAAGCCTGCTGGAACCAAGACAAAGCATGAAACTGTTTGGAGAAACGTTTATTCAAGTAAAGCTGCCATTGAACTTCCTCTCAAGGTCTGGACTCAAGTTATTTCTTCAAATTCCTCAATTATTCCCCCTATTTATTGCTTCGGAGCCAAAGCCTGGAGTCCAGCAGTATCCATGTAGGAGCACCGTGACAGATAAAGAGACATTTTAGGCCGCAATATACCACTAGGCATTTCCTAAACCTGGGATGCGTGTTATATAGAGGGCCCTAGGGGGAGGCGCCCATTACAATTTTGGCGTCACAAAACAGGATCTACTTTTGCGCCTGAAAGGCCCCCTCTATCTGTAAAAACCCCTAAAAGAAACTTTATAGCATCTACTTACTGCTGGAGAGTGTGAATCTGCATCAGTTGCAGCACTGTGGCAAAACAGGTGTTAATCAGCCATTCATCCCCTGAGGAAGCTATACGTGAAACATGCGTCGGGGTTTTGAACCACACTGGT